>NC_141683.1:23857043-24457043 GCF_028749965.1 Puma concolor
TTCTCCACATTTCTTAAAAACAATGAAAGAGTGTACGTGTGTGTGCATGTGCATGTGTGTTTGAGGTTGATAAGACCACTTTTTCCAATATCTTCTCTTCAGTTTGAATTTAATGGGCATAAAATTTATGTGTGCACACTCCAATGCACTCATGGAACCTAGGCATGTCAGGACGAATGAGAAATTATTTCCATCTCGTACAAGCACACAAGCTGCCTATCCTATACTAAGGCTTTGAGACCTCTTCAGTCAATAGAAAAATTAAGTTTTCATTGATTGTTTTAAAAATTTCTTTAGAAAGAAAATAATCATAGAGCAGTAAACCAATTAACATAATGTAACCTAAGGACATGTTTAATGCCACTAGAAATAACATTAAAATCATTAAGTTAGAGAAATGTTATGGAAGAAATTATCTGAAACTTTCTTTAAGTTTGGGCTATGACTTTTGTCTTCTAATTTAAAACTTGCTTATCTTTCATCTACTCTATTATTGCTATTGAAAACTTTAAATAAGGGGCGCCTGGATGGCTCAGTCATTTGAGTCTCCGACTCTTGGTTTTGGCTCTGGTCATGATCTCATGGCTTCATGGGTTTGAGCCTCACATCAGGCTCTGCGCTGGTAGTGTGGATCCTGCTTGGGATTCTTTTCTCTCGCTCGCTCTCTGCCCCTCCCCCACCTGCACTGTCTCTGTCTCTCAAATAAATAAATAAACTTAAAAAAAAATAAAAAATAATAAAAAAAATTTAAATCAGCTCTAGAGATCTGCTATACAACACTGTATCCATAGTCAACAATAACATATTGTATACTTAAACATTTGTTAAGAGGGTAGATCTCATGTTAGGTACTCTTACCACAATTAAATAAAAATTTCAAAATTCAAATTAATTACTTTTACCTCAGGTCTAGAAAATTACATTTAATTTCTTTTATTTTTTACTTTTTATTTTAGAGAGAGAGCACAAGTGGACAGAGGGAGAGACAGAGACAGAGAGAGAATCTTAAGCAGGCTACATGCTGTCAGCAGGGATCCCATTTCAGAGCTCAATCCCAGGACCCTGGGATCATGACCTGAGCTGAAATCAAGAGAGACGCTCAACCAACTGAGCCACCCAGGCACCCCTTTCAATTTGCTTTTGATGTTATCTAGAAAAATAATTAAAATATTTTTTTAAAGTTTTACTTAATTATTTTGAGAGAGAGGGAGCATGAGCAGGGATCTGGCAGAAAGACAGGAAGAGAGAGTGAATCCCAAGAAGGCTCCACACTGTCAGTGTAGTAGGCTTGAATCCAAGAAGCTGTGAGATCATGACCTGAACTGAAACCAAGAGTCAGAGGCTTAAGGGACTGAGCCACCCAGGTGCCCCAGGAAAAAATAATAATAATAATAATAATTTTTAAATTGTTTAATGGGAGGGAGAGTCTGGTAGTAGTATATAATTTTAATGTTCCTGTTCTCAATAATAGATTCCAATTTCATGGGAGCAGTGATGTCCCTTACTAAAGCATTGTATTTTCCAGCCTCTCATTTCACAATGTGGGCATATTCTGATCAGTTAGATGAAATCAGGTAGGTTATGTGTTACTGCTCCTTCAAAATAGGTAAATTTCTTTCCTATTCCTAGTTTTGAATTTAAAATTCATTTACTTTTGGGGCACCTGAGTGGCTCAGTCAGTTGGGCGTCTGATTTCAGTTCAGGTCATGATCTCATGGTTGGTGAGTTCAAGCCCCATGTCTGGCTGTGTGCTGACCCCTCAGAGTCTGGAGCCTGCTTTGGATACTCTGTCTCCCTCTCTCTCTGCCCTTCCCCCACTCATGCTCTGTTTCTCTCTCTCCTTCAAAAATAAATAAACATTAATTTGTTTTAATTCATTTACTTTTCATTTAAACTTTACCAAATAAATTTGGAGATTTCACATAATTTTCTGTTTTTTGTCATATCTCCCATTTTTACTTGTGAAAAGGAGTCAGGCAAATAACTAAGGATTGTAATATTTAATCAATAGTTTGGCAAATATTGGATGTCGGTCATTGTATTTTATGCTTTTGAAAGTAGGTTATTTATTAGAGATAGATATTATTATTCACATAATATAAATGCAAGATTACTGTATGAACTACTTTTAAAAATTAAACAAAACTAAAGAGCTTAAAAATATTAGTAAGAGAATTAGTCTTTCCAGTTGAAGCAAAGGTGATTAAAAATTTATAAAAATAAATATATGTTGTTTACTAAAAAAAGTTATAAACTAGCTACATTTTTATAATACTAAGTTATTCTAGCCTTATTATCTAAAAATGAGGGGTCCTGGTGGTTCACTTGCTTAAGCAGCCAACTCTTGATGTCAGCTCAAATCATGATCTCAAGGTCTGGGGATGGAGCCTCTTGTCAGGCTCATCACCTAGTGGAGATTCTCTTTCTTCCTCTCCCGCTCTTTCATGCAATCTCTCTTTCTCTCTTAAAGAAAAAAGTACAGGGGCACCTGGGTGGCGCAGTCGGTTACGCGTCCGACTTCAGTCAGGTAGCGATCTCACGGTCCGTGAGTTCGAGCCCTGCGTCAGGCTCTGGGCTGATGGCTCGGAGCCTGGAGCCTGTTTCCGATTCTGTGTCTCCCTCTCTCTCTGCCCCTCCCCCGTTCATGCTCTGTCTCTCTCTGTCCCAAAATAAATAAAAACCGTTGAAAAAAAAATTAAAAAAAAAAGAAAAAAGTACAATCTGCTAATTCCAGAAAAATCAAATTATAAAAATCGAATTAAATACATACATACATACATATATACATACATAAACAAGGGTTTAGGTTTATGCAAAATGTACCACAGATTAGTTGATATTTAAAATATTTTCTAATTTCTGTATGTATTACTACCTAATTACCAATAATTCCTCATTCAGAAATAACACTTATTGATAACTATTTTCTAGACACAAAGAAGGTAACTAGATTCATGCATATAATCTCATTGCTTATGAGGACTTAAGGTTTTTATTGTTTTGTTTTTTTAAGAGACGGTAAAAAATAATAATAACAAGTTTAATTTTAACCCTCAGACTTTCAGAAAATGCCATCCCCATACTGTATTCCTCTTACAAGACTTTTTCATCTTGATAATTTTCATCACTGCTCAGTTTATGCAATCAATCTACAATTATCATCTTCCTCCTAAGTCCATTATCTTCTGAGTTTCCCTATCTTAAGCTAGGAATTTCTTAGTTTTCAGTATAAAGCAAGCACCCCCATAAACCCCATACTCTCATGAGTCACATTTTGTAATGTATCTTGACTTCACCTTTTCTTCATGTTCAATATTCTGAACTACATGTAATGCCCACTTGCTATTTCCTTGCCATGCTCATCGCAACACCTTGATAGATACGGGTATGAACGCAACGGTTTTCCTATCAATTTTCTTCTTTAGCCTCCTCTCCAGCAAATCCATTCTAACACATCCATTGCATCCTGTCATTCACCTGCTTAAATAATACCAGTGTCTCTGCTGCAAAAATGACCCAGGTCAAACTACTCAGCTCATCAGTTAACACTCTCCAAAATTGAATCCACTCCCTAAATAAAAAATGACATACCTAAATCTAGGCCTTTCTTGAAAGTCTTGAATGTCTATCTTACATATCTAACTGTGGACATTTGCTTAACCAAATACGACTTCAAGTTCTTATTTAAACATTATTTAATTATCCCAAATTTTTATAATATTCAACTATACTAATCTCCCTTTATTCAACCTCAGGTTACATTTTCCATACATAACAAGACTTTGGGGCTTTAATTATATAATATCTTGCATTTTTAAGTGCCTAATTAAAGTCTTAGCTACTCTATCAGATTGAACAAATAGACCTGTGTTCTATTTATTTTATTTTCATTATGACAAAATATAATTTCTTTAGTATTTAACAACAAATAACTAGTGGAATAATTTATTAATTATCCAAAGAAAATTAAGCATTTTTATATTTTTCACTGAATATCACTTCTTTTTTCTTTAAACTGCTTTATAGAGATAGGACTGTCATAAAAAAAAAAAGCTGTAAGTCATTAATGCATACAACTTGATGGGTTTAAAACCATCACTACAATTTATGCAATAAACATATCCATCACTTTCAAAAGTTTCTGCCTGCAGACCCTCAGGATCTCTGACCACTGACTGGTGAAGGGGTTAGTTTCTTCTATACAAATATTTTCCCTCAAAAAATTTTCATGTCAAAGTGGATTCAAGATTGTAAAGGTAAATTTTATAATGTAATTTAATTTGATAAACATGTGTCATATTCAAATGCTGTAAATGGCATTTTCTTTAACTCAGTCTGTTTTGTTGCACTCACTTATTTTTGTTGACATTCCTAAGTCACATAGGCTTTTAAGGTAATTTTCGTCTCTCCCGTATTTTATTAGTGTCACTCACATTCAGTGAATTGCCAAGATCCACAGTTTCTATCTTCAGAATATTTTATTTGCTTCCTGTATGTGGAACCCAAGGCAAAATTTCATCAATGTGAGTATCAATTCCAGCCTCTGAGTGGGCTCTTGGTCCAGAGGTGCTGGAGGGCGGAGCCCCTCCCCTAAGTCCCCAGTACCTCCCCCACTGTGTTTCCGCCCCAGTGACCCCTTCTGGAAACTGTCCTCCCCGAAGCCAGTGTGGTCTGCTCACACCGGACACCCAAATGATTTTTTTTAAATAAAGGAAAGAAATGAAACCACAAAAAAGAAAGAAAGAAAAAAAAGGTAATGTACTTACTCTAACTCAACTTAAATGCCATCAGTCACTGTTGTTTAGATATTTTATTTATATTAATATATGCCACTGCTCACTCCATTTCATATTTAAATCCAAACACCCATCAAATTTCTACCTATTATTTGGACTGTATTTGGAATTTTATTCCTATTGTGAAGCCATTCTTGATAGTTCAACCAGATTGGAGTAACCCAGTATTTAAGCTCACATTTGAGGATTTGAGGCAAATCATGATAATGGTGCTCAGTACTGATTTTTTAAAAAATGTTTATTTATTTATTTTTAGAGAGAGAGAGAGAGAAGAGAAGGCTGGGGAGGGGCAGGGAGAGAGGAAGAAAGAGAATCCCAAGCAGGCTCCATGCTGTCAGTGCAGAGCCAGAGGTGGGGCTCAGACTTGCCAACTGAAAGATCATGACCTAAGCCAAAATCAAGAGTCAGATACTTAACTGACTGAGCCACCCAGGTGCCCCTCAGTATTCTTCACTGTATCTTCTACAGTCCCTAGCTACAGTCCCCCTGTATCATTTTATTGCCTAAATAATATTTGTTGTGTAGCAATATTATACACAATATTAGCTACACAATATTTGTTGTATAGCAAATAATCACAAAACCTTAATGTCATACAGTAATACACATTTACTGTGTTCACAAATGTGTGATCTAATCTGGGCTTAGTTTGGCTAACCTTTTGCTCATGTGTCTACAGGCAGATATAGAATTTAGGAACCTAATTTTGGTTCACATGCAGACACGCAGGCTCCAACTGATGTGTACCATTGTCCCATCACTAGTGAGATTTAAGTTCTTACAGACCTAGGAAAAGACTGATCATTCTTTATTCAAGGTAGCATTGCAGCTTCCATATAGTTCAGTCAAATAATAATAACTTGCCTCAGCGCAGTATCAGTCCCTCACTTTGAATCTCAGTCAGGAAAAGAGTCACACCAATGAACAAGTCTCTAAGTACAACTATGAAACTAAGAACAGTTTCACAAGAGGAACAGTGTAACTCCAAATGATACAAACTCACACCTCTAAAATGCACCCAACCTATGAACTCCACACATGGCCAAATTCCTACATAAGATCCGCTAACTGCTCTGCTTGGAACAGCGCAGCTCTTCTTCCTAGGGTAAGCAATGCACTCAGCTTTGTCCTTTTTACTTTAGATGCCGAGTGGGGATCTTGTCAATATACCTCTAGTTATAGCAATACCAGTCTCTTGTTACATCTGGAATAGCAACTAACTGCAGAGATTCAAAGGTAGAAGGCTATTGTAAGCTTCCTCTTTTTATTCTTCATATGTTCTAACAATTTTTTAAAGGTTATATAGTCTCTGCATTAAATCCCTTTAAACCAGAAGCAACTAAAGCCTTCTATTTTCTTTCATTGAACTCTTAAGGACACCGTCTAAATAGTGTTTGATTGTCATTTCCACACCTTTAAAAATTTATTATTCACATAGACTTGATTGACAAGTGAAATGTTATCTTAATTTTTTTTTTTTATTTAGCTATCTGCTATTTACCTTCCTTTTCTATTTTTTCTACTTTATCTTTCAATCAATTCCCCTAGTCAGTCTTTTCTTCAATTCCAATGCCATCTTGCTGAATGTCCTAGCTTCAGGCCCCACAACAGTTAAATCACGTTCTCCAAGACACCCATAAACAAAATTAATAAGCAAGAAAGCTGCGGTTCCTCTCATCCAATGTGAAAAAAAATGGCATTCTCAGTATAATTCTACTCCACTTTGTGCACATATACCTTACCACAAAAGTTGTAAGATACAGCAATAACAGAAAAATAAAATTAAATATTTAAATTGCACAACTCAATTCTAATTCTCATGAAGTATGCAAGGAAAACTTTGTGATATTTGTCTTAATATAAATGAATTACTAGTTTGTGTTTCTGTCGAATTACAGTTTATTTTATTTGATTTTTCTAGCTAGCACATTTTTCTATATGTCTTTACAACACATATACTTTTCAGAGCTACACTGGGAAATACGAACTAACCATGATATAAAATAAAAACACAAATTTTGTATCTCTTACAAATGCTAAAACATGAACTTTATTATTATTATTAATTATTTTGGAGAAAGAGAGAGTGCTTGAGTAGAGGCAAGGGGCACAGGGAGAGAGAATCATAAGCAGGCTTCACACTCAGCCCAGAGCCCAACACAGAGCTCCATCCCACGACCCTGGGATCATGACCTGAGCAGAAATCAAGAGTCAGATGCTCAACCAACTGAGCCACCCAGACCCCCCTGACTTATTATTATTTGATCTTAAATAAAATCTCTTATTCTCTTAACTATGACCATAGGCAGTAATTTCTGATAAATTTTTAAAAACAAATTATAAACTTTCAATGTTATTTCAGATTAACTTATAAATACATACATAAATTCATAAATAAATATTTGTAAATTTACAATATAGAATTGTAACATATTGTCAGCATGAATTTCTGCTTTATATTCAAATAAAACGTGATACCTAAAACATTTATTTTTCATTTTTTATTTTGTAAGAATAATGATATTGATATCTGGAAGGTTTTTGGGAATGCAATGAAAACAATTGCCCTCTCACAAGAATTTTTGTATATTGCATTGGAGTCAGGGAAAAGCAACTATCTTTGGCCAAGTCACTCTGAACAAGAATAAATGGAAAGGTAAGAAGCCATCTGTTTTGACGAAACAGGAGAAAATATTGTTCCTCTTGTCCCAGAGGCAATAAGAGTAGCAATGGTGAGTGAAGAGGCCAAAGCAGAGACATTAATCCAATCAATAGGATCCTAAAAGGCAGTAAGTAGCAATAGCAAAAGGTAGTTTGTCTTTGGCTTGAGAGATACCACGCTGTGAAGTTCCTTTTAGACATAGCTTGGTTTAGTTTTCTGTGGTGGGATTGCTGAACTATGTTATAAGGAACTGATAAATCCAGTAAATAGGAGAACGTTTAATTCTTGGAATGATAAATACAAAAGTAATTTAAAGTATTCTCTATTCATATGAGAATAAGACAAATTAACTTTAAGCAGCTGAAATTATGAAAAAATGTTAGTATTTTTTAGAGGGTAAAATGAAGAGGAACTCCTAAGTGGTAACACCACTTCTACGGACTTCTAGATAGCACAGTGAACAATTACTAAAATGAATCACTGCAATTGTTTACTATTTGGCAAGATAGCCTCCATGGTAACAGCCTGTGCTTTTATTATTTACATTCTGTAAAGAAGGACAAGAGGTTCACTTTTATGTTACATCTCAAGAGCAGCTGATGCGTCTTAATTTTAATCAGTGTCTCTTATGAAAATAAATAAAAAGATTGGAGACCATCGAGGGAACAAATAATGGACACTGAAAGCCCCAGGCAAACAATTTGCTATTGACAGAGGCATTTAACATATGATCTTTGGGTAGTAATTTCATTAAGCAAATATTAATACTACAGCGCATTTGTTACTTTTATCTAAGTCAAGATTTAATGTTTTGAATCAAAACTTAAAGCCAATACCGCTTGATATCTTATTTTTAAAAAGCTAATATTTTTGAGCCAGGTAATATGCCATGGATGCTCTGACTAGAGCATGTTATGTTATTGGATCCTCACATCAGCTCTATGAGGTTGTTACTATAATTACGTATACCTTGGGGCACCTGGGTGGCTCAGTCGGTTGAGCGTCTGACTTCAGCTCAGGTCTTGATCTCATGGCTCGTGAGTTTGAGCCCTGCATCAGGCTCTGTGCTGACAGCTCAGAGCCTGGAGCCTGCTTCATATTCTGGGTCTCCCTCTCTCTCTCTCTCTGCCCTTCTCCCGCTCATGCTGTCTGTCTCTGTTTCTCAAAAATAAATAAGCATTAAAAAAAGTTAATTATGTATACCTTTTTGATAAAGATTGTGATGGCACAGAGAGGTTACTTATCTTGCCCAAAGTAACATTGCTGTTAAATTATAGGGTTGGATTATGAATGTAGGCAGCTTCCAGAATCTCTCTTTTTGTCAAATATTCTGTAAGCACTTAAAATATTCATTGATTCCCCAACCTTTTGCACTCAGGAGTGGTCCTATAATTTGCCTTAGTTAATGAATTTGGTGAAAATGGCATTTGCTACTTCCAACGAAGAGCTTTCAGAGCTAGTCCATGGATAGTCATGTGCCTTCCCTTTTCCATGAAACTAGTGTAATGACAGATAAAGGACATTAGTCAGCCTGATCCCAACTTGAAGATAGTGTGGAACAGAATTAGTGCCAATCTGAGATTAACCCACAGGATAAAATTATTCATAGCTATAAGTCACTAAGAATTTGTACTGCTGATTGCTACAGTATAACCTAGTTGTCTCAACCGATATGGCTCGTAACCACTATATTATCTGGATTTCCAACACATAGAATGCAAATACCTAGTGCCAAATCACAATTGATATTTTATTAGTTGATATGTATACCAGGTAAATGATGATACCAGATGATGCTTGCTTATTTTCTATATCTAAGAAAATAGTATGAATTGTTAGCCAATATTAACTAGGTAAATGTCCTTCTGCTTGATCTACTGATCAAAATTAGAGAAAGTCAAATAAATAAGCTATGCCAAAAAAAAGAGAGAGAGAGAGAATTTCATGGTACATAATAAAATACAGAATGTTTAAATAATCCAAAGCAATCAGATCAGATTTTGTAGTTGAGTCTCAGAAATAAGTAGCTTATTCTTGCCCCTCATTATATATCAACCTGGTTCTCTCCTATTTGGACATATATTACTTGTATACATTAGGCTTTTATCATCAGAGAGAGACTGACTTGCTTTATCAGTTTTAATATGAAAGATTCCTCAAAAATGTTCCTGCTTGATTCAGATGCATAATGCTGGACCACTCAACTGTGCTACTGAGAATGGGATAATCTAGGCAGCCCATTTTAATAAAAGTCTTCTGCCCCTCCAACACACACACAGAAGAATCCACAGTGATCAGTCAGGTGAGTCCACATAAAAATACTGCAGCCCTCACAGTAGTCATATAAATAGTGATAAAGTTCCAGTTCCTGAGTGAGGAAAAGAAGGATCGTTAAGCAAGTAATCTGCTAATGTATAAATTCATCAAAGAAGAATTTTGCAATGATTATCAGTAAGTTAGAGGTTTTTCTCATTATAGTAAAGAACGATCATTTATAAGAGTATCTTGTCATTAATTGGAACACTATGATTTTATTTTCTGGATAGGAAACCATGACAGTTTGACTAGTCTTCTAGTAAATTGTAATTCTCCACTTCCCTCTTCCTGAAAATAGCATTGCATTTCTGGCTTGTAATTTTCTCCTTATTAATTTTCCAGATCCCACTGGCAACTAGAGGTGATCTTGTGACACAGTTCTGGTCAAACTATGTAAGTGTAAGTAATTAGGAAGGACTCTGAAGAAAACATCTTAAATAGCATATTTTTGGCACAAACTCCTTAGTATTTTGACAATTTCATTTTATTTTTTTTCTGGAATATACATCCAAAATCTGGAGAAGCTGGGGGCCTCTTCATGCTTTGAGAATGAGGATTTTGCAGTAGAATTCTAGTGAACACATAGACCATTCATGAAAAACCTTAACTGAAGCACCAGTTCTGATCTGCTACTCACTCACTTGGAAACCTCTAATGGCATGAGTAACATAAATGCCAGTATATTTAAGTCACTCTTAATTTGATTCTCTTTAACTTACAACCAAATGTAAACCCTAGCCAGAGGAGTAGTTTACAAATTATAATTGTGGCCATGGATCTTACTTTTATATCTCAAACAAACCTTATTTAAAATAGTTTGTTGTTTTATGTAAGTGCAAATGCCATATTAAATCTAAAATGTGTTCATCTTTTTTCCCAAGACGTTCTAAAGTGAAGTCTAGTTATTACATCTATAGATAATTATTTATTTTTCTCATAATTCATAATTTCCAGAGGACAGTTATTTCTCCTTTAGTGTCATCATAATGCCAATTTAGACTTTCCGCACAATACAAAAAGAGGAATTACAGGACAGTCATAACAAACATCTCCATTTAAGGGAAAAGGGACTTTTTTTTTCCCAGAAAGATGGCACCAAACATGGAGAAGGAAGCTCTTGACCTTTCTGAAGCTGAAACCAAAGCAAAAACTTTGAAAGCCAAGAATGCAGTTCTTGAAGGCATCTAGAAGAAGAAGAAGAAGAAGAAGAAGAAGAAGAAGAAGAAGAAGAGGAAGAAGAAGAGGAAGAAGAAAGAAGAGGAGGAGGAAGAGGAGGAAGGGGAGAAAAAGGGGAGGAGGAGAAAAGAAGATTCACACATCACCCACCTTCTAGAAGCTAAAGACACTACTATTCTGAACACAACCCAAATATCCTCAGAAGAGCACCCCCTAGGAAAAGCAAAGTTTTACCACTATCTCATTGTCAAATTCTTCCTGACCACTGAGTCACTCTGAAGAAGATAGAAGACAACAACACACTGTGTTGTCAATACACTGTGGATGTCAACACCGACAAGCACTGGTTCCATCAGGCTGTGAAGAAACTCTATGACATTGCTGTGGCCAAGGGCAACACCCTGATCAGCCTGATGGATTGAAGAAGCATATGTTCCACTAGCTCCCAAGTATGATGTTTTGGATGTTACCAACAAAATTGGGACCATCTAAACTGAGGATAATTCCAAATATAAACTTTTAATCATAAAAAAAGAATAAAAAGAAAAGAACAGAATGATCAAAACTTCATAATATATACCACATTGTGCTAGAGTGAAATACCAAGGTCTTCCAGCTATGAAGTAAAGTGAGTACCTTCACCAGAAATCTATCCACTCTATAATTCTCTGAGTATTTTTTGTCATGAACACAGTTCCATGTTTTCTAAAAGGAGTATAAAGGAGTACTTCATTTCAGCTCTATGTTATTAAGAGTGAGTCTTTTATTTTTTTCCCAGTAACAAGAACTGGGTTGTATTCAGAGATAGACAAATCATAGATTTCTGTTTGCCAGTATTCTCTGTCAATAATTTCTAAAGATCTTATCAGCTACATAGAATTCATTTCAAATAATTCATAACTAGTAACTTCAATGACAATAATTATCTAATATAATATACACTGAGCCCTCAATATATTTTGAATATGGACCTTTTTCCCCCCTCTTCATTATCAACAAACATGCCTTTCCTGCAGTGGTTAAAAAGTAAATAAGTGTTGTTTCCCTGATCCAGTCTGAGAACAAAACCTACAAAATTTTAAAAGGAGGACTATGTTATAGTAGAATGGGCAGAGTATCAATTTAACATACAAGAATAAGGGAATTCTCACTGTCCTCTGCCCACTTTGATGCAGTCCATTCCTGACTCTATGGTTTGCCATTTATAGTGACCCACTCTGAAATCCAGTTTCTATATTATTAAGGATTTTGTCATCATATATGTTATAAAAACATTTAAATGTAGCTTTGTCAATAATGGAATGTATGTCTCTGTAACAGAATGTGATGAGAATGTCTACTCAGGTATGACTAGATCTAAGAGCTCAAGTGATTTTATTAGAGCTCTACTTCCCCATCTTGTGGATGTCCTTGTCATTTCTTGCACTGAATGCGCCTATAGATTCTCTACAATTGTACCAAAAAGATAGATGCCATCAGCTTTACATTGTTTTAAATATTGATTTTTTTGAGAAAGAGAGAGGGAGAGAGATATCAAGTGCAAGCAAGGGAGGGGCAGCGGTAGAGAATCTTAAGCAGGCTGCATGGTCAGTATGGAGTCAGATGTGGGGCTTGATCTCACAAGTGTGAGATCATGACCTGATCTAAAATCGAGTCGGGCCTTAATCGACTGAGCCACCCATGTGCCCCATATATAGAACTTCTAATCTAAAATACAAATTATCTTTCACATTGTCTATAAATTAATTCCAAGGAAGATTTGGGTGATCTTTGCTTGTATTACATGTTTACTTCTCTAGAAGGGATTGGAAGCAACATAATTTATGACCTGTCCAAGTGACAGATTGTTGCCTACAGGTGAACCTCAGAAAAGATAGGGGACACTTTCTGTTTTCTTTTCTTTTCTTTTCTTTTCTTTTCTTTTCTTTTCTTTTCTTTTCTTTCCCTTTTCTTTTCTTGTCCTTTTTTCCCTTTTCTTTTCTTCTCTTTTTTTGTATTTCAGCTTTACTGAGGTATAAAACTGATATATACAATTGTAAGATATTTAAAGTGTACATTGTGATAATATGATATAAATTGTGGTATACACTTTGAAAAGATTCCCCCATCTAGTTAATTAACACATCTATTACATCACATATTTATTTATCTGTTTTTCAGTGTGTATGAGAACATTTAAGTACCAAGAAATAAATCAAGCAATCACTGAAACAAGGAAGAACACCAAAGGCATCGGCCTATAAACTAGGGGCCAAGGTCTGAATATCAAGGATGGTGGAAACAGCCTTAAAGAGGTTGAGCATGATTAGAACTTTAAAATCAAACATCCTGCTGTCTATTCATATAGATCACCTGAATCAGTTTGTTGCCAATAGCTCTTTATCTAGTACACGAAGTATGTCACACTGAGTATGACCTCTATTTTTTCATATTTGAAGACAGCTGTTAATAGCATCTTTGTTCCATGTTGGGTTTGTTTTTTTCTTTTTTAGTATTTTAACTATTTTTTCTTTGTTTTTGACTTTTACCAGTTTTGCTGTGATATGAGTATATATGTATACTAATTTGCAGTGGCTGTAACATATTACCACAAACCTAGTGGCTGAAAACAACACAAATTTATTATCCTATAGGTCTTGAGGTCATAAGTCTGAAATGAGTCTTATGGGGCTGAAATCAAGGTGTTGATAGGGCTGTGTTGTGTTCCTTCTGGAGGACCTAGGGGACAGTCTGTTTCCTTGCTTTTCCAATTTATAGAGCCCATCTGCATTCCTTGGGCTTCTGGTTCTGTCTTCCATCTTGAAAGGGACTCATTCTAGATCTACTTCCATTGTCATCTCTCCTTTTTTCTTATTTTTACCTTCCCACCTCCTCTTGTAAAGACTCTTAGGATTACATTGGGCCCTTCTGGATAATGTAAGATAATTTTCATATCTCAAAATTATTAATTCAAGTACTTCTGCAAAGTCCCTTTTGTCAAATAAGGTGACATAGTCATAGAGTCTGGAGATAAGGACATGAAAATCTTTAGGGGGTATTAGTCAACCCACCAAATCTACTACATGGATGGGTAAATCAGTGTTTTAAACAAGTTTGGGAATTTTTATCCATTACTATTTTGAGCAATGTTTCTACATCTTTTTTCCTCTCTTTTGCAACTATAATTTCACAAATGTTGGAACAATTAGATCAGATCTGTTTTAACAGATTTGTCAGATTTAGTTCATTTTTTTTTTTGAATCTATATATCTTTGGGTTCTAGATTGGATAATTAATCTATAGAAAAGTTCACTGCTTCTTTCTTTTGCAATCTCAGATTTCCTGTTGATTTTACCTGGTGAAATTTTCATTTCAATTATCATGCTTTTTATCTCTAGAAATTTCCATTTTGTTGTTTCTGATACTTTCCATTTTATGTTAATTTTCTCTATTTGTTGACTTGATAATAGAATAATTTCCTCTCCTTCTTTCAACACATTTATAAATATTTGAAGATTCTTCTCTGCTAAACTAATTGTCTGATTCCCGTCAGAATGAGTCTCTGATCATGGCTTTTATTCCTGAAAATGAGTTTCAATTCCTGTTTCTGTGCATGCCTATGATTTTTTTATTGAAAACTGGAATTACACACAAATTGTTGTTTGGCTTAGATTGTAAATTGTTCTTTGGAGGACTGTTAGTATTTATTTCAGTAGGCGATCATTTATGTCTTTGTTGCAATGCTCAGCCATGGACACCTCTTTTCGGGTTTTGTTTCCGTGGCTCCCTACTCTTCTATACTTGCATAGTTTAGAAGTCACCCAATATCCATAAAGGAATCATATTGAATGTCTCAAAAATGTCCACTTTATGTCACAGAAAGTGTTGCTTGAGGAATGCATTTAAAAGTACACCAAATTTGCAAACTCCCCACTTTCTCAGTTTTCATTAGCATCCTCTGAGGTCCTTTGCCCACATTTCTAGTTCAGCAGGGACTTAGGGGTGGGGGAAGAGTTGTCACTATTGCTGCTGCTACTGCTGTTGTTCTTTCAAATCTCAGTCTTTCCATGGATGTCTCACTTCTAAAACCTTTCCAGTCTCTCTTCTGTGTCACCTATTCTGGATAAAGACACCCAGTCCTAGAAGTGTGGGAATAGTCTAAGACAAAATGTCCTCAAACACAATTGTTATTTGAAGCAGTAGTTATTCTTCATGAGGAAACACTTCTCAAGATGTTGTCTATCTTGGTCATTTTCTAGTGTCATGTAATATTTGTTTTTGAAAATTTGTCCAGTTTTATACCTAGGTGCTACTTACAGGAACCACCTACCATTATGGAAAATCATGCCATCTTTACTGGAGTTATTGTCTGAGTTCCTTCCTTCCTTCCTCCCTTCTTTCCTTCCTTCCTTCCTTCCTTCCTTCCTTCCTTCCTTCCTTCCTTCCTTTCTTTTTTCTTTCTTTCTTTCTTTCTTTCTTTCTTTCTTTCTTTCTTTCTTTCTTTCTTTCCTTTTTTTCTTTCTTTTCCTGTATTAATGCCAGACATGCATTTTGACAAATTTAGTAATATTATAAGAAAACATAATTGTAGCTTAAATATTTTTCATTTGTTTTTAAGGAGGAAATATATGACTTAATTAATGTTGGAAAACTCAAGCTTCAGGCTATTAAAGAAATACATAGTGATTATGATTTTTTATGTACTACCTCATATAATTTCTTACTTCTGAATACACAATCCCTTTTAACTTCCTGCTTATCCTTATCAGCCCAGGAAATAAGATTCTGAACCATTGATATGCCTTAACATGAAGTAAAATAACCAAATATTAGTTGATTAAAATTTTTTCATCTGAGAGGGAATATTCCTACCCTTATCAGGAATAAAATGTTAATAGTCATACAGCCTGCAATTATCAAGACCATAGTTAGAGAGCATAAAAATATGTAGGCAAAATCAAGATTAGAGGATAATCATAGTAACATGTATTATTTGTTCACTATTATTTATTTCCTCATATTCTTTGTCAGGCTTCTTCGCAGGCATAATGTACTTTCTCATGCCATTGAATTGGCACTCCTGGACATTTGACATGCTTTGACTGATGAAGCATGAAAGGATGTGATATTTGTTTTATCTGAGCAAAGGCCATAATGTAATTTCTTCTTAAACTTCATACTCCTGCCTTTCACCATAAAAACATGACCCAGATTGTCACTACCCCTTGAAACTGAGTTCCAGAATGAGAAGGTATGTATAGGTGAGTCCAGCCAAGCCCAGAGAAACCAAGAGAGACCAAAAGAGTTGAGTTGACCCATGCCCCTTTTGTAATATGAAAAAAGAAACAATTTGCAGTTGTAATCTGCTGAACTAGTTATTGGTGATTTGTGACCAAAGCAAAAAAGAAAAAAAAAAAAAAAGACTAAAATATCAATCTCCTGTAGCTCTTTGAATATTTAAAATGGAGTATATAATGCTTCCTACCTTAAAACATATTTAATAAGAATATTATTAAATTAGGGGCACCTGGGTGGCTCAGTCAGTTAAGCGTCCGACTTCGGCTCAGGTCATGATCTCACAGTTCATGAGTTCGAGCCCCACATCGGGCTCTGTGCTGACAGATTAGAGCCTGGAGCCTGCTTCAAATTCTATGTCTCCCTCTCTCTCTGCTCCTCCCCCGCTCATGCTCTGTCTCTCTCTCCTTCAAAAATAAATAAAAACATTAAAGAAAAAGAATATTATTAAATTAAATGTACAAGTAAGAATTTGGAATAGTGGTATGTTTGAGTGCAAATACATCATCACTATCCTGGAGGTAAAATTAATAAAGATTTGTATCTTATTACTGGCTTATTATCCTCTTATATAATTTTGAGAAAAAGCATAATAGTACTATCTAGATATTTATCCCATTTCTATGGCAATTAATGATATAGCATATTTATATACTTCCATTGGGTATTCATATAATAAATCTAATAAAACTATGATAATTATAAGTCCCCTGCTCTTAGCAACAATAACATATTCAAGGTGTTTCTTAGTGGAATACAACAAATAGTAAATTAGAAATAAGAATCCGGGGAAAATGACATCTAAAGTGAAATGTTTGGCTTAGAATATTTCAAGCTAATCATTACTCAAGCAGCATTAGTTCTACTCTTTTGTTGTTGTAGTTCTTTGTTCATGATACTGGAATTGGAGACACGAACAATTGCATTATTTAAGGATGGAAACAAAAAACTGGACGGTACACAGGACAGATCCTCAGACAAAATTCAGGGCAAATAATTTCTAATCATTGCTCTGTCACTGACAAGTTCACAACAAAAAATTATATATACTGTTCAGCGTAATCCTATAATTGTTAAATTAAACATTAATTGATCTGCACAATTTAAATTACAACAAAATCTGAATCATTGAGAAAAGTGGTTACTATACATCATGTAAAATATAAAATGTATATATTTGGGGCATTTGTATAATAAAAAAGCGTATCTCATCTGATTCTCCACGGTTATTTTCCATACCAATAGAGGAAAGAAATCTTATGATCTATTTGTATGCAGTTCCACAGATGTAAAGTCAAATTCTCTAAACTGTGAGTACTTGGGGCATTTTTCAGAGAGTCTCAGTCTTTGAGGGACTGTATCTGAGATAATTTTACTTGCACTGTATTATCGCTACAAATGAAGAGAAAGCAAGAAGCAACAGCATTGCACTTCCCTCTGTGGGGTGGCAAATACAATAGTAAGAAAATAAATTGCCTTTGCTGTGCTATGTTTTGATGTACTGCTTAACAGCAGGTGGGCCTCCTCTGATCATTGGTTGACTGCCTTTAGGAACAGTTCATGGCAGCTCAGAGAGACACTCCTAGGAATTTTATAATTGGAACAGAATACAAGGACTCTACAAAGTGTGATACCCTGTGGAAAATCTGAGAAGACTGGAATAATCAGAGACTATTTATTACAGGCAAAACAAAAAACAAAAAACCTGAAAACAACTTAAAGTAATCATCTTCTGGTACATTTTTCCCCTATACACTATATCATTATGGGTAAATAAACTTAGCAATTTTTTGTGCTCAAGCTATTATGATCTTCATTATATAACTCAATTATTCTATATGGAAAGCTACAAAAAAGTTTACTCATGATTTCTGCATACCCATTAGGCAATATTGAATATTATAATCTTTACTTTTATTCCAGGATAATTAATCAGAAAATGGTAAACATATATGTACATATATATGTGTATATGTATATATCATATATTATATATATTTTTCACTCCTAGGTAATAAATATATATTTGTGTATATATATATATATATATATATATATATATATATGTGTGTGTGTGTATGTATATGTGGATATGTATATACACACATATATACATTTATATACATATATATTTATATACATATATATTTATATACATACACACAATACATACAATTTATATGCATATATATTTTTCTAAGCTCCTGCTAGGAATTTTAAATATGTTATTTTTCTCATTTTAAACCTCCTTTTCTAGTTTGAGAAAATCAGAGCAGAAGCATAGTTGATGAGCTAGTAACTGCCAAAGTCAAGATTTAAACTTTAATAAGTCTGACTATAAGATTCATATTATTGTCATATTAAAGCAATTATTAACAGGATGCAATATTTTAATATGCATCATTAAACTGGGAGTTTGGATGGATATATACACACATACACACACATATACTTGTAAATTCTATTGTACCCATAGTAAAAATAATCTCAAATTTTCACATTTAGAAAAAAGAGTTTTGAATTGCTGATAATATAGTAAATATTAATAAATAAATTTGATATTATAGACAGAAAACCCATATTAACTGATTGTTTTTCTCCTTGCTTTGTCTGAGAGTAAGCTCAGACCCATGATTATAACCTTAATTCAGCAATTGAAAATGAATTATGTGTGTTCTTTATGTGGCCCTTTTTGGTGCAGGGTGCCTATATTTTTTTTTTAATTTTCATACCTGTGTTTCTTTTCTTATGTACCACTTCCAAATGTGACACCGGTTTATTTTGTTTGATCTCATTTTAGAAAGAAAAGTACATAGTAGTATCTTTGGGATCTAGGGATAGACATAGAGTTGTTAAACATGACGCCAAAAGTATAATCTATTAAAGGAATAACTGATATATTGTACTTCCAAACATTTGCTCTGTAAAAGACAGTGGAAGACAACAAAAAGGAAAACAGCATACTGGGGAAAAAATATGTACAAACAACAGGTCCAACAAAAACTATTATCAAAAATATGTAAGAAGTTGTCAAAAATCAAGAATAAAAGCAATCCAATTAGCAAATGGGTAAAGAATAAAGAGTGTTTTTCCAAAGAAGGTATTCCAATGGCAAATAAGTATGTGAAAAGATGCTCAACTTCATTAGCCAGTGAGAGAATGCAAATTAAAAACACAATGGGATATCACTAACACAGCTATCACAATGGCGTAAGAAAGTAGTGACAACACCAAACATTGATAAGAATGGACAGAAACTAGATTACTCATACACTGCAACTAGCAATGTAAAACAGAGCCCTTTGGAAAACAGTTTAGCAGCTTCTTAAAAATAATTCATCATAGAACTACCATGTAATCCAGGAATTGCACTCTTAGCCATTTATCCTAGAGAAATAAAAATACATGTCTAGAGAAAAATCGAACAGAAATGTTAATAGCAGTTTTATTCACAATAGTCAAAAACTGGAAACAACCCAGATGTCCTTCAATAGATGAATAGTTAAACACACTGTCCTATTAAGACATGACATCAGCATCATGGCAGATAAGGCAACACTCCTTTGTGCTCCCCTTCCTTTAACAACTGAAATTTGGCTCACAGCCACAAACAAAAGTGCCCGTGTGGCAGTTGTGGGATCCAGCACCATCCACCAAAGGACCCAGGAGGTTTCTAGCCTAGCTGTGAATTGGGTAATAGGCAGACAGACCTATTGGTATCAGCTGTGAAACCAGAAGGAACCTGCGAACCAGCCCAACCTCTGTTGGCTGAAGTCAGGGAACGTTGAGAGAGTCCTGAGTTTTTTGTTTTGTTTTGTTTTTTCAAAGAAAACCTCCAAGTGGCCAAAAGGTACATGAAAAGATACTTGACATCACTAATAATCTGGGAAGTGCAAATCGAAACCACAGTGAGATATCACTTCATGTCTGTTAGAATGTCTATCATCAAGAAGACAAGAGATAACTAATATTGACACAGATGTGGAGAAAAGCAAATTCTTATGCACTCCTAGTGAGAATTTAAAATGGTATAGCCACTATAGAAAACTTTTACTGTTTTAATAAAACTTTTAGTGTTCAAATAAAAATTAGAACTAGCATATGATCCAGCAATCCAGATCCTTTAATCCTTTAGAGGCTAGATCTTAAATACTTTCACTACAAAAACAACATTATGATTTGTGATGTGACAGAGGTGTTAGATAATGCTACAGTGGTAGTCATATTACATTATACAAATGTATCAAATCAACAATGTTGAACATGTCTCATGTCAATTATATCTTAAAAGAAATAAAAAAAGTACATCTAAAGCACAAAACAATCTAGTATAGAAGGTCTGGAGTCTAAAGGGTTGAGTGTTTGATAATCATTGGTTTTATTACCTGTAAAATAGGTTAATAATGGCACCTACTTCGTAGGAGTTCCTGTGAGCATTGTTATATGCATATGAAATGCTTAGCATAAAAACTGATCATAATATGTACCCAGTGACTATTAATTGTTACGATTTACTTTCATAATTTTAAATATAGTTACTAAAGTATATAAAATGACAAGGGAATAATAGCAAACACATTTATTTATTGATGAAAATAAAATATGTTGTACAAATCCCATATAAATGCCTAGGGAATATGATATTGAAGTGTTTATAGTGACAGGAAGTTAATAAGACTTAATTATCTACAGGAAGGAATTTGGAACCAAGTCTTGAAAGAGATTATTTATATAAATTGAAAAAAAGAGAGAGAATTATTTAAACAGAAAAAAAAACACCTGTCTTACAGTAAGGGAGTGCTAAGATGCACTAAGTACTAATAGGTACAAACCATGGGTATATGCAATAATCTGGATGAAACTCCAGAGAATCTTGCTGAGTAAGAAATTCAATCCCCAAAGTCACATCCTGTATTATTCTATTATATAGCATTTCAAATGACAAAATTATAGAAATAAACATGTTTGTGGTTGGCAGGGTTTAAGGAGGGGATGGAGATCAGGTAATAAGTTAGAAAATATAAAAAGACAATATGAAAAATTATTGTGGTAATGCAAATGTTCTGTATTTTAATCAGATCAATGATGATATCTTGGTTGTGATATTGTCCTATAGTTTTGCAAGAGGTTATCATTGGGGAAAACTGAATAAAGAGTACATAGGATCTCTGTATTATTTCTTACAATTGCCTGTGAATCTACAATTATCTCAAAATTTAAAAATAATTAATCAAAAATATAGGAGCAAATCAAAATGAACAACATTGAATTCTTATTTTAGCTTTATGTAAAGCATAACAGTTCCTATCAGTTATGAGTCCCTACATATCTCTATACCATACCACAATTATATACCCGCATGAAGTAATATTGGGTTGTTCTCATTAATATGAACACTGACTTTGCATCAATGAAAATTTTCTCTACCTTCCTTTCTAAATATATGCTATCACTTTGGAAACGATGGGACAAAGGGCTTGAAAATAATATAACACAGAACATGAGTGAGCATCTATATGGTATAACTCATTACCTTCTTTTACAAATACATATCTACCTCTTTTACTGATGGAAAACAAAGGAACAAGATGGCCACGTCAATGGTAGAATTAAGAATAAAATCTCAGGTGTCAGACTTTCTCTAAATTTAACAAAGGTTTTATGAAGCACAGTATCTAATGCAAATAAAGGAAAGCGTCTCCAAATGAGAGCTAAAATGATTTAAAATGATGTTTTAACAAACTGCAGATAACAGGATGACACAACATTCATAATTTTAAACACTAATTTGTGATCTATAAATGCACACAATTGGATATATGTATCTTTGGAAAATAACTTTGACGACTCGATTTATAGTTAAGTGCATGAATTACTATTAAAAATGTCAAATATGTACATCTGCAAACCATCCATGTCATATCTTAAAAAATGAAATACACAATATTAATTTGAGACTTATACCAATCTATGGACATTCTTTCAAAAGTGGTTGTTTCAGATGGGGAAATGATTCTATATTTTCTCATAGTGCCCTATTTTTTATATGTTTTTAAGTGTTTAGAGGATAATTTTGCTTTAAAACTAGGCCCAGAAGAATATTTATAATCTACATACTTAACTCTTTAACCCTCAATTTAAAAACCAAGTAAAATTTCCTTTTTAGCATCCAGAAAATGCAATTTCATATTCAAAACAAAAGTATTTCCTGTTCTACGTGTAAGGAGGTTGTAAGTCACCACTCCATACTAACAAGGAAAATGTCAATGAACAGATGAAAAAAATCAATTTTTCTAGGATCCATACATAAGAGTGGTGAAGACACAGGACAAACTGTAGCCTCCAGGATTGAAGAGACAGACAGAAGAATGCAGGAGTTGGCTTACCAGAGCGGAGATTCAATAGTAGAAATCACTTCAGGAACCAAGGCAGGAAACCCTGCGCTGTAACTGAGGAAATGTTGGAGGCTCAGTGTGAACAACTCTTTCTGAGAGTTAAAATCTCCAAGGACCCAGTCATAAGAAGCCCCACAAATCTGTGAGATTTATGTAAAGGAGATCCACCGGGTTCCCATGGTAAATATCTAGGAGAAGTCCCCTCAAAATTACCAGCAGGAAGTGGGAAAGGGGACCATTTTGAAATATGTCAGGCCACTCTGTTCTTAAAAAGGACTGTCTTCAGGGGTAACTAGTTAACCAGAGCCTAACTGGCTGGGGGGATTAGCAGAGCCTAATTGACTTGGGAAAAGGGAGGTATCCAACTGCAGCCCACCCTAGCCTTTCACATGGGAGAAGGAAAATACCCAATTCTAGTTAGCTCTAGACATCCTCTCCCACCTAAAAGAGAAGAAAAATAAAACTGAGAAAACACTTGTGAAATTCACAATCTGGAGATATAGACTCAGGAAAAGCCTGAGATCTAATCATAGGACTATTGAAAGCTTCGCCTCTCCCCACACCTTACCGTTACATTACTGGAGGTCTATCTACAGCACTTCCTTTTACATGATGGCCAGCTATCAAGAGAAAATTACAAGGCACACCAAAAAACATAATTTGAAGAGACAGAGAAAGCATCAGAACCAGACATGGCAGGGATGTTGGAATTATCAGACCAAAAATTTTACACAACTGTTATTAATATTTCACGGATTCTAATGGATAGAGTAGACAGCATGCAAGAACAGATGGCAATGCAAGCAGAGAGATGGAAATCCTAAGAAAAAAATGAGAAATCTCTGTACTTTTGTATCAGTTTTTCTGTGTATCTAAAAGTGATCCAAAAAAATGAATTACATAAAAGAAACAATCTTCTATTTTTCTCTCTAAAGACAGTTATCTGCTCAATGTGAGAGGAAAAAGAGGTTCTCACCATGTTCCCTTCAATTGTGAATGTTTTGTGATTCTATGCATAAGCCTGGAATACGTATAAGAAAATAATTAGAGTTTATGTTTTAAGAATTAAGTGGTATAGGGGCGCCTGGGTGGCGCAGTCAGTTAAGCGTCCGACTTCAGCCAGGTCACGATCTCACGGTCCGTGAGTTCGAGCCCCGCGTCAGGCTCTGGGCTGATGGCTCAGAGCCTGGAGCTTGTTTCCGATTCTGTGTCTCCCTCTCTCTCTGCCCCTCCCCCGTTCATGCTCTGACTCTCTCTGTCCCAAAAATAAATAAACGTTGAAAAAAAAAATTAAAAAAAAAAAAAAAGAATTAAGTGGTATAAACAATGAAAACCTTTTGGGATGCTATGATGCTAATTACTTATAATTCTTAAAGCTATTATATACCCATATAAAATTTGGTATTTAATTTTCCCCTACTGAATATCCATCTAAATTTATATTACATGTAAATATGATAAATTTAATGATTCCTATCTGCAAAATTATGATGTCTTATATATTACATAAATTTATTTTTCTGGCAGTGTTAATATTTACTTAAAAAAATTTAAATTTGAAAAGAATATAATGTATCCATTTAAGACAAAATATCATTTCTAATAGGTTATAAGCACTGTGTTAAGTATTTGGAATATAATATTAATATTATCTATTTTCTGATATCATTAAACAGACAAATTAATGAAGGAAATAGGCATATCAAAAACATCTATTATAAAATCATATGTGTATAATATAATTAAAAAAACACTTCTGATTCTACTCCTTGAGTCATAGGAAAAGACATTTTAAGATGTTTACCAAGAATGAGTAGAAATTCAGACAAAAACCAAGAGGAGACAGTTAAGGCCAAGAAAATATTTAAGCAGAGATTTTAGTATGAAGAGCACTACATGTGTAAGAAATAATCTAAGTTCCTCATGTGGCCAGAAAATATGTTCCATTAATTTAGTAATGGAACTAAAACAGTTGTCTACATTTTGTACTCTGAGATGTCCAAAATGGGTTGCATGTCCACAAGACAGTGCTTCAGAAAATCCATTATTGATGGGGGAGAAACATATTTATTTTTATTTAAAAATAAAACAAATATTACTTATAAATAATATATGATTTTTATTTTTATTTATTTTTTTTAAATTTTTTTTTTAACGTTTATTTATTTTTGGGACAGAGAGAGACAGAGCATGAACGGGGGAGGGGCAGAGAGAGAGGGAGACACAGAATCTGAAACAGGCTCTAGGCTCTGAGCAGTCAGCACAGAGCCCGACGCGGGGCTCGAACTCACGGACCACGAGATCGTGACCTGGCTGAAGTCGGACGCTTAACCGACTGCGCCACCCAGGTGCCCCATAAATAATATATGATTTTATAGAAACATTTCAAGTCATCTTGCACAAATACAGTATTGCAGAGGAGACTAGGTATTCCACGGTATCCAGAGGATTGGAAACTTAAGTCTCTCTTCATCTGTTAACCTTTCTCACACATTTCCTCAGTCTGCCTGTGTTGAATTTAGTGGATTTATATTTTAAATAATTAATTCTCAGTGAAAGTATATCTCACTTCATTTTGGAGAGAATTTCAAAGCTTTATTTAAAGAAATTAGAGAAATCCAAGGTAAATGTTTATAAACTAGAATTCTTGGTATAATTGAAATATATATACGTATATATATATATACCAAAGATTTTCAATTAAGTAAGTCATATTGGGATGTTTTATAATAAACTGATTTTAATATACTTATAATAAAACCAAAGACTAAAACCAGCCAAAATGATAATTGAAAAGAATAAAGGTAGACATAGGGATGTGCCTTATCATATTTGAAAATATAATGAAAATCATATTTGTGTGAATATTAAAAATTAATTAACAGGACAGACTATAGAACAAACAACTGGATCTACACTTACATGCAAAGTTGATTTATGATAAAGATTCCATTGCCAATAAGTGTGGAAAAGATGGGGGTGCCTGGGTGGCTCAGTCGATTCAGTGTCTAACTCTTGGATTTAGCTCAGGTCATTATCTCAGTTTGTGAGATTGAGCCCCACGTTGGGCACAATGCCTGCTTGGAATTCTCTCACTCCCTCTCCCTCTGCCCCTTTCCCACTTTCTCTTTCTCTTTCTCTTTCTCTTTCTCTTTCTCTTTCTCTTTCTCTTCCTCTTTCTCTTTCTCTTTCTGAAAATAAATAAATAAGCTTTAAAAATGTGGAAAAGATGAACGTTACAATAGATTCTCATGAACCACCAATTTTCCATATAAAGAAAAAGTGAACCTTGATCATACATAATTCATAAAAAATAATTTGAGGAAAGAATATAGAAAAATATGATCTCATGATAGGAGAATAATTCTTAAGTGACACATAAGACATGTATATCATAAAGGAAATATTTGATTCTACAAAGTACACCGACAGTGCAAAGCTTCCTTGGGATTCTGTCTCTCCCTCTGTCTCTGCCCCTCCCTTGCTTGTGCGTTCTCTCTCTCTCTCTCTCTCTCAAAATAAAACAAATAAATAAGTAAGCTTTAAAAAATGTTTTTAAAACATTCATACCCATGAATATTAGTCTGTTGGTCTACACTTTTACAGCCTAGTAAGTTGTTTTCTGGCTTCCATTCGATATAGCACTGCCAATGACATTAGAGTGGTCAAATATTTTTAGTTCTATTCCTGCTCAAACTGCATTTACCATAATGAAAGTCCATACTCAGGTGAATATCTGATAGAGTCTTGCACTTGGCTAAGACTATGAACTGTTATAACAAAAATGCCATAGACTGGACAGCTTATAAACAACAGAACTTTTTTCTTTCAGTTCTGGAGGCTGGAAGTTCAGTATCAGGGTGCCAGTATGGTCAGGTTCTGGCGAGTTTATATTTTTTTTGGGTCATACACAACACCTTCTGGTTGTAACTTCACATAGTGGAAGTAAGGAGGGAATTCTTTCAGGACTCTTTTATAAGGGCACTAATCCCATTCATGAGGACTCCGCCATCATGACCCAATCACATCCTAAAGATTCTACTTCCTCATATAATTTCCTGAGGGGTTAGGATTTCAACACATAAAGTTTGGGGTGACACAAATATTCAGACTATAGCAAGTAGACATGTCTAAAAATATAGCCAAGTTTTTTTTCTTTAACAAAAATATTGGAAACAAGCCAAAGGATTATCTAGAAAAGAACAAAAACTAATTTATTATATACTTATATATTGTAATACTATACAAAAGAAACAAATCACAGAAAACATATAAACAGTATGATATTTATATAAATTATTATAGCTTGGGATATAGCTTGATTCATTTGTCATTTTATTGTAAGTGAAGTATTATCCATGATGTGATCCTTTTTACTAAATTGCAAACAACTTTTGTTAAAGATCCAAATCAAACAATGAACTAGCTTATTTCAATGTGCCTTCCTAGATAACTCAGTGGATATTAAAACTGTGCAAAACTCATGTGCAAATTGTGCAAACCCATGTGTTTTCATGAGTTAAATGAAGTTAGGATTTAGGATCAGATAATTATAAACAATTTTTTTTTTTACTTACATAGACTATGTATTTATATGATTCTCCTGAGAACTTCAGGAGAAGTGAATCCCTGGCCCTTGCAAGCACTTTATGGATAATGATAATGGTATCACAATACTGGTAGCCACAAAAGGTAACCTAAATCTTCTAACATGATCTCAAGTGGTGTTAACATCCTCATGGAGAGCCTCTGCACTAGTTACCAAATAAAATCTAAGTGATTTGGGATTTTTAATGAACAGAATATGGCAACTAGTGATGCAGCTAGAGAGAAATATCAATAGATGAGAAAAGACCTACGGACATTCTAAACATTAGAGATCTTTCCTCAGGGAATTTTTATTTTGGGGTTGCCATGGAAATAAGACTGAAGAAGATATTTTAAAGTTTACAAAAAATATGTGTAAGTTTGCCTCTCTGAGACTAATTTATACTGGGCATTGGTTGATATCTCTAGCTTGGCAGGTGGAATTTCGGCAATAATACATTCTAAGACTGTTTGAGCCAAATCATGTCTGTCTACCCTATACTATCCTGAGCTCTTAAGTTGCCAGGGCTAGTGACAGGATTATTGCTACTTCTGGAAACACCTGGGTTTTCTATGGGATCCAGAAACACTGACTTAATGATTTCTGGAAAATTATTTGTACTTTACTTAACGATGTTAAAAATTGAAAAGAAAATATAGGCATGAAAATTTTAAAACTGAAAACTGAAACATGAAAAAAAAAACCTGTTACACCCTAGGGATGCCAGAATGGCAAGCTGGCAAGAACCTAAGTCTCTGGTGACTTATGTTCTACCAGCCCTGGAAAGGTAACTTCTGATTTTTTAACTGGGAGACTTACACCTCACCAGTTTAAGTTTCTGTTATTTGACTTCTTATTTATTTTTTTTCATTCATAGCCACATCTAAACTTAATTCATATAGAATTCCATACCTGGACATAGGTTATTAGGAATGATTATATTCTACATACAAAATGCTGCACTTAAATTAAAATTAATGGCATTCACTAAGTAGGTATCGAGGACTTAAATATTGTAAACTGAAACATGATATATGTTTTTGTCCTGTAGAAAAATATTTGATCAATCAGTACCACAGTACTATGGTCTGAATGTTGGCTGCTTCTACTCCATTTTTGTAAAAATCTAGCACTAGTCAGTTTGTACGCAGAGACGAAAAGAACATATTTACACAGGATAGAATGGTCACTGGTCTATGATCTGAGTGTTGGTGTTTTAAAATTATCCATATTCCAATTGGAAACAATAATAATCAGTAGCTCATAGTGGCAACATTAACATAATGATGCCTTAGAAATTTTTTAAGCACCTTCATAAGAGTTCTAAAGCAGACAGCAGGAGCCAGCATAGCAGCAAAGACCATTTTACGTTTTACTTTTTTACTTTAGATGGCATCAAAAGAGCTACCAATCAGGTGTTGGTGGTAGTGGGAATAGCACAGAGTGCAGTAGGTAAAAGACCACGTTTTCCATCTTTACGTCTGTACAGCCATTTTTGTTGGTTGCTTATTTATAAAACTGACTACAAGCAAATAAGTTGAAGCCTATTAATTTTGCGGGAATTTATTGCCACTGAGACAATCAATCTAACCTGAAATATTCTGTAACTGTTCAATCCCTGAAGAAACTCTTGAGATCTCAAAAATATACCAGGAGGATATAAGTCATAAAGGTTTTGTGGCTACAGAGACAGGCAGACCACTCAATGTCTACCTCAAATTCAGCCATGGAGTTACTGAGCAATGGAGACCTTCCCATAACTAAGAGTCATGGTCCCTAGAAGATGTTTGTGAAGGGATTTCTTCCCAGAAAAGGAGCAGGCTGTGCCATATGGGCTAATGAAAGAACTTCTTCCATTGACATAGAAAGGGACCTTTACTATTTCAGCTCAATGAAATTTGATAAGGTCATTGGACAACTAACTGCTCTGTGTTTCTTATATTCCTCTCTTCCAAATAGATCTTTGCAAGTACAGTTATTCTCTTTCTCTGTATTAGGGACAAATGACATATCCTTTATTATGTAGATCACAAGACCATAAGGAGTTATACCTTATGACAGAGGAAGCCAAATATAATCCTGAGATCGTGAACTTTAAACTGGACGTGGTAACTGGATGAGTATCTTCCTTGTGAAAGTAAGAGCAGGGATTGATGGGTATCTAAATAGACAGGCTGTGGCAGAAATAGCTAACTGTTCGTAATCTCTGTTCTCTTCTAAAATCCCAGAATTCTATCTGAGCACATGACTGCCCCAAATAAAATCCATGCCTTTGCGTTCTTAGAAGCTGGATGTAGTCATGTGACAATGTCCTGGCCAATATTGGTAAGCAGAATTGATGTGAGTAACTTCCAGGAAGCATTTTTTAAAGGAAGGGATATGCCCTTCCTAAGGACGTCCTTCCTTCCTTCCTAAGGACTGGACTATGGACATGAAGCCTGGAGGTGCCACGGTCACTTGAAGCAGGAGAATAACTGTCAGAGCTTAATTATCACAAAGCAGAAAGGTAGACAGTTCTTGGTTCTTTGACACCCTTGTGTAACTGCCACAGCCAGCCACAGAAAAGTCATCTCTGGATGGACATGAGAGACAAATTTTATAAAGAAAAAAGAAAGAAAGAAAGAGAAAGAAAGAAAGAAAGAAAGAAAGAAAGAAAGAAAGAAAGAAAGAAAGAAAGAAAGAAGAGGAGGAAGAGGAGGAGGGGGAGGAGGGGGAGGAGGAGGAGGAAAGATGTTTTTCTGCAATTTCCAAACAGTAGATTTTATTTCTTTACGTGTCTCATGCTTCAAATAGGCAAATAGGCTCTGGGGAAAACAACAACAACAAAAAACAACAAACAAACAAACAAAAACACCTCTTTTAGAAATATCAACAGGAAACAGCTACTTAAGCAATTTGACATTGGTCCGTATTTATAAATTTAAGTGCCATTTGCTTAGAGCATTTATTCAGGATGTATAAATGAGGTGTGACAGAAACCCTATAGCTATTATTGATAAACAGTTTTGAAAGCTCATATTTTTATCCTGTTGTGCTAAATTACCAAAAACAGTGACTATCACTAAGGTAATGTGTCATCCAAAATGGAAGCATAGTATTGAGCTTAAGAGGATTTGAGTGTATATTATTCTCATTTTTTTTAAAAAAAGTATGGTGATTTGTCTATTAATTTTAATGATAAATTTCCAAAACAGTCAGAATAGAAATATATACTAAGCAATGGTATTTTCATTAAAATGTTTATCCACTTTCATGGGGTAAATAAATAAAGCCTAGAATAGTCTTTATATTCTCTCTCTACTGTGCTTTTCAACTGTACCACATTTCTTCTTTTAGCCTGACTGTTTATTTTTTTTTATTTTTCCAATTGCAGATTCTTACTCTAGCTTCAGGATGATAATGAATCTATGGTTCTATGAATAGTTCAAAAGGAACTGCCAATAGCAGTTATTATATTTAAAACCACTAGATGCAGTAAAATATAAAGTTTCATAAAAAACTCAAATGCTTCTCAACTTTTGATTTAGATAGCTCAACTTTAAATAGGATAGGGCAGAGCAGTTTAATGAGCAGCCTTTGGAACAAATATACTATATAATTCACTCTTTTGCTCACCCAGAAAATTTGTAGTGCTGGTATTGAAAGTTCTTCTGGTTTCCAAATTAAATTATTTTTGAAAGTTCAAGTAAGTCTTTTCACAACTCAGAGGGTTTACAATAATAATGAGAGAATGAAGTGTGGGACAAGAAAAATATAGGTATCTGGTCTTATTTCATTTAAATCTGCAAATACTGATTGAGTACATACATCTAGTTTATAAAAAAGGTCCTTCCCTGGAAATCTTTGGTAGCCCAAAATGGGTGTGATTTATGATTTTTGAGATTTTCCTTGATATCACTTGTAAGGGGTGAGGTCATGGGATATGGAAGAAATTATGAAATCACAGTTTTTCAACTTTGTAATGTTTATTTGTGGGGGGGGGGGAGAGAGAGAGAGAGAGAGAGAGACTGAATCCAAAGCAGGCTCCCGGCTCCATGCTGTTAGCACAAAGCCTAATGCAGGGGCCAAAACCCACCAGCCAGGAGATTATGACCTGAGTTGAAGTCAGATACTTAACCAACTGAGCCACCCAGGCACCCCTGAAGGCACAGTTTTTAATTCAGATACACTTAATATTAAAATTGAAGCCAATAGTCACACAATTTTCAGTAGCAAATACCTTGAAAGAATGGGGATCTTGATGCCTTTTTTAATGTAATTGTACTTATTATTATTACACTTTTTAGACAAAGAGAACACAAGTGGGGGAGGGGGAAGAGGGAGAGAGAGAGACATAGGGTGAGAGACAGAGAGAGAGAGAGAGAGAGACAGAGAATCTAAAGCAGGCTCTAAGCTCAATGTAGAGCCTGAAGTGAGGCTCAGTCCAATAACCTTGGTATCATGACCTGAGCTGAAATCAAGAGTTGGACACTCAACCGACTGAGCCATCCAGGCATTATGGGGATTTTAATGTTTTTAATACAAGTGATTTGATACATATACATAAGGGTAAAAGCTGTAGTGTAATTTACCTTAGAGACACTCAGATATGGGTATTAGCCAAGGAGGGACAAAAATACTTCCTTGTTAGATTAATTGTATTTATTTCGTATCTTTATACCACAATATTCAGTCCTGGCTACTCTTGTTAGTAATAATTCTAGACTTTTGCAAGTCTCTATGTTGATTTTGTTGTTTTTGTTGTTGTTATGCAACACTTGATCTTGAGACCATGATGCTTATGTGTGTGTATCCTTGTAGGATCTTACATTTATTAATTGTTTTAAATAGGAAATTTATTTTTTAATGTTTATTTATTTATTTTAAGAGAAAGAGAGAGCAGGCGAGGAGCATAGAGAGGGGGAGAAAGAGAACCCCAAGCAGACTCAGCGCTCAGCACAGAACCCAACACAGGGCTTCATCCCATGACCTTGGGATCATGACCTGAACCAAAATCGAGAGATGAACACTTAACTGACTGAACCAACCAGGTGCCCTTGGAAATTTAATTTGAATTTACTCATTAACCTTGTAATTATTAACCCTTAATAATTCCCATATCTGTTAATAATTAAATTAACCAATAAAATATTGTTCCTATTATCCTGATGTTGGGAGAAATTCCCACTGTTCTTCCATCTAGTATCAATTGCAGTGAACATTTTTTTTTAATTATGGTTATTGAAGATACATTTAAAAAATACTATAAGACCTTCCATTTTTGCTTGATAAATAGAGGAATGGAATTCTCTGGAATTGCAGGCTCAGTGGTACAGAGTACTATCTTTTAAACTTTAGATTAACTTTGGGAGAATAACCAAATGAAGATTCTCGGGCAGCAACCATATTAACTGATTGAAATCTTTATTCCGTGGGCCTGAAATCTGCATTTGTACAAACTCTCAGTTTCATCATCAGGTCCACTGAATTTGAAGAATAATCATGAAAATGCAAACATCTTTTGTTGTTTTTCTTCTTCTTCTTCTCCTCCTCCTTCTCCTCTTCCTCCCCCTCCACCTCTTCCATCTCTCCCACCTCCTTCTTCCCCTTCTTCTTCTTCTCTTTCTTCTTCTTCTTCTTCTTCTTCTTCTTCTTCTTCTTCTTCTTCTTCTTTCTTCTTCTTTTTCTTGTAATTTTATTCTTACACTTACACTTAAGTACTAATTTCCTCTAGGAGAAGACATTACCCCATGCAATTTGCTACTCATATGCCATGTGTAAGTGCCCCATGTTTGTTTTTCCTATTCTTTATTCCCTCCCCTTATCTAATTATGCATTTATTAACAACACACCCAAAATGGGATCTAACTTGACTGTGGCTGGTGGAAATCTCTTCTAATTTTAGGGACATGAGTAGACTCTCAAAAGAAAGGTTTATTTGGAAGGGAAAGCGCCATAAGTATATATAGTATTTCATATCTTACCTATTCCTATTTCATTACCTGTACATATACTAATCAAATTTATTTTTATAAAATAATCACAAGTTGGCATAAAACTCTTAAACTTATGTCTTTTTTAAAGTTTATTTATTTTGAGAGAGAAAGCACAAGCAGGAGAGAGAAAGAGAGAATATCCTAAACAGGGTCCTCACTGTCAGCACAGAGCCCCATCTGGGGATCAAACTCACGAACTGAGAGATCATGACCTGAGCTGAAACCAAGAGTTGGATGCTTAACCGACTGAGCCACCCAAGTGTCCCTAAACTTATGTCTTTTAACATGAATTTTTCAATACTGAGATTTCACATTTTATCTGATTGTTAAGTTCTTTAACTTTAGGTCTTTAAATTAATCTTACATTTCATGCTGATATTCCTATTTTTTTAAATTAAACTTTAGTCCTTATCAGAAGACTAATGCTTTCAGAATAAATGCCACTTTAATTTTTAAAGATTTTTTCTATTTTTTTCTATAATTTTGTCAACTTCTAAGTCTCTATTTATAATATAAAAAATAATTTCCCATCTCCTATTTTTCCTTTTATTTGTACACACCAATTTTTTTTTTTGGTCTTGTTTTGTATTTTGGTTTTTGTTTTTAACAAAAGATGACAAGACACAAGACCAGAATGGTAGTGGCAAAGGAAGTGGCCGACATCATGAATTAGAAAGTCTTCATTCCCTCAGGTTCTCTCAACACACAGCTCCTTTGCTTTTTTCTTAATAGTTTTGCAAGAAAATAAGTTTTTTTTTTTAATATCACTATGGTTCTAGAGACTCACTGTTCATCCCCACCCCTCAAGTGTATTCTTCTTGGAATTGAGCAAACTGTTAATAAAGTGACTTTTTCCAGCTATTTCAGCCTGTCTAAGCATTGCAAATACAGCATCAGAGTCAAATTCCATTCTCTTCAACAAGTGCAATGAAGATTATAAAAGGTGACAAAATATCTCCAAAAAGGTCTTACATGAAAACTATTTTAAAGACATATTCTGTCATTTAATCAATGACATTGCTGATGTTACCTAAATTATTAGACATCTTGAGAGGGAGGAGAGACAATCAAGATAATTTTGGTTGTTCATTTTTAGTCCCTTTTTAGTAGCTTAGCAGAGAAATGGTTCAGCAGGTTTGAGGTGAATCAAGAGGAGAGCAGGCTGATTCCAGTTGCTGAGTTTAGGAGAATGCCCATTACTCACGAGGTTACTCCTTGGGACAAGGACTTCCATTGCTATGATTCCAAATCTTTTCTACTCCCCTCAGTACATTCATGTAGATTATTATGGAGCAGAGTCTCTCTCTGTTGGGATACTTACTAATCCTGGCCCCTACAGATCACCTGCAGCATTATGAAAATGTGGGAATTTGTGTGCTCTACTGATTTATTACTAGTAACATTTTCTGCAAATAAACCCATTTTATATATATATTGTGTAGTGCTAGTGGTATATGGAAGCTCTGACCCATATGTAAAAAGGAAATAAAAAGATGAACTTTTCTGAGACTGATCTGCTAAGCTAGCCTCTCAGAGCACAGGCTGTTACCCTCCCAATGAGATCAGTCAGGACCTGAAACCCACAAGACTTAGGCTCCATTGATTGTCAATCATTTTTATAGAATATTGGGTGGTTTAGCAGGATTGGAGACTGAGGGTCTAATATGCCATAGAGTGGCAGGTCCTAGGCAAGGACCCTAGCCCCTGATATATTAAAGAAGTAACTGGAGCTGCTTTAATCAAGTGGATTGAAAACCTGACAACCTGAGGTAGAATGCTACGTGTTAGTCAGAATGGAATGGCAAATCCTGCTACCGCTGCTGCTCCTGACCCTGTACAATTCTCCCAATAACAGTTACATGTGGAATATATGCCACAAGATAACTCACCATAGTTTGTTTGACAAGATGTCTAAAATGTATATACCAGCATGGTTCAGAGTTTGCAGCTCAAAAACTGAAATCAATGTCTGACGATAAAAAGCTAATACAATAAATAACTATGCATTCATTCATTAAGATGCTATGAAGCCACTGAAATAATGTTAGTGACACACGCTAATTTTAAGTATAACCAAATTCTATAGATAAAACTATTAGATGGAAACTTGTATGTGTTTCATGAGTCCACGTATACAGAGTGCCAAAACATTAACACTGGGCTATATGCAGATTTTCATTTTATCTGCATTGTCTAACATTTTACAGTAAAAGTGTGGAATACTGCAGAAATTGTCTTTAATGATAATTTAACTAATATTTGTTTTTTAGAACATTCATCTCCCTGGTTTGCCTATAATCATTCCAATTTTAGCACTGAAAGATCCAAGAAATCTCATCAGTGCCAAGCAAACCAGGTGGCTCATTACTCTATATACGTAGGACAGTTGATAAGCATTACATGTACTAGAAGTCACTTAATAAATATTTGTTGAGTTACTTATTGTTAAATTAATGAATTAATCATTCCTGGAACCTGAAGTAACAAGATAGGAAGAAGATTCAATAAACTCTATTTAAGATCAGAAATTACTGTAATATGTCACCCAGATTACTGAGCGCTCACAAGATCTCTTTCCTCTTTTTTTTTTTTTTTTCCTATATACATAGCCACATTACATTTGCAAGCCTACTTTGCTAAATTTTGGGCTATAAAATGTGAATATAAGGAATGTTGGAGCCTGGCGCATACAAACCTTCTGTAATTTCTGCCATGTTTCATTGCCCTATCTTTTGGCTAATGCAGAGTGTCTAGCCTTAGCAGAAGGCTCTGAAATTCTAGGTGATAGCAAAGCCCCAGTTGGAGGGAATATGGGTCACTGAATGACTGTGTAAAATGCCACAAACAAATCAAGAACAATACATTAGACTTTGCACGAGGGAAAAAGAACTTTAATTATATTAGCCACTGACTTTTAGAGCTCGGTTAGTTAAGAAACTAAAGTTATGTAAGTTATGTACTTAAAGAATCATTGGAATTTGCCATCTGAAGAAGAAATGAGCCTTCCTAATTATGATGGATAATTTATTTTTCATTGAAATATTTATGATTATGTGATCTATAAGAATAGTTTACAAGTAAGTCTCAATATATCCCTTTTCTGCTTTCACTTTTCACAGAGTGTAAAAATAATTGGTCTAGTATTCTTATTTCTACATGTCTATGAAACATCTTTGTAAACATTTTTATTTAACAATGAGAAAATTAATTCAGTTTTATCTTTGGAGATGCTCTGTCTACAGGGTAGAACTACAACTGTTTACACCTGATCTACCCAATTAGATCAAAGTAGACAGACTGTATAATTTGTGCAACTTTCATCTAATACTAAACAGAAATCCATGGACTGTCAGATCTTGAAATGTTTATAACATGGCCCATTTGAAAAGAGCAGCAATAGTATTAAGGTCATGACAGACTAAATGAGACCATTTTAAATGTTTTAAGCGCCCCACCTCACTATTCATATATCCCAATATAGGTGCTGAATGGCTCCTCTTTTTCTGTGTTGTTTGAATTTAATCTTAAGACTTGATTTCCATAAAGCCTAGCCATTTTGCCCTTTGTCGAGCTCTCTAGTCAAAAGGTTGTCTGTCTCATTTCCATTAATAAAAAGAACGTGTTTTTAAAGTTTAACTAGATTATCTTAAGGGCAAAAAATGAATATAACTGTGAACTATGTTTTTCAAGTAGCTAGATTTCTAATTCAAAATGATTGATCACTCAACAAATGTGTTTTTATATTATTTTTCATTGTTTTTAAGTATTGAAATTAAAAAGATGTATAAGTAGTGATTTCAAAATCTGGGCTCTAATCAATTTAAATAATCAAAATATGATAACATGAGTAGCCTTATAAGTATAGTTATTTTTATAGTTAATGTTATGTAAATATACATATTTTACATTTGCCAGTAGGAACAAGTGAGTTGAGTTGTATTCTATAATAATAAAACCTAATTTAGAGAAAAACTTAAAAATTCTAGATCTGGAGGGTAATTTTCATAGAGGGTAACTTCATAAAATGTATGAGTTCTTAACCATTTATTTATTACAAATACATTTAATCTTATAACACTTTTATATTTGTAGGTGTATATTATAAACATTTCTTTTTAAATGATTAACAAGTATATCATCTATATTGGTTGTCCTGATGCTTACAATATACTTCTTTAACTTGTCACATTTACCATATTACATTTGGGACCTCAGTTGAGGTACATAATCTTTATGCTTGGATATGAGTATTTCTGTCAGGTTGTTTGGGTGATGATTGAGTCAATATAATCAGAAGTTGAGCTTTCTTTGTTTTTAATGTTTATTTATTTTGAGAAACAAGCGAGTTGGGGGAAGGGCAGAGAGAAGGAGAGAGAGAGAATCCCAAGCAGACTTGTGCTGTCAGTGCAGGGCCTGATGTGAGGCTCAATCCCACAAACTGAGACCATGACCTGAGCCAAAATCAAGAGTTGGATGCTTAACCAACTGAACCACCCAGGTGCCCCTGAGCTGAGTTTATATTGTGTTGTTACTATCATTACCTTCAGTGCAGCACATGTTCCAATGTCCTCTATTAGCTATTTCTTGTCTTGTCTTTAGAGTGGGGGTTGGGGTCCTGAGGTTTTTCTCTCCATTTTGCTGCTTTTGCTTTCAGCTGTTACTGTTCACCTGTACCACACGTGGGGTTTCTCTTCATGCAGTTGGCCCTCCTCCAGGGGTAGGTAACTGTTGTGTGATTACTTGGTGCAAAGCTTGCGGTAAGGGCAGGGGAATTCTCTGTTGTCATGGTACAGTTACAATCTTAGGTGGAGTCCAAATTCCTTCTTGACATTATTTTTACCCTTCCCCCTCCTCCAGTCCATGGTAGTCAAACTCTTTATTCTGTTTCTATTTGATTCTGGGCAAGAGATTCCTGCTTCTCTTATAGGAATAGAAGACCCCTGTTTGGTTTAGGTATAGGATATTTTGCCTAAGATCCTTTGTTGTCTCTTCTCCAGAATAAACATTTGATTTTCTTTCTTCCTCCGAGCTTCAAAAGAAGTTTGATTTTATCCTGGGTGCCAGAGAGTTGCCCTTCTATAAAAACTGAAGAGCTTTGTTTTTACTCATCTTATAGGATCAATTGATTTTTTTTTCCCCCTTCTGGGTTCTGAAAGACAATTTGAAGCTTCTCCCACCACAGTTTAAATTTTACTTCTTAGAAGAAAAGGTCACAGTTATATGTGTGGGGCTTTGTGCTCATTCCCTAGCAACAGCCAATCACCTACTGAACATTTGTGTCACTGAGGGAGGCTCTTCATGAACTCCTGCACTATCCACTATCTTTTTCATGAGGACTCAGTAGAATCACAAAGAAAAGAACTGTGTGACTGTTTGGAATTCTCAACTTATATTTGATACTCAAGGATTTTGCTAATTCTCATGGCAACTCAACCTTGGCATTAACATGGTCTTTAATATGTTTGCTGATTTTTTTCCAATTTGCTTTCAAGATGGCTGCCTGCCACTTTCTCCCTTACCTTGGCACAATTGAAATGAACTTGCCACTATTTCAGAAACTTCTCCTTCTTTGGAAGTCAGGGTGTTTTGTTGTCTTCTGAAGTCCACTGTCAGCTAAATTTATATATATAATTATATATATATATAATATTTATAAATATATACAATATATATAATTATAATATATATAATATTTTTCTTACGGTTGAGTTAGAGGCAACATTATTTACAGTGTTCCATGCCCTAAATTTCTAGTTGCCTTTTAGTTTTTTTCTCTGATTTTATTAATTTGATTATGATGTACCTTCATGTGGTTTTGTTCATGCTCCTTCTGCCTGAGGTATGTTAAACTTATTGAATCCATCAATAGGTGTGATAGGTCGAATAATGGGCTCCCAAGATGTCCAAGTCCAAATCCACAGAAAATGCTAAGATGTATGTTACATGCAAAAGGGAAATTAAGGTTGAAGATGGAATTAAGTTTGCTAATAATCTAACTTTAAGAGAGGGAGATTATTAGAGATAATCCAGGAGGGCCCAATGTTTAGTTAAATTAAGTATGAAATGGAGATTGGACTTGAGAATTCTCTGAGCAGACAAAACAATTTAAGAAAAAGGAAATCTAGCTTATTTTATAAACATAAGCTTACTTTGTGAAACTTAACTTAGGTTATTTCTTATAAATGCCTCTGATAATCATAAGAGAAACTTGTCATTTTCCTAAAAATGGTGTAGAATAATCACTTTTGACCAATCCCCTGCCATCTGGGAATATCCATTGGAATAATCAATCATGTAGAGATCAAACAACTTCCTCATTTTCACTTTTTGAAGCCATCCTATAAATTGATGTCTCTAAGCTTCCTAACAGTTTTTATCTTTTGAAAGCTCCCATTTTGAGGACTGTTCTTATACGCACAATAAATTCTTATTAAATACTATTTATTAATTTGGTGTTTTAAAATTTGCTATTTCTGGATTTTTGACAGAACTTATAAGGGTTCTCAAAAGTGGAAGCTAGAAACAGAAGAGTCAGTGTTAGGGTGATGCAGTGTAAAAAAGATTGGATTGAAGATCATTGGCTTTGAAGCTGAAAGGGCTCACCAGGCAAGGAATGCAAGCAGCTTCCAGACAATGGAAAAGACAAGAAAAGTGATTTTCCCCTAGAGCCTCCAGAAAGGAGTGTGATACTTTTGACACCGTGATATTAGTACAGCCCCACATCAGAATTCAGATCTCTAGAAATTTTAGATAACAAATTTGTATCATCTTAAGGTTTGTGACTGTTAGAGTAGCAATGTGAAATTGAGTGGGCTAATGTTTTTATCAGAAATATATCAATTTTTCTTCAAACAATATATACATTATTAATTCAAATAGATTTTCCTCTCTCCTATCCCCTCTCTCATCTTCTGGGATTCTGATTATGTGATGCCAGAGCAACTGATGTTAACACATAATTCATTGCTGTTCTGCCCACTTTTCCCTTTTTTGTTTTTTGTAGTTTATTACATACCTGTGATTTATTTATTTTTCAAAGTTACATTTATTTATTTATTTATTTATTTATTTATTTATTTATTTTTATGAAATTTATTGTCAAATTGCTTTCCATACAACACCCAGTGCTCATCCCGACAGGTGCCCTCCTCAATGCCCATCACCCACTTTCCCCTCCCTCGCACCCCCCATCAACCCTCAGTTTGTTCTCAGTATTTAAGAGTCTCTTATGGTTTGCCTCCTTCCCTCTCTGTAATTTTCCCCCTCCACCGTCCCCTGGTCTTCTGTTGAGTTTCTCAGAATCCACATATGAATGAAAACATGTGGTATCTGTCTTTCTCTGCCTGACATACCTGTGATGTATTTGGCCAGGTTCTTTTGTAGTACCCTTTAAGTAATCTTTTCTTCTGTGGTGTTTAATCTGCTGCTATCCCCGTTCAGTGTATTTTTCATTTCAGATATTGTATTTTTTTACCACTATAGTACTTTTTTTCTGCTCATTCACATTCATGTTTTCTTTTACTTTCTTAAATATATGGGCCATACTTACAATAGGTTTATTATATCTGTGTCTGTCTTTTCTACAATCTGGGCTTTTTCTATGTCCATTTCTGCTGATTGATGTTTATCTTGGTTATGGGTCTATTTTATTGTTCCTTTGGATGAGTGGTTATTTTTTATTAGATGCCATACATTGTGGATTTTACTCTGGTTGGTGCTAAATTTTGTTAGATTTCTGAAAACATCATTGAACTTTATTAAAGTATAGTTAGTTTACTTTTCATCCACTTGGTTCTTTAAGAGATCTGTTTTTAAGCTTTGTTAGGGCAGGTCCAAAGCAGCCTTTAGTTGGAGCCTGATTTTACAGCAGTAGTAAAACAAAACCACTTTGAACATTCTATGAGGCATCACGTATTTTAGGAGGTTTTTCCACCAGCTGACTGGAGCATGAACTAGTCACCAGTTTTTGTGAGCTTTCAGGATTATCCTGTTTATTCATCTTCTGTGGTTCCTTCCGTGGCTGAGGTTAAATTCTTCCCAGCCATGCATAGTTCAGAAGTCTGCTCAAGACTCAAGTGGACAATTACACAGATCTGAGTTTCCTCTCTTGCTGTAGCCTCTTCCTCTCCACTACTGTGCCCTCTCACTCCTGAGTTCCGAAGCTTCTCATCAAAAAGGTAGTTCCCATCTAAGCTTTAATGACCTCCATCTCCTCAACTTGGCAAGTCCGCCAAACTCTGTTTGAGGTCCCCCATTGTTTTTTTATAACACGGAAACTCTCTCCAGGCAACAAGCCAGACCAGTGAAGAGCTCACCTACTTCATTTCTCTTCTTTCATGGATCAGTTTCCTGTGCTTCCTGTTTTCTAGTATTTAAAAATGTTTATTATGTATTTTATTGACTATTTAAAGGAGAAGGGATGTGCCAGTCTCAGTTACCACATGGTGGTTAGAAACACAAACCCTCAAATGCAAAATAGTTTTATTTTCTTTCTTTAGAGAGAAAAAAGAAAAAAGAAACTATTTTCCTCTGTTTATCTAGGGAATATAAAGTAGTTTTAAATAGCCTAAATAGAATGAAATTAAGATAACAAATCTCTAAATGTTACCAAAAATCTTAATATGTTTCAAAAGCACATAATGATTCCATTTATAAAAGTCTCGATTGGAAACGGGAGAGATGTGCTATTCTAGTGTAACACATATATGCTAACTTATTTCAAAGAATATATTATATTAATAAGCCGCAAGAGTGTGTCTCTCCCTAGAAGAGAAGAAATGATGCACAGTGACACTATAAGAAACTTATTGAATAATGAATGCCAAAAGGTTCACTAATTTTCCTAACAGTTTGAACCATGTATACGTAAATTAAGAAATCTTATTAACATTGATTATCATCTAAAATATTATCTAAATCTAGTGAGATCTATCAACAAAAGTATTATACAGTGTTAATAGGCATAGTGTGTGAGATACAGCTATTATATCATAATAGCTATTATTACATTATAATAATAGCTACAATGAGTAAAATAAACACTGATCATAAAAACACTGTGTTCAAAAATACTCTCATTTATTAGGGTATTTCTCTTACAAGAAAATGGGACAAAATAACTACTTAGATGATATTATTGATAAAGTTAATGATTATTAAGACAAAAATTAAGTTTTAGTTTTCCTAAATTGTGTTGGATTCAATTATTACACAACAATGACATAGGTAATAATTTCACTGAGATAATGTTACAAAAATAACATACTAGTTTTGTAAAGATAACTTCTATTTTTATCTGACTTGAATAATTAAAAGCTTTATAAAAAAAATTCCTAAACTCAGAAATTAGCAGTGCAGACAGAAAATACAATTGTCTATGAGACATCCTGGTGTGAATATTAATAAATAAATTAAAACATCCTTAATTTGAATCTTTCTGTACCTGCAATTCCAGTATGACTATATACAAACCAAAATACAGAGATAATCGAATTAACTCACTGGTTTTAAAAGTCACACTACTTTCTAGTCATTGGACCTACACTATAGCTAACTGATTGACTCTTTTGCTATTAAGGGAACATAGAGTCATGATATCTAATGGTAATAGCCAAATAACTTAAATACTTTCCTCTCTCTGGGAAGGCTTCTACTGTTTTAGCAATGTCTAAACCTTTGCAAAATATTTATTAGTGCTATAAATCTAAACACTTATCTGAACAAGAAGAGTAAATAATTTATTCTCACCATAGTTCCTAATGATGAGTATGCTTTTTCTTCTCCTTTATGTTCTCTTTCTTTTTTCATGAAAATCTATATTTTCTAGTGAAGTCTGAATACATTCGCTGAATGCAAATTTTGTCTCTTCAGGCTATTTGAAATGAAATTAGTAAAAGTATTTTGGTAATCCTGAGGGAGAAGGTTTAGGGGAGTGAGGAGAAAGGAGTCCAAATGATACGTAATGTTTTCAAGCCAGAATATTCTTTCAAGGATCAGATTTGTCAATTCTTTGCAGACACATAATTTGTGAGAGATTCTTCTACAAATACTTTCCCTTTAGGAAAATGTTCTCTTCAGCTCCAGATAAAATTTGCGTTTTTATGGCATTATTTGAGGGAAGTTGGTAAAGCTTTCATGAATAAAATATGTATCATTCTTGGTGGATCTTCATGGGGAGACCTTGACATCTCCAGGTGGCACCAGAAAGGATGTAAGCCCTACTGAAAACTACATCAATCAGCTCAGCTGAGTCTCCAGTTGACAGCAGTTAGCTAATGGATTGATTTCCACCTCATGAGACTCTGAACCACCATCCCCATCTGACCTTCAGAAACTGTGAGACTCCAGGTGTTTATTGTTTTAAGCTACTGAATTTTGGGGTACCCTTTATGTATCAACAGATAATTAATACAACTCATAATTAATTTGCAAATTGAGGCAGAGAAGAATTAAGTGACTTCCCAAAATTATTCAGGCATTCAGTGACTATGTTAGGTAATATTACTTACCTAAAAATATCCATTTCCCCTACCATATCTCTTAGTGATATAAACCCAATTAAGTTGTGCTTCAGAGAAAAATGAGCAAACCTAGGCAGTGATTTTTAATTTATCTAAATCAATCATGGTAATTCCGCCAGCTATACTGGTTGAAATTTTACAGAAAAAGATGCGGCAAAATATTGGCCAACAAGAAATTAGATGAAAGACATCGGAGTAAGGTTTTCTCTGATAAAAAAGAGATGCTAAGGGGAGCCTGGGTGGCTGAGTTGGTTAAGCGTCCAACACTTGATTTCCACTCAGGTCATAATCTCAGTTTTCATGAGTTCAAGCCCTGCCTCGAACCCCTGCTTGGGATTCTCTTTCTCTCCCTTTCTCTCTGCCCCTCCTCCTGCTCATGTGCTCTCTCTCTCTTTCAAGATAAACAAACATTGAAAAAAAGAGAGATGCTAATGTAGAAAAGCTTCTTTTACTCCTGCATGACAATATTATACATTCATTTGACAGCCAGAAATCACTGGCGGACATCTGGAGACATTGAGAAGTAGTAGATTTGTTATGGACTGAACGTTATCCTCCAAATTCACTTGTTGAAGCCCTACCTGTGAGTGTGATGGTATTTGGATGTGGGCACTTTGGGAGAATAATTCAGTTTAGATGTGATAGGTGGGGCTCCCATGATAGCTTTGTATCCTTGTAAGAAAAGGAAGAAACCAGAGCTCATTCTCTCTCTCTCTCCACTGACTTACACTGGGGAAAAGTTGTGTGCAGACATAGTGAGGAGGTAGACATTTGCAGGCCAAGAAGAGAGCTCTCATTGGGAACTGAATCAGCAGGCATTTTGGACTTCCACTTTCCAGAACTGTGAAATATAAAGGTTATTTTTAATTTGTTTTTAATGTTTATTTTTTATTTATTTATTTTTTTGAGAGATAGAGAAAGAGAGCAAGTGAGGGAAGGGCACAGAGAGAGGGAGACACAGAATTCAAAGCAGGCTTCAGGTTCCAAGCTGTCAGCACAGAACCTGATGTGGGGCTCGAGCCCACGTATGGTGAGATCATAACCTGAGCCAAAGTAGGTGGCCTAACTGACTGAACCCCCAGGCGACCCAGAAATAAATGTTTTTTTTAAGCCACTTAGTCTCTGGTATTTTATGATGGTAGCCTGAGCTAAGACAAAGCTTAATAAGAAAGGCAGAGTGAAAAAAAATAATTTAGGATTTGCTGATATTGGATATGTTAAATGATCTAACAGTGGAATGACTCTAAATCTATCAGATAATAACTTGGCACATTGGTTAAGCCATTTCTGTTTGTGTCTTTTGTTAGTCAGCTAAAAATATCTTCATGGATAAAAATGTTAGAGTTAAGAGAAGATATAACTACTAATATGACTACATTTTTGTTATTCAACCACTTTTCCTGTACTCCAGCATTCTTCTGTTGTACCAACTGGCAATTTTCTACAAAATGCAGACATTACAAGCAAAAACAAATATATACAGACATTATGTGTTATAGACTCATCAGCTAGCTTTGTAAAAATTGTCTAGGATGAATGGTAAAAATTCTGCTTTCCTGCTTGTGAGATCCTAGGCATCCCTGAACAAGCCAGAACACTCACGCTGACCCAAGGGAGAGCTAGGGTCCCTCTGAGGGGTCCTTGAGCAGTGGCCACAGCCCTCAGCCCTTCTCCTGTGCAGCTGTGAATGCACAAGTACAAGCACAAACACAAGAGGATGCAAGATGACCAGAGACAGAATGAATCACAGGCACCATTTCATGACCATGCAGAATGGAACATGGTGGTCATCCTGAAGTCTCAGTGCCCTGAGCTCCAGAGCCACTCCCCCCACCCACACCGACCTGTGCTTTCACTCACTCCTTCAGCCTGTAAGGATCAGATTTGTCATTGATATTTTTCTTTTGTATTTTGATAAACACTGAAGAAGCTGGAGCTGTTAAACTTTATCTTGGGGAAATCCTAAGAACTGGTGTATTCGGTGTCATGGAACCTGTTACTGCTTTCTGTACACAATTACCAATCAACTGTTTTGTATACTTGTTTTCAGTTCTCATTTTCACAAGCAAGCACTGTAACTGTAGCTCTTAGAATAAAATCTCTTAACTATTTAAAAAATGAAATGAAGTAAAAATAATCTATTATCTTTCCAACAGTTGATATCTTGCAGCATGTATGTCTATCCCTGTTGTCTTTTTTGTGTTTTTGTTCTTATCTATTGAGTCTATTTTCTTTGTGCTTGACTATAAACTAGTCACTGAATTAGACATTATATGTTTAAGATTGGTTTTCTTTGTTGCTGTTGTTGTTTTTAACCTTACTAGGAATTTAATTAAATACTTGGATGTGTAAGCTAATGTTTTCATCAAATTTGGGAAAAAATGCCTTTGTGCTTCTTTTTCACAAGAAGCCAAGATCTTTTATCCACTTTTCTGAAATGTCAACTATAATTCTGATATGAATTTAAATTTTGCTATTATTTTTCCCGTTTGATTTTTTATGATCAAACACATACCTCATTACCTAGACATAAAAAAGATCTCCACATACATCTAAAAGGAGCCCCAGAAAGAGAAGACAGTTAAATGAGATAGAAAAATGTTTGATGTATTAATAGCTGAAAATATCCTCTGGGCATATATCTCAATGTATCATCTTTACATGTTTTTTTTTTTTAAATTCTTCTCCTGTTAAATAAATATACTGATGAACTTTAATGAGGGCAGAGTGATCTCATTTTTTTCCTATTAATTCTGATAGTAAATCTTATCTCAAAACTAGAAAAGTACTCATCATCTTCAATGCACAGCTTTCTTCCTCTTCTATTTTGTAATCCATTGTTAGTTTCAGCAAATGTTATTTTACTTTAATTTTTGGCTCAGTATTTGGAATAGGACATCTTTATTTAAGGTCAGTTTTGATATCAAACATTGTATTTTTTCCTTTAACTGCCATGCTAACAAAATCCTTTCCTTCTGAACTAAATATTAGTGATGGTTTCAGCAAAAAAAAATATATATGTGTGTGTGTATATACATATATATATATAGAATGTTACAATTACTAACTAGAATTGCTCTGCATAAATTGAAGAGTAACAGCTAAAGTGTGTTAGAAGATATATCCTGTAAGCGAAGCAGTGTTTAGATCTTCCTGGAAAAGCAGATGTACAAGTAACCACCCCTGCTGTGCACTATTCCTACAACACCTCTTCCTTAACCATTCCCAACTTAATATTTCAGTGTATATTGATTTAATATCTGCCCATTTTAACTTAAGTATAAGTTGCACAATAGAGAATTTTTGTTTCTAGTATTATTGCAATAGAGGGTGTTGTTTGTTTTAAGTTTCGTGCGTGCCCTATTCAATTTAGGATGACCATAGTCTGGGTGGCTTATAAATAAGAGAAATGTATTTCTCAAATTCTGGAGGCTGGAAGCCTGAGGTCAAGATGCCAGCAGATTCCATTACTGATGAGGTCTGAGTCCTAATTGCACACTGCCAACCTCTCATTGTGTCGTCATACGGTGGGAAAAAAATGAGGGGTCCTTTTATAAGGCATTCACAAGGGCTCAATCCCTATGACCTTATCACCCACTAAAAGTCCCACTTCCTAATACCATCACGTTGTGGGGTAGGATCATTTTGAGAGGACATTCATTTTGAGAGTATTTTCCCGAGATACAAAGGGAGGAAATTGGGATAGTAAACTATTACCTAAACACACACATTTTCTGCTGATTGTTTTCAGCTATATTTCAACAGACACTTGTATGTGGCCCAAAATGACCATGAATAATTGTTGCTTTTTTACAGTGCTGAAGTGAAACCCCTGACAGAAAAGGCAATTCTTAGTAAAAGGTAAAAAGGCTGTTTCTGGAGTTCTCTGCCAGGACTCCTTGTATTGAAGTCTCAGGTCCATCGTGTTATTAATTGGATGATATGGTGCAAGATAACAATCCTGAAATTCAGTTTTCTCATCGGTAGAGTGAGAATCATACTGGAATTTTAATTCTGGGGCTGTTGTGAGGTTTAATGAGGCAACTTGTATTCTGTGATCATAAATATGTCCAAAACATGGTTGGCCCTTAATATTAGTAGCTATTATTTTTTGTTATTTAGACAGCCTTATCAGCCTCCATGGAAGGATGGTCTTTCAGTGAGAAATAGATCTCTCTCTTCCCACGGCTAAGCAAAAGCAAACATCTCTTCAGATATTATTAGTTTGATTAGGTTCAGTAATTGAACCTGAGTTACATGTAACAAGGCCATAGAGACAGCAAAAGGAATATTCAATTCAGACTCTGGTCTTGTCACTCTAAAGTTCACCCTATTTCCACTGGATCATTGCATCTTTTTTTTTATGTTTATTGTTTTGAGAGAGAGAGGTGGGTGGGGGGTGGAGGGCAGAGCTTTTCAGTCAGTTTAAAACTTAACTACTTAACCATTTAATTTTTTAAGTATTTTGTGTATGTGTGTCTGTGCGTGTGTATGTGTGTGTGGATATTATAGGAAAATTTTTAGGAAGCCTAGAGATCTACAGTAGAAATAATTGCACAACATCATGCTGCCTTCCTAGCTGACAAGTATTTAACTTTATTAAATATTTAATGGTTAAGTGAATATTACAAAGATGTCTCTAAGCTTTGACTAGTATGTCTCAATAACTTAAACATTCTAAACCTCTGTATTATGATATAATTAATAGAATAGCTCTTTAAATTGATGTAATATTTTAATAAATGGTATTATTAGAAAAAATGGGCCATATTGATTTAGAAATAGGTAGGGAGTTATTTCAAATTATGTAGGTATATCTTTCCTAAGCGGTGTATTCTGTCATTATAAATGGTAGGACACAATTTTGTATGTGGTCTATACACACCCATAATTAGACATACTAGTAGTAAAAGAAAGAAATGAAAAACAGGACTTAAACTTACTTTATCCATAGTATCATGTAAAACTTATAAACCAAAACACAATCTATACCTTGGAATTGGTAAAAGATTGTTATTTTTCTAAGAACATTATTTTTCACTGTTTTTTGATCTACCATGTAAAATTTTATCACAAAAATGATTTATAAAAATTCATATTCCAATCCATATTTTTGAGAAAGTCATCTTCACGTGGAGAAACAGCTTTTTAGTTACTTAAACTGTGTTTGCTTTACAATCGTAAATTCAATTCACTTATATAGACTCTTTAAAATACCATATTAATAGTTGACTCTTTTACTTTGTTACAACAGAACTTAAAACTATTATTTTTTTGACTCATAAGAAATACTTTTTATAAATTTGTTGTCAAGTGGTGACAAAAACAAATCTTTCCAATTGGGCAAGCATTTTCTTATTAGAAATATAAACTCATGCAAAAATTATCAGTTATATCTTTCAATAAATGGATGAAACTTGCTGCAAAAAATATCAAGGCAAGGTTTAGATTTTTTTCTAAAACCAACAAAGTAGAAAGTAGAATTAATTAGGTTAACGCATAGAATATTTCTAGTTACATTTAAATATTTTGCTGATGGTAAACATTTCTGAACTCACCATGCTAACAAAAAGCCATCTTTCACAGAAACTCAAGAGAGATATTTTTCTGTTGCCTCCAAGAATGTATCCATTCTTTCCTTTATCTGACAAATAAATACTGTTGCTTTATCTGACAAATATTTGTTAAATACATACTGCTTCATGGCAAACACTGTTACAGACAGTGGGTGTACTATAATAATATCCTTTAATCTTTGAACTCCTGGAGTTTCCAATTTAATGGAGTAGAAATAAAATATACAAATAAGCATATAAATATCAAGTTCCAAGTGCAATGAAGTAAAATGAAAGAGGGTAAGATGATAATGAATGTCAGAGAAGGAAATTACTATTTATATCAGGTGGTGAGAACAAGTTTTTCATAAGTGACTGATCGTAGGGTTAAAAGAAGAAAAGGAAGGTATATTAAGGAATTTATTGGGGAGAAGAGTATTCCAAATGAAGTAACAAAAAGTGAAAATATGCTACAGTATTCTAGATGAAAGGGTAAACCTTAGCAACTTGAGTGTAAAATAACCAGATGTTGTTATTTAGTATCTGGTGTCATTCTTGGAAAGGACTGGTATTGTGAAACTGTTACATTCATAGGAGCTCATTCATAGGAGTGGTACAATGAAAATGTGCAGACATGGAAAATGTTACAGGATCAGGGCCTGATAGCATGGCCAAGTGAAGAAAAATTACCTGCTTGGTCATCAAAAATGATGAGTAAAGCAAGTTGATAACTAAAAATGGCCCACAATACTTGGGCTTCCCATGCAACTTTTAGACATAAAAACTTGTTATGTGAAATAAGTTTGTCTAGTAATTAAACTTCTGAATACCATTCAATGCTAGAACTGCAAAGCACTGCCCTAGATATATCCAAGTATCAAATGTACACTGGCAAAATTCACAACCTGGAACCTTCATAGCATACATGTTAAATATCCTTCATAAGGGATGCTCCCAAAGCTGAGTACACTAACTACTAAAATATTTTTAACTATCATATTTATACATATTTTAACTCAGTTTTATGCTATCAAAGTAAATGTACAAGCACCCACTCTCTTGATTAGGCAACCTTATATTCTATTTAACCATTAGATTGATTTTAATACCTTTAATTTCAGAATATAAATGAAAATAGCTCATGAAAATGTGGACTATTTTCTCTCATGGCTTTATTTGTCATATTCATGTCACTCCAGCACAACCTGTCCTGAAGTAATTGCCTCTTTAATGAATAAGAATCCGAACTTAATTCCCTGTGATTAAAGGATTTCAGCAGGACTGCAAAAACTTTATTAAGCAGAAAGTCACCATATAGTTCTAGCTAAACTTTTGATGAAATTTTATAGTTTGTTTTTTAATGAAATTTTATAGTTTGTTTTTTAATCTAGATTAATATTTGGGGGTTTGTCCTTTCTGTTTTGGGTTATTTGGTGCTATGTTTATTGAAATTAAAGCTTAAAGCCGATATGCGTTAGTTATAAATTATCAGTCACCCTTCTGTTATTTGTTCACCATTTAGTACTTGGGCATTCCTAAATTTTGGCAAGAATACTATACAGTATTATGTCCTGTGGCATCTATTTAAAAGACGATATTAAATCTCTCCTTGTTGACGGACATATTATGAAAACAGAAATGCTCAGCACATTCTCAGAGCTTTCTTCCATAATTTCATAATATTTAAAAATTTCCACGGTATATAATTATACAATCTGAAATCAACTTTACACAAACATTGTAATCAGCCCAACACTTTTTTTTAAGATGAGCTATTTATTTATTCACTCATTTATTTATTCACTTACTTACTTGCTTATTAAGTAAGCTCTATGCCCAATGTGGGGCTTGAACTCACAACCCTGACATCAAGAGTCACATGCTCTATCGACTCAGCCAGCCAGGCAAGCCCAGACCACTGTTTTTTTTAGTCTATGTCTTCCACATTCTGTAACTGTGGTTATCCCATAAATAATATGGGCACAAGATCAGAGAAATTGCCTTCTAGTTTCAAGTCCACCATTTATTAACATGATTAGCTTAGATTTCTCCAACTCTCTTCTATAAAGTGAGGTGATAATAACTAAAATACAGAAACAAATGAGATATTATTCATTAGAAATCATTACATAGTAGATGATAAACAAATGGTGCTTCTGTTTTCACCTTAAACATTGAATAACTATTCTATGAAATGTTTGCGTTTGCCAACTTCAATTTCTGTACCTGTACAGCATACCTTACGAAATGTCTCTTGTAAATACTCAAGAAAGATAAATCCCTCTCCTCTTTACACAGTGCTTTCAGAACTTTGATCATCTCTTCCTAAAGAGTTATTTAGTGTGTAATCTAGTGACATTGAAGGTATTGATCTTTGGAAAGAAAACTGCGTCATTACAGATTGGATCCTGAGTTAGAGCAAATCACTTCACTTTTATGAAATTCCAATTTATCACTTGTTAGTCCTGTTAACAATGTTTATCCATTTATAGCTTGATTCAACTTTACAACTGAGTCTGTTTCTTAGAGTTCAAGGTGCCTTTAAAGTCTAGTTGATGCCAGGTACTATAGATGTTTGCAAAAAGTACATTGTTCTTCCAGTGTTGAAAGTATTAGGAGGAATCTTATTTGAGGAAAGAAAAAGCAATATAAATGTTTTAATTTAAAATATTCTAATTATTATCATTTGATATAATTAATAGTAAAAATTTACAGTAACGTTTTTATTAGCATAGTAAATCGTTACAGGTTAGCCAACATTATATTAAGTATTTACTACTAAACATGTAATATCTAAACAAAGTAACATTGAAAATTAAATATAAGTCATAATTTCAGTACACTTTGTGTACATAATTTGCACACTTTGCGTTCTTTCACATAACACATGGGTAATGTGCCTCAAAAGCATATATAACTGTTTAGAGGAAGATGCTATTGAATTTGGTACACTTTTCTCCAAAATCATTGCTTTGTGAAGTTTTTAGTTATTTGTCGAGCTTGCTCAACAAATCACCCCACACATAATAAAATGAGGATATGGTAAAATAATTATTGATATATTACTAAAAGTATAGAAACTGTTGTTTTAAAAAAAGTCAGAGAACTTATACAATAAAAGTTTATTTCTCATTATGCAGCAGTTCAGTGTAAGAATTTATAGTCAAGCGGCTGTAGGAGAGGCTCTCCTTCCACTTTGAATTCCTAAACTCGTGTAGGTCCTAGCTGATCAGGGTATAGAGAAGAACAGCCTCGTTCAACTCAATTCAACCTCAATTCAAAACAGCCTCATTCAACCTTAATTCAAAACAAGCAGTTTTTCCAAAATTCAGGCTTCAAGTAATTGTGCAAAAATATGTCAAAGGTAAGTTAACTGTATGCCCAGGATGAAGAAAAGAAGACAGATACTGACAGCAGAGCTACCTCAGGCATACATATAAAAAATACATGTCTCGGGGCGCCTGGGTGGCGCAGTCGGTTGAGCGTCCGACTTCAGCCAGGTCACGATCTCGCGGTCCGTGAGTTCGAGCCCCGCGTCAGGCTCTGGGCTGATGGCTCGGAGCCTGGAGCCTGTTTCCGATTCTGTGTCTCCCTCTCTCTCTGCCCCTCCCCCGTTCATGCTCTGTGTCTCTCTGTCCCAAAAATAAATAAACAAAAATGTTAAAAAAAAAAAAAAATACATGTCTCCAAGTTCACTTGCTGCAATATTAATGGCCATTTTCATTGCATGTTGGGCTTAAAGGTGCTTCACATTTTGTGTATGCACTTTGATATTCTCCAAACATTTCACAGTTAATGCTTATTACTTTTATTACGGAATACGAATGCATCTCTCTTCTTTCCTCCCCCTCCCTCCTCTTTTCCTACTCCCGATTTTGCCCATTTCTGGCTGCATTCACCCTTCTTGTCCCCCTCCTCCTCTCCCCTACCCCTTCTCCTCCAACCCTCCCACTCTCTCTCTTTCTCTGGGGAAGAGACAGAGTTCCTTCTTCATTCAATTTAAGTTAATGGCATTTGTGCTTATTTTGTGCTGTTTTTGGAATCCTTTTAAGGCTTCACAGTAGAATCTGCAATATTTTCGACATTTCAGGAAGTGATAGGGAAAAGACACTCTTCATCCACAATTAGCTGTTAAACTGAACCATCTTGCACTTGAAGTTGCTAATTGACACCCAGACATATTGGACTTACCATCATTGAACTTGCTCTCAACCCAGTTCTCCCTTGTCAGTTCAATTTACTCCCTAGTCTATAAATTTCCTGTTGGGGTTTAACTTACTCAATACGTGTATTACTAGATCATGAGCTCCTTCAAGTGTGTGTGTATATATATATATATATATATTTTTTTTTAAATTGGGTATATACTCAGTGCCTAAGTTAGTCACTGCTGTTAAACACACACACACACACACACACACACACACACACACACACACAGTTATTGAACAGTACGCTACATAGCAGCCATTTCATAAATATTCGATAAATGAATAAATAAAAGACATACCTTCTATGACTTAAATCATCCTTACATATAAAAATAATCACTTTGTATCTTATGTATTTTATTTTATTTTATTATTTTTAAATCACTGTGCATTTTAACTGATAAGATAAATACCTCAAAAACCTTAGAAACAGCTAAACCTTTTATACCTTTTTTTTTTTTTTTTTGGTCACATCTGAATGTCATGTAAAATTGCTACAAATGTGCCCTGGTATATTAATAACAAAAGCTTCATATATCACAGTGAGTTGTCCTCACAACTAAAGCCTTAAGGATTCATAATTTTCTGTTTTTTATCTGACTGTAAAATTTACTCTCTTAAGAAATACTGTAATATAGTCTTTGAGACTCTATTATTTTTTCCATCTAATTAAAGATGTGATGAGTCAAATAACAGCCTATGAGTTCAGAAAGTACCTCTGCTTTCTGCACATAGGTAGTATTCTGGTGCTGTTAATATTCTCTCATTTTTTTGACTAAAAAAAAATTTCATACACTAGAACTTAATTAATTTGAAAAGTTATAATTATATTTTTACATAAGAAATCATAAGTTAGATTTAAAAAAGAGCTGCTATTAACGAAAAATGTTGAAAATACACAACACTGAGCTAAACTTGATACCATTTGTTTAATCTCTTGATGATGACAACAGTTATTTTACTGAATTTTTATTTTCTAAAGTAATAATTTAATTGTTTTTGTTTTTTGATGAATTACACAAATATCTCAAATAAGAATTCTGATAAAGGTTGGGGATCCTGGGTGGCTCAGTTGCTTAAGCAACCAACTCTTGGGTTCGGCTCAGGTCATGGTCTTGCATTTCTTGAGTTCGAGCCCCACATGCAGCTCCAACCTGACAGTGCAGAGCCTGCTTCGGATTCTCTCTCTCTCCCTCTCTCTCTTCCCCACTGCCACTCACTCTCCCTGTCTCTCTTGAAATGACTAAACTTAAAAAAATGAAAAAAAGAATTCTGAAAATAATATTTGCTACTAATAATAAATAAAAAGATGAAAGAAAAAACATCTCTGATTTAGTACTTGCCTTTTTGTTTTGGATATTAATTTCACCTTTCATATTAAGATAAATAATTAATATGTGTCACTCTCATAATATATTTAAGTTATTATAAAATTATCTATGTGCTTATGGTTATTTCACTTTTTCCTAAGTATACATAACATTTAATCCTTTGTGTAGAAAATAAATTTAGCATTTCATCAGTACTCTGACACTTGCCCCGTCACTTTTGAATGCTGTTAATTATTTGTTTAATTTTATTTGTTCATTAAGCAAAAGTATTCTCTTTTGTATTATAAAATACCTTCTTTAGGATAAAGAAGTAACTTATATCATACCTGTCAAATGGACTCAAAATAAATAACATAGATACAAAAGTTCTCAATAAAATGCTAGCAAATTAAATTTGACAGTATATCGAAAAGAATTTGCACCAAGAACAAGTAGGGTTTATCCCTGGGATGAAAGATTGTTTTATTTTTTATTTTTTTTTTTTTTAAGATTGTTTTAACATATGCAAACCAATCGACATGATATACCACAGTAACAGAATAAAAGACTAAAATGTCATCTTAATAAAAACAGAGAAAGCATTTGGAAAGTTCAGTATAAATATATATGATAAAAACTCTCAACAAAATAGCTATTAAAAGGAAACCTCCTTAACACAACGAGACCATTTATTTTAAAAATCCACAGCTAACATCATAATTAATGGAGAAAAAGTGAAAGTGTTTCCTCTAAAATTTTCTATAAAGCAAGAATGCTTACCCTCCCCACTTCTATGTAACATAGTACTGAAAGCACTAAGATGAGCAACCAGAAGAGAAAAAAAGAAAAAGAAATAGAAGGCATTCAAATTGGAAAGTGACAAGTAAAAATATCTGCTTGCAAATGACATAATCCAAAATGCAGAAAACTCTAAAGTCTCAAAAAAAAAAAAAAACAAAGAAACCTGTTAGAACTAATAAATTGAGTAAAGTTGCAGAAAACAGAATCAACACATAAAAACCAGTTGCATTTTTTATACCAACAAAAGGAAGTCAAGAAAACAATTCTAGCTGATCCAAGTGCAGTGGTGTTTACGATTAATTGATCACAACCAGTTACAGATTTATTTCTTCTTGACTCTCACTGCTTCATTTGACTAGCCTTAGAAAAATAAAAGCAACCCCATTTATGAACATATGAAGAAAAAAAATAAAATAGGAATAAACTTATCCAAGAAGGTGAAAGATGTACACCAAAAACTGTAAGATACTGATAAAAGAAATTGAAGAAGATTCAAATAAATGGAAAGATAGCCCGTGTTCACGGATTTGAAAATATTGTTAAAGTGTCCATACTACCCAAAGTGATAAATTCAATTTAATTCTTATGAAAATTCCAATGGCATTTTTCACAGAGATAGAAAAGCCAATTCTGAAATTTGTATGGAACTACAAAAGCTCCTGAATAGCTGAAGCATCTTGAGAAAACAAAGCTAAAGGCAACACATGTCCACTTACTACTTCTTTTATAACAATGTCCAGAATATTGATAATAATGGGCATGCTAATTGCAAGAGGGTTGGGTTAAGTGTTAGAGCCAGGTTACTTCCAAAAAGAACCCTCTGCACATGTCTCTCCCATTGCCACCACTGTCTTGACAAACCTTTTTATTCATTTTCTCTTTTGACTTCTGTTTTCTAAAACCTCTGTTTATTGGAGAAAACTAACTATGGGCAATTACAATGTTTCTGCACTTTCTTGCAGTTTTCCTGCCTATAGTGCATTTTAGACAGGGTCCAACTGTAGAGTTTATTTGGGCCACGTCTTTGTGTGATGTCTTTCCACATTTGGTGATATTAGTAAGATTTTATGCAAAGTAAGATCCGAACATTCACACAATCTGTTCCTGGGAAGAATTTCTGCCATGAATACCTTTCTCTTTTTTTCAATACTACTGAATTTGCTGAAAGCCTTAGAAACTTGAATGTTCTTTTATTTCCATCACTTCAATTTAGATTTCAAGGCAATCTTACAAACCCTAATCTCATTTTCCATTGAGAAAGGTTAATCCCTGCCCCACTCTCCCTTTGTCTATCTATCTATCTATCTATCTATCTATCTATCTATCTATCATCTATCTATCATCCATCTATCCAAATTGAGGTAACTTATTTGGTTAAAAATAATAATGTAATATTTATTAAAGATTTTTTTTAATTTTATTTTTTAAGCAATCTCCACACTCAGTATGGGGCTCTAACTCACAACCTTGACATCAAGAGTCACATGATTTACCAACTGAGCCAGGTGGGCTCCCCAATAATGCAATATTCTCATTTAGTTGAGCACTTCTTACATATTTTCTGTTTCTGAAGAAAAATTTTGAAAGCACAAGCTGCTCAGAAAAGGGATCACAATATAGTGAAATTAATTAATGTTTCCAGGAGGCTTCTGAACTATTTCAATAAATTACTCATTTAATTTAAATAATGCCACAATAGTCATACGCTTCCTAATATCCAACTGACGAGAAACCTGTAAATACTGCTAGAATACTAAAAGGGTGTTTTTTTAAGCCCTCAAACAACGAGAAATTTAACTTTGTAAGTGTAAAAAACCACTTTGCCAATTTCAAAAGACACAGTTTTAATACCCCATGGACACTGTGAGGGCATTACCTACTAGAAAAGAAAAAGGAAACTTTCATTGAGAACAAATGTCAACAGAGAAACAATTTACTCATGTGCTTATCTCAATGGACAAATGTCAGCAAAGTTACACACAATAAATATGCTTATCTCTCTGGCCGCTTTCTCAGTGAATGTAGTACAAGCATTTTGGGTAAGAAAATGTTTTATTATATAGAAATATCCTGCGCAGCATAGGACATTTTGTATCTGAGTTGAAGAAACTAATATTTGCTATTGTTAGAATCAACCCCCTCCTTAGCAATACCCTGATTCTACATTGTCGATCCTCTGCCTTTATTCCATTTCTCTTCTGATTTTCTTCTCTTCACAAAATTTGTTAAAATATGCGTTTCAACAGTGACAACCTAAACCCCCATCCTCTGATCTGTTTTGCAAACCATTATATATTTATTTCGGTCTTAGGATACAAATGTATGTTAATTTCCTACTCTATCAGGTTAAATCAGAACTTTTTATAAAGAGATAGACTTTAAAATTAATAAGGAACAAGGGACACCTGGGTGGCTCAGTCAGTTGAGCATTGGACTTGGGCTCAAGTCAGGATCTCACAGCTCCTGAGTTTGAGCCCAGTATTGGGCCAGTGGCTGACAGCGCAGAGCCTGCTTGGGATCTTCTGTCCCCCTCTCTCTACTCCTTCTCCACTCACATTCTCTCTCTCAAAAATAAATAAATCTTTAAAATATTAATAAGGAACACAAAATTTATTACCATCATAACAATTTAATGTAATATGTTCTTCCTCATCCTTATCATATGTATGTGAATCTGCTTCCCAGAACCTAGCTTTGCCATGTGTGAAAGAACCTGGCTTCCCCTCCACCTCCAGCAGTTAGAGGTGTTTCTTAAAACTTTGTAAACAGTTATAATGAAGCATATTATGCATAGAAAAAAGTACATAATTTAGAAAAAAGCACACAGAAAAAAGTACAGTCAGTTAAGCAGTGATGTCGGCTCAGGTGATGATCTCGCAGTTTGTGGGTTCAAGACCCAAGTCAGGCTCTGTGCTGACAGCCCAGAGCCTGGAGCCTGCTTCAGATGCTTCGTCTCCCTCTCTCTGCCCCTCGCTTTGTCTCTGTATCTCTCTTAAAAAAAATTAAAGTACTTAATTTATAATTTTACTATTTAAAGAAATATTACAGAGTGAATATGACCTGGTAAATGCTACCACAAAAGGTGTAACTGCAACATCACCCCAGAATCCTCATTTACCCTCTCCTATTAGTGTTCCATTTATTCGGCCCCAATTTAACTGCTGCCTTGATGGCAAACTCCATCCTTTAGTTTTGATTTTTTTAACTTTATATTAATGGAAGCATGCAATATATTCCCTTTTTTTATGGATTTCTTTTCACTCAGCATCATGTTTGTAAGTTTCATTCAGTTTGTGGAATGTGTCTGAAGACTTTTCATTTCATTGCTGCCTACTGTCACAGAATATGGCTACTTTCAGCAGGCATTAATACTACAAAATATGGATCACACTGTGAAAGGTAGGGTTTTTGTTTTGTTTGCTTTGATTTTAGTTTCATCTCAGAAAGTCATGAATCTGAAAGTCAAAATTTGTAAGAAACATTAAAAGGATATTCAAAGATTATTGGGTAGTCAAAGCAAGAGCCGATATCTATTGTAATTATCTTACTAAATTCCAAAGTAAAAGTTATTTTCATTTTAAGATTTAATTTTGCAAAGGTCATGATATTGAATCATTTTTTAACAAAAGACTTTCTACTTTTATAGAAAAGAAAGGATACACACAAAAACATATATGCACATACAAGTGTAAAGTATCTTGCATTTTATATGCAATAATTCAAAGAATTTATTATAACCAAAATTTTACTTTTGAATACAAGATGAAAGATATAAGAAGATATTTGTTTTTCTAAAAGAGATTTTATTTATTTATTTTTAAATGTTTATTTATTTTTAGAGAGAGAGAGAGAGATTGCATGAGCATGCATGCCCATGGTGAAGGGGCAGGAAGAGAGGGAGAGAGAATCCCAAGCAGGCTCCACACTGTCAGTACAGAGCCCAATGTGGCGCTCGATCCCACCAACCATGAGATCATGACTTGAGCAGAAATCAAGAATTGGATGCTTACCCAACCAACTGAGCCACCCAGGTGCCCCAGAAATTAAAAGATATTTGTAATCAAATAAAATTTTTATTTTACTTATTCAGTAATCCCTTTATTAAACTCACTGTTACTATAGACTATCATATTTGAAATATAATCTGAAGGCATACTTATTAATATTGCTCATTTATTAATATTGACAAAATAATCTCTTTTCTATTCATCTGAGTACATTTAAGTACACAGATTCTTTTTATATAAGACTTATAATCACTTAAACTAATCTTATTGTTTTCCACCAGTATCCACACAGAATCAAATACTTTTCTTCTGAGCAAATCTTAAAATTCTAACTTAAAACTTAACGATGTCTGTTAAAGATTTTCAGAAGCAACTCGAGATTCATGCCCTTCCTTTCTCCTGGAATTCTTAGTCAAGAATAACATTAACAGACCAAGACAACTCTTAAACCAGGTGAATTAAAGGCAAGTTGAGTGAGTGGAGATTGTAGCCTGTGCGACACAAAAGACTAAAAACAGGTTTGCAGTGTGACCAATACCTCACTTTGTGTGCTCTAGTTACGCAGTAAAACCATCCTGAGTCTTTCTCTCAGGATTTTAACAAAGCATCTTTTGAATGCTCCCAAAGAGTAAGTCTACAAGAGTAATCCTAAATTATTTGGGGTCTAAGAATTTGCATGGATTAGCATTTTCATGTCACCTGAAAGGTGAGATTATTGGGTAGGAAAGTATATTGTTTACCTTTATAGAAAACCACCAACCTATGTTCCAAAGTGGCTCTCACTTTGACGTTCTTATGAACTCCACATCTTCACTAGTATCAGTTGTTTGAATGTCAGCCTGTGGAATGGTGTGGAATGGTATGATATCGTGGTTTTCATTTTCACTTCTCCAATGACAATGATTTTGAGCATTTTCATGTGTCTCTTGGCCAACTGTGTATTTTCTTTGTAACATGTAAGAGACATAGGCATTCCTTATATATTCTAGACACAAGTCTTTTATCAAACCTAAGTGTGTAGGTATTTTCTTCTCATTGCAAAAGTGTACTATCATAAGGCCTTCCCGTCTGGGATTTTTTGTTGTTGTTGTTGGTTTGGTTTGTTTGTTTTTTTTCTGTCTGAATACTTTATGAATCACCTCTAGGCCTGTGCCCAGCTAGGTGGGCTTCAGGGAGGGGCTCACCATTGACCAGCCCAGCTGGGAAAATGAGACAGCCTTGGTCTAACCCTCCAGGGTCACTGACTGTAGAATTTAAAGAGGCAGGTCTGACCTTTCCTGAGTTGGCATGGGGTATCCAGGCAGAGGCACAGGTGCGGGCCAACATCCCAAGCTTTCCATTTGTGTGCCACCCTTGCTGTGTTTGGAGAAGTATCCCTTGCTGTTGTATACGTTGGGCTTGATTGTGTCACTGCCTGACTTCCAGCTGGCAGGACAAATTTCCTCGTGTTAATTCCTGTACTGGACAGACTTCCCCGTGTTCGTTCCTGTGGTGGACAGACTTCCCCACTCTCATTCCTGTACTGGAAGACCTGGACCAGGTGCAGGAGCTTCCTCCACTGAGCTCCCCACAGGCAAATCATTGACAGTGATCTGGCGAAGGACACTGCTGCCATCAGTGATAAAGAGGCCCCTGTATGCAATGCCTTAAATCTTCCTTCAGCACACCATAATCTTGGGACAAGCTTCTGGTTACACCTGCCAGCAGAGGGATGTTGGGGGGGTGAGGCAAGCTGCCTCCTTTCCTAGGCTTGTTGATCCCCACCAGGGGAATGAACTGAGAGTCGACAGAGACCCCCAACACCTCACAGTCCAGCCTGCGTAAATCCTCAGCATGTTCACTGAAAGCAATGATCACTGTGGGTCACCCAGGGTGAAGTCCAGCAGGTAGACAAAGAGGACCAAGTATTTCCATCTGTAGTCAGAAAGCTTCATCTCCTTGAAGGAGCCATCCACCATGGCAGCGGGCTGGAAATTCAGGGCAGGCTTTCCTATGTGTTGCCAGAGGTAAGCACTGAAAGCCACATGGGCAAAAACAAGGACACACGGACTGACAGATGCACAAACATGCATTCTCAGCACCCCCTTCTCGGAATTCTTTTAATGCTATTACAGTTTCTCCTTTCTTTATAGAAATTATTTAAAATAGTTTAAATTTGGGGCGCCTGGGTGGCGCAGTCGGTTAAGCGTCCGACTTCGGCCAGGTCACGATCTCGCGGTCCGTGAGTTCGAGCCCCGCATCGGGCTCTGGGCTGATGGCTCAGAGCCTGGAGCCTGTTTCCGATTCTGTGTCTCCCTCTCTCTCTGCCCCTCCCCCGTTCATGCTCTGTCTCTCTCTGTCCCAAAAATAAATAAAACGTTGAAAAAAAAATTTAAAAAAAAAATAAAATAGTTTAAATTTAAATTTAAACCTAAATTCCAAATCAATTAATATGTGTGTGTAAAGAGGATAAAATGGCTTTTTAGATAATTTAATTGGTTTTGTGTTGTATTCTATTAAAATCCACTGTGTTGAGAACTTTAAATGATATTGATATATATGTGTGTGTATATATATATATATACACACATATATATATACACATATATATGCACATACATACATAGGGTTATTCTCAGTTGCTTTGTTGCAAATCTGAATTTATCTCTAGACATGCTTGAACCATAATGCTGATTCATGGCCAATAAAAGGCAACATGTACTGCTTTGTGATTAAAATAGTTCTGTAGCCAAGTTTGAAACATATCATGAGCCAGCCTGTATCTAACTTACATACGTACATATATTACATATATTACATACTAATATAACACATATACATATATTACATACATATGCAATATAAATTTCAGTCTTATAGTGTCTGTTACCTTTTAGTTGTTTGAGCTAACTTTTAGTTTTAGCTTTTGCGTTAATTGAGCCAGATCATGTAGCCAAGTTTGGACTGTAAAACCAGATAGCATACAAAATACCCATTCTCTAAATCCTTCCAATAATCCAAAAAGGTGTAATTATTATACATAGCATGGTATGTTGTTATATTTTGTGTATTTGGTGAATAATTATTCGTTGAACAAGACGATTCCAAATAAGGTTGGTATGAAATTGAGAATTAGGTTATACTTGATAACGGAGTTCTAATCAGAGGAAATTATTAAATATGCCATTTTATATGTTTTTTTTTTCATTTTTCTCATGCTGTCTATGCTGTCTATGTTCTATTAAAACAAATGTCAAAGGTATTTTAATCCTATATATTTTACTTTCATTTTAAACATTGATTAATATCAACAAACATATTCATATTATAAACAATAGTTAAATGATAAACAGTCAATTATAATCTCTGTTGATAATTTTCTAGTAGAAATGTTTTTTTGTTTTTTGGTTTTTAGTTGTTTGTTTGTTTGTTTGTTTGTTTGTTTTCTAGAGGCAGCACGAGCAAGGGAGAGGAGTGGAGGGAGAGAGAATCTCAAGCAGGCTCCATCCTCAGTGTGAAGCCCAACCGGGAACTCAGTCCCACAATCCTGGGATCATGACCTGAGCCCAAATCAAGAGTCAACGTTTAACAGACTCAGCCACCCAGGCATCCTATTCTCCTGAAGCTATTCCAAAAAATGAAATGGAAGGAAAACTTCCAAACTCTTTCTGTGAAGCCAGAATTACCCTGATTCCAAAACCAGACAAAGACCCCACTAAAAAGGAGAACTATACCACTTTCTCTGATGAACATGGAGGCAAAAATCCTCCACAAGAGAGTAGCCAACCAGATCCAACAATACACTAAAAAATATTATTCACCACGACCAAGTGGGATTTATACCTGGGAAGCAGGGCTGGTTTAATATCCACAAAACAACCAATGTGATTCATCACATAGTAAAAGAAAGGACAAGAACCAGATGATCCTCTCAATAGATGCAAAGAAAGCATTTGACAAAATACAGCATCCTTTCTTCATAAAAACCGTCAAGAAAGTAGAGATAGAAGGATCATACCTCGAGATCATAAAAAGCCATATATGAAAGACCCAACGCTAATATCATCCTCCATGGGGAAAAACTGACAGCTTTCCCCTTAAGGTCAGGAACAAGACAGGGATGTCCATTCTCACCACTATTATTCAACATAGTATTGGAAGTCTTAGCCACAACAATCAGACAACACAAAGATATAAAAGGCATCCAAATAAGCCAGGAGGATGTCAAACTTTCACTCTTTGCAGATAATATGATACTCTATATGGAAAACCCAAAAGATTTCACTAAAAAACTGCTAGAACTGATTCATGAATTCAGCAAAGTTGCAGGATATAAAATCAATGCATAGAAATCAGTTGCATTCCTATACACCAAAAATGAACCCAACAGAAAGAGAAATCAATCCCATTTTCAATTGCACCAAAAACCATAAAATACCTAGGAATAAATCTAACCAAAGAGGTGAAAAATCTATACGCTGAAAACTATAGAAAGCTTATGAAAGAAATTGAAGAAGACACAAAAAAATGGAAAAAGATTCCATGCTCCTGGATAGGAAGAACAAATATTGTTAAAATGTCGATATTACGCAAAGCAGTCTACATATTCGGTGCAATCTCTATCAAAATAACACCAGAATTCTTCACAGAGCTACAACAAACAATCCTAAAGTTTGTATGGAACCAGAAAATATCCAAAGCAATCTTGAAAAAGAAAAAGCAGGAGGCATCAGAATCCCAAACCTCAAGCCATTTACAAAGCTATAACAATCAAGACAGGATAGTAGTGGCACAAGAATAGACCCATAGATCAATGGAAGAATAGAGAACTGAGAAATGGACCCACAAAAATATGGCCAACTAATCTTTGACAAAGCAGGAAAGAATATCCAATGGAATAAAGTCCGTCTCTTCAGCAAGTGGTGCTGGGAAAACCGGAGAGTGACATGCAGAACAATGAACCTGGACCACTTTCTTACACCAGACACAAAAATAAGGTCAAAATAGATGAAATACCTCAATGGAAGACAGGAAGCCATCAAAATCCTCGAGGAGAAAGCAGGCAAAAACCTGTTTGATCTTGGCCGCAGCAACTTCTTACTCAACATGTCTCTGGAGGCAAGGGAAACAAAAGCAAAAATGAACTTCTGGGACCTCATCAAAATCAAAAGCTTCTGCACAGTGAAGGAAACATTCAGCAAAACTAAAAGGCAACCGACAGATGGGAGACAATATTTGCAAATGACATATCAGATAAAGCGTTAGTATCCAAAATCTATAAAGAATTTACCAAACTCAACACCCAAAAAACAAATAATCCAGTGAATAAATGGGCAAAAGACATGAATCGACACTTCTCCAAAGAAGACATCCAGATGGCCAATCAACACATGAAAAAATGCTCAACATCACTCAACATCAGGGAAATACAAATCAAAACCACAATGAGATACCACCTTACACCTGTTAGAAGGACTAACATTAACTCAGGCAACAACAGATGCTGGCGAGGATGCTGACAAACAGGATCTCTTTTGCATTGTTGGTGGCAACGCAAGCTGGTGCTGCCACTCTGGAAAACAGTATGGAGGTTCCTCAAAAAACTAAAAATAGAACTACCCTATGACCCAGCGATTGCACCGATAGGTATTTATCCATGGGATACAGGTGTGCTCTTTCGAAGGGACACAGGCACCCCCATGTTTATAGCAGCACTATCAATAATAGCCAAAGTATGGAAAGAGCCCAAATGTCCATCAATGGATGAATGGATAAAGAAGATGTGGTATATTACTCGGCAATCAAAAAGAATGAAATCTTGCCATTTGCAACTACGTGGATGGACCTGGAGAGTATTATACTAAGCAAACTTAGTCAGAGAAAGACAAATACCATATGACTTCACTCATATGAGGACTTTAACACACAGAACAGATAAACATAAGGGAAGGGAAGCAAAAATGATATAAAAACAGGGAGAGGGACAAAACATAAGAGACTCTTTATATATAGAACAAACAGCGGGTTGCTGGAGGGGTTGTGGGAGAGGGGATGGGCTAAATGGGGAAGGTGCATTAAGGAATCTACTCCTAAAATCATTGTTGCACTATATGCTAACTAACTTGGGGGTCAATTAAAGATAAATAAATAAATAATTTAAAATAAAGGAAAATATAACAAACAGCCAGGAATTTATCCATGTATATATGTAATAAAAAAATGCTGAAGGAAACAGAAATCAAAGCATGGGAACACACGACAGACTTGTAGGCACTGAAAAATCACTCCAATTTTCTTATTTACAAATGAGGACAATCTGTTTCAGAGGAGGGAAAAAATGACATGTGAAGGCCTTCTAGAATTAGAACTCAGTTCTCTACTCTCAAATCCCTGATTGTTTGCACATGGGGCATAATACAGCATCAGCAGCTCCGAACTGTAGCTTATCCCCTAGAGCACAATATTCATGAAGTGTTTGTCATTTCAAAAGTTATTTCACCAGTTGTTGGCTTAGGGTCTGGACTTTTAGTCAGAATCGATTCACCTGAACCACCATATCAGAACTTAAAGCCAGATTTCTATGATATTTCATCTTGTGATTACTAATTTATAGATATGGAGATTGAGGGTAAATTTTTTAAAAATATTGTTTAATGGAATATACATATTAAGAACTTGGCTAAGGTAGATAATACTCAAAACCAAGGCCATTTTATGCCTGGGTGGCGCAGTCAGTTAAGCGTCCGACTTCAGCCAGGTCACGATCTCGCGGTCCCTGAGTTCGAGCCCTGCGTCAGGCTCTGGGCTGATGGCTCAGAGCCTGGAGCCTGTTTCTGATTCTGTGTCTCCCTCTCTCTCTGCCCCTCCCCCGTTCATGCTCTGTCTCTCTGTCCCAAAAATAAATAAACGTTGAAAAAAAAATTAAAAAAAAAATAATAAAGGGGCGCCTGGGTGGCGCAGTCGGTTAAGCGTCCGACTTCAGCCAGGTCACGATATCGTGGTCCGTGAGTTCCAGCCCCGTGTCAGGCTCTGGGCTGATGGCTCAGAGCCTGGAGCCTGTTTCTGATTCTGTGTCTCCCTCTCTCTCTGCCCCTCCCCCGTTCATGCTCTGTCTCTCTCTGTCCCAAAAATAAATAAACATTGAAAAAAAAAAAAAAAAAAAAACCAGGCCATTTTAGTTGAACTCTATTTATTTTACAAGGCATCCCCTTGTCACCCCAAACCCCCAGGAGAACCCTTTGAATTAAAGAAAAATCCCATCAAGAGATATAAAATAATAAAGTAAAAGTTTCTTCATTTTACCATTGTTAATAGAAGACCGAATGTATAACATTTGCTTCCAAAATTTTAGTAAATGGAAAAAAATATGTGGGGGAAGACATAAAATTGAAAAAGAAGTTAAAAATCACATTAAATATTAGCCTCGACATCCAATTTATTTTTGTATTTTTTGGCAATATAATGCATTTAGAACACTCAGGTGCACATTGTTGTAAATAGCAATTGCTTTTTAAAGTCATCTACCTTGTAATTTCAGGATATTTTTCAGTTAAATAAAAATGACAGGAAAAAACTTCATTCTAAGAGCTGTGTAAATAAAATAAAATAAAAATAAAAAGAGTTGGTCACTTAACCAACCAAGCCATCCAGACATTCCAATTTTTCACCATTCTTTTTTGTTTTTTGTTTTTAATTTTTTTTTAGGTTTTTATGTACTTTTGAGAGAGAGAGACAGACAGACAGACAGAGCATGAGTAGGGGAGGGACAGAGAGAGGGGGAGACACAGAATCTGAAGCAGGCTCCAGGCTCCGAGCTGACAGCACAGAGCCCCATGCGGGGCTTGAACTTGTGAACCGTGAGATCGTGACCTGAGCCAAAGTCAGACGCTCAACCGACTGAGCCACCCAGGTGCCCCAATTTTTCACCATTCTTAATAGAATGGTTTCTCTGCATGTATACTCAATTCTGAATACACTAATTGTTAAATTCTGGGGTCCTTCCCTTTCTTCCTAACTAAAGTCTGTAGACAGTTATTGATAATAATCATGCCTTTTATTGTTTTACTTTATGTCATTGTTATTATCCATTTTGCTGCTGTTTTTGTAATTAGACACCTAGTGACAGCATAACTTGCAATTGGTCTTTAATTTTTTTGTGCAATTGAACAAACAAAACAATAGGCTGCAGATATCATAGAGCAGAGGCTATTTTTATTTTCTTCTATTCCACAATATTTATCAGTAGCCTAGCACAGTGCTTGGAACATAGTAACTGTAAAATATCTGTTAAACATATAGATGAAACTAGTATATCTAGACTACTATTTTTGAGAGAATCTGTAAAGAGAATGTTTCTGGATTTCCAAAGTTATTCTTTTAGGCTTCTTTGAATATATTATAGAAACTTTTACAGATATAGATATTATAGATAAACTTGTCAGTATAAGTTGCCTAATCAATTTGAATAAATATTTTAGTTTTTTAAAATTATCATACAATGGAATATTGTTAATAATTTGAAGTTGACATTAACTTATTTATTGTGTGCAGTAAACTGTCTTGTTTTACTTAATGAGCTCACATAACACTTAAAATAACATTGTGATCCAGCTTATGTTATGCCCATTTTATAACCATGTATAGTTGTGTATGAAAGTTTATACAGTTAGAACTGTGATTTAAATTTAATTTTCTATGACTTAAAATTGCTCAAAACCTTAGGCACTTTACTACCAGATCTCTTTAAATAACTCTAAGAATGAATTCATTTATGACCCAATATATTTTGAATCTGTATACACTCATCAACAGCTAGAAAAAAAAGGTATTTTTTGCTAAAACTGATTATTTTTTTGAATGCATTACTATTTTTAATATAAAGGTAAATGTCACTGTACTGTCAGTTTTTGTTGGTCTTAGTTTTTGCGACACTGTTTTTAATCAAAGAAAAAATATATTTTGTACCAAAGTGGAATGCATAGCAGTATTTAGTGAATTCTAAATGCAAGGATGATGCATGTCTTTCTTTTTTACTTTTTAAACCAGCACATATTATTTGTAAGTATTAAAGTACATAATTATTTTCAAGCACAATTTAATAGGAGTTTCTTTTTACTGATGCAGATTATTTTAGAGAACTTTTCATTTCTCATTAAAAAAAAATTCATCTTGACCTAAATGGGAGACAGAACATTTTGCATAGTGCAGATGCCCTGCTGCCAACACTAGAATGGCAATACAGCAATTACACATCAGAGAGGCTGAATGCATTTTTAAACCAGGAAGCAAGCTGGATTTCCATTAATATTTATAAAAATAACGAACAACTTGAGTGAAAAACTAAAGTAAAAGGTAGATGTCTACCATATTTTCTGATTTTCTCATGATTTAAAGCAACTGTGTACTAATTTCAGGTAATTTTTCCAGTTGTCATACTTACCTCTTTGTCTCAGCTTACTAGTCTGTTAAAACCATAATAATAATTTATTGAGTGTTGTCAGAAACATACTAAGTGCTTCAGTAGTAGCAGCGATGGGAATAGTAGCTGAAATTGAAGCAGCAGCGGGGAGTACTGGTGGTTATTCAGCAGGAAGGGAATAAAAAGCACTTTATATTCAATGCTCAGGGAAGGGCACTTAAAAATAGTTACAAACAATCTTTGTGGTGTTGCATCAGAATGGAGTGTGAGGTTTGGGAGGGAGGGAGCCCTTTCCCACCCAGTTTTATCCCATACAGGGTAGGGATCTTTGGTAAGAGAGGGAGTTCCGTGCACTAAAATTAAGTCTTCCTTTTAAAAATGTGTGTTGTGTAAATAGTGTAAGAGGATTCATGGGGCTTTTTTGGAGCTGTTATGAATATGCTTGAGGTTCATTAGGCTTTCAAGATGCTGTTAATGTGCTGCTACATTAGAACCCAGGGACTGTGGTGCTTACTTGGCTCGAAGCGCGGGTGCAGAGGGACCACTCAACTTTCTCATGAAGTGAACCAAAACTGCTCAGACTGAATAGTCTGCTTATGAGGTTAAAAAAAAAAAAAGAAAGGAAACTTCCCCATCCTAAGAAGCTACTAATTTTATTTTATTTTTGATCATATTGTTACAAATTTTGTAAATTGTAAGCTGGACACGAAACTATTCTCAGAACAATATCCTAGACATTCCACACTTGTAGTATGTGGCAAATATGTTTTAGTCTGTCTCTTCTTAAGTGAGATTCAATAGATCAAAAGTTTAAAGTGAGAGATTGAAGAAAGATTAAGTAATTTTTAGCCTATAAATATAAAAGTTTAGAAACTAAAGATGTTGTGGCTAGCCGATATATAGTATTATACCAAATTGTCATACAATATTATACTTGACTTGCTCCTGGAGACCAGACTGTTATTAGCTCAGTTAAAAAGTGAAAGGTGTGCAGGACATTTCTTGCCAAAACAAATGTACTTACTTTTCTTCCTATTTGCCTTTCAGAAATTTAAACTTAGTTTTCAATGGCATATACTTTTAGGAAAAGAATTTTAGGTTAGATCACAATGGTGATCTAACCACAGAACACTCCTTGAATCCTGGTTAAAGTCATGACATTATCTTTTTTTGAAGGAAGTACTGAGGATCATGTAGTCAAATTCATCCCCAGTGCTAGCTTCTCTTCTCCTACATCCCCAAGAGATTGTTAGTCAGCTACCATGTGACAACGTACATAATACACTACCTTATATCACAACATATTCTGTAATTATTCTTTTTAGAAAAGAAAATTAAGAAAGGAACAATGTTGGGTCATGAGATAGTTCTACTTTTAATGTTTTGAGGAACCTCCATACTATTTTCCAGAGCAGCTTCACCAGTTTGCATTCCCACCAACAGTTCAAGAAGGTTCCCCTCTCTCTGCATTCTAACAAACATCTGTTGTTGCCTGAGTTGTTAATTTTAGCCATTCTGACAGGTGTGAAATGGTATTTCATTGTCGTTTTGATTTGTATTTCCCTGATGATGAGCAATGTTGAGCATCCTTTCTTGTGTCTGTTGGCCATCTGGATGTCTTCTTTAGAAAAGTGTCTATTCATGTCTTCTGCCCATTTCTTCACTGGATTATTTGGGGGGGGGAGGTGTTGAGTTTGATAAGTTCTTTATACATCTTGAATACTAATTCTTTATCTGATATGTCTTTTGCAATATCTTCTCCCATTTGGTTGGTTGCCTTTTAGTTTTGTTGATTTTTTCTTTCCTTCACTGCGCAGAGTTTTTATCTTGATGAGGTCCCCATAGTTCATTTTTGCTTTGGTTTCCCTTGCTTCCAGAGACATGTCAAGTAAGAAGTTGCTGTAGCCTAGGTCAAAGAGGTTGCTGCCTCTTTTCTCCTGTAGGATTTTGATGGTTTCCTACCCTATGACCAAGCAATTGCACTGCTAGATATTTATCCAAAGGATAAAAAATGCTGATTTGTAGGGGGCACATGCACCCCAAGGTTTATAGCATCACTATCAATAATAACCAAATTATTGGAAGCACCCAAATGTCTATTGATTGATGAATGGATAAAGAAGATGTAGTACATATATACAATGGAATATTACTCAGTGATCAAAAAGAATGAAATCTTGCCATTTGCAACAATATGGATGGAACTAGAGTGTATTATGTTAAATAAAATAAGTCCGTCAGAGAAAGAGAAATATATGGTTTCACTCATATGTAGAATTTAAGAAATACAACAGATGAACATAGGGGAAGGGAAGATAAGATAAAAACATAGAGGTTTCACTTATTTATATATATATATATACATTTATTTATATATATATATATAAATATATATAAATATAATGCATATAATGTTTCTAAAGTCTGCTAATGTTGATCCTGTGAATGGGGGGCAGGGGCAGGGGCAGAAGTAGTCTATAAGACTGTGATTCCCAAGAGGTTGTCTTATTCATCTTCAAATACCCTAACTCTGTCAAAGGACATTCTTACTAATTATTTGCTGATTAAATGCCTGAACTCACATGCTAAGTGAGACAGGTACAGAAACAAATTTAACAGGATGTTTTAGGGGCAAAATGAGTAGTGAGGTCACAAAGGAAAAATTAAATATATCATGTAAAGAGTTTAGGAAAGGTAAAAAATGAGTTGAATGTTGATGGATGAGTAGCTTCTGGCCAGTAAATAAAGTCTTTTTGGAAATTAAGAATAACCTCCAAAAGGCACCTGAACCATTAAATAAGGTGCCCTGCAGAACTGTAGATAGTTTGATAAGGCTGGATTGGAGAACTCTGGGGTAAAGTAAATAAAGCCCAGCTGGGCACTGGGAGTATCCCCATCATGGAAGCCCTGGTATAATGTGCTAAGAAATTTGAGCTTCATCCTCTAGGAAAATATAATCCTCTGAAGATTTTTAAGCAATGGGGTTATGGTAATCTTGCATTTTAGAAAAAGCACTCTGGCAGCTATGGAAAAGATGAATGGAGAAAAGCAAGTTAGGAGGCAGAGGGACAATCCTGGAGAATATGACAAAAGTTGAGAGAAGAGCAAAATGGGAGTCTGAACTAAGGCATCAGCTGTGGAGGTGCAAGTGAACACATGAACAAAAGGTGATGCTTGTAGGAACAGGGATAAAAGCATAATAAAGTGGAAAGCTAGTTCCCAATTATTGCCTAAATGATTGAGATGGAGTAAATATCTATAATTGGTGAAAGAAAAGAGAATATTAGGAAGCTATGTATGGCATTTTTACTGGAGTTGTCAAGGAAACATCAGGATACAGAGGATGAAACTTTTTGAAGATGCAATGGGCAAAATAAACAATCTTTAAAATCTCCTCAAAGAGATGGTATTTGAAATATGGAAGAAAACAAGTGCAAAAGTGAGGGGTGCGTTAAAACAGAATGAGGAAAGGTCCTGGGGGAGAACAGGAGGTACAACAATATATAAAAGAAGCAAGCAAAGAAAGAACATCCAGTGAGTGAGACTGAAAATTAACGAGAGAGAAAGTAGGAGATAAGGCAGAATGTGCTGTACTGGAGGCCAAACAAGGGCATCACTGTAGGAGTACAAATATAAAATCTCACAAGGCATCTACTGACCAAACCATAGGCAGTGATAATACGTATGATTAAGACATCTGAAGTGAAATTCTGTGTGCAGAGAATACTTGAAATCTCCTTTTATTCAGGCTAGAATCCACTAGCATTTTATTGATTTGCTAAATCCTCTGAGATTAAGTGGATCCCTTTGATCTTTACTAAAATACAATAAAAATAGAAGAGACTCCACCATCTCAGATGCCTAACATCATCTCATTAAGTAATGGGATTATCAGTTGCTTATATAAAAGTAAGAAGAATAGAATATGATTAAATGGCATGATATGTTAGATAAGTAAGTGTTGTAGAAGTCCCAGGGCTGAGAAGTCAAGTTCAGATGAATCAGATTGAACAAAAACAAGAAAAGAATGCCATGATTTCCTTGGGAATAGTGGTCAGTGGAATTATTAGGTAGATCTCTGGTATTTGTGGAAGGAATAAGTGAGCTAAACAGAACACAGTAGAAAACAGTGAAAGTATAGGAAAGAATAGTTCTGAGTAATGACCTTTAGTGCTAATTGTACCAACAAGTTCTTATGTCCATTGAAATCAGTCATACCATGTGTGAAAGGTGGACAAATCTGTATTGATTCTTGAACCTTGATACATTTTCCATAGTATACACAAACAAGATTAAAAATATAATGCCAAGACTGACAATGTGCTCTTCTAACAAAGAGCAATATCTCAGAAAATAATTGGAAACCCTTTGTAAGAATCCACTAATACGCAGTTTGATGGGTATGGTTAGATAGTGAGAACAGCCAAAATACAAGAAAATGTGGGAACAAGGTTTGAATTCTTTAATGCTGTAAAACAGACATCCACCATGAATGGTTCTGGATGAAGTAGAGTTTGCCTAGTGATGTCCCAAAATAGGAAGCAGAGGAGAGTAGGGAAAATGTTCTTTTTTATTCTTTTAACTTTATTTAATTATTTTGAGAGAGAGCAAGCAACCAGAGTAGAGGTAGAAAGAGAGAGAGAGGGCCCCATGCTGTCAGCACAGATCCTGACAGGGAGCTTGAACTCACAAACCATGAGAGATCATAACCTGAGCCTAAACCAGGTGTCAGATGCTTAATGGACTGAACCACCCAGGTACCCCAAAGGTGTTCTTTTTTTAAAACAACAGGGGAATAAACCCACAGGAAAACTGGATTTTTAAATAATTAAGACTTAGTAGGGAAAAAAGTTAAAAAGAAAGCTGTATGTGAAAGAAAGGAAGGAAGGTGGGAAGGTAGGAAGGAAGGAAGAGAAAGCTGTATGTAGAAACTGGCCTCAGCACAGAATTCTGCAGAAGACAGAAAGAAAAAAAAAGTGTAATGAAGATAAATGTATCCAAAGTCTTCAAACTGCTGTACCCTCAATTTTTTCCCCGGGTACTTAAACCCTTGCCAGACAAACAAACAAAAATGAACAAATCTCTTGTTCAGAAACTGCAGTGTTATACTTAAGTTTTACTTTCTTATAAACCCCAGAAGTGAGTTCCATGACCCAAATCCAAGACTCAGCCATCCAGCAACTTTAATACAGGCTCAATTTCATAAATTCTTTTTCCAGTCTTATGATCTTACAATATATTAACCATAAAAAACAAAGAAAGTTTCTTTAAGCATGGGGACATTATTTGTCTGCTCAAAATTAAATGATTCCCTGATGCACTCAGGGTTAAGTCCAGACTGCTTGACATTATCTGCAAAGTCCTCCCTGAGTTTGCCCCTGAGCATCTACACAGCCTCATTTTTAGTAACTCTGCACTTTGAATTTTATCCTCTAACCCGTATACAGATCTCCTTATAGATTGGTAACAAAACCAAGTTCTTGAGCTGCCTTTATGCCTTTGCACATCATCTCTTTATTTCCTTGGCCACTCTCTTTATGCTCTCAACATCCTAAGCTATATGAATGTCTACTCTTTGAGGATCACACACAAGTATTAGAAAATGAAAGCTTTTGGAACAGCCTCATCTGGTCTCAATTTCTAGGTTTTTCATTTGCTAGATATGGCACCAACTCATGTTTCCTTTTGAAGATTAAAATAGATTGAATTTGATAATGAAGCATCGCATCTGGAACAAAGCAAGCCCTCAGGAATGTGGTAGCAATAGTAGTAGGAAGAATTGCTTTTGTGAAAAGTGCTGATACTTATTGGACTGCAAAGCAGAGTTTGACCTTAATAGTGTATTTCGTGTTTATCGGGTTGTTTGATTTATTAGGGAAGTTGAGGAAATGTATGTGATAGAAACTAAGCGTTTCTATAAAAAATAATTTGTAAACTCACTAAGTGATGTGTTTTCACTCTACTCTCTATAGCTTAAAACATGAGAAAGTTAAAAAAAAAACTATCACTTGTTATCAGTCAGTTATAATCAGTTATTACCAACTCTATGAGGGCAAAGTTGGTGCAATAAGCTAAGAGTACACTTAACTCAGGAATGAACTGTTTGTGACTTTTGAAATCATTGTCATGAGACTAAATGAAGGAAATAAAAACACCACTTACTGGACAGAAAAATAAGAGAAATGTCTTTTCTAAATCCATTAATAATAATATTTATATTAAGCTGTCCTCCCTGCAAAGGAGAATTTTTATATAGTAGATTTCTCCCTTGTTGATTGTCCCAGGTGAGGTGTTCTAGTTATTGGAAAACAGAAATGTGTTTGTGTGAATCATAATGACAGCTTATTTCGCTGAGAAGAAATAATGATGAGACCAGACGGTCCAGTGCAGCTGGTCTAAATTGCTACCTCAAAAACTATCATTATTAAGTGATTATCAAATTGTTCACAATTTGCCCACCACCACCAATCAGGAGACACTTGCTCAAGCCCCATTCCCTAAGACACTAAAAAGTAATTATTTTCTTTAAAAAAAAAAACTACATCAATTTCACCACAATAAAAGTTACAAATATGGAAGAGGGGGACTTTTTTCCCCAAATGTGCAGTTGTTTTTAGTCTGCAAATACAGATAAATATGATGCAAGAAAACCCCACATCTCCAATATTAATAATGGCTAACCTGTACTATTGTATACATACACACACACACACACACACACACACACACACACAGAAAGAAAGCTAAACTTAAATAGTAATTTACTGATAAGTATTTTTTCCTGAATGTCCTCTTTTATATAAAGTAACTAATTCAAAGAGACAAAGGTCAAATAAATTAATAATTATCACATTTGCAATGTGTTAAAGTAGGGTTGCGAACACGCAAATCTAAAATATCTAAAATACAAATAACTATTTTAAGAAATAACTATATTTCTTTGTTTAAATCAGTTATTTTCAATAGGAGGCATTTTTGTCCCCAACAGGAATTTTAACATCTCTGAGGGAAATCTGAAAATCATTGCAAAATGATTGTTGTTCACTATGGGCATTTAGTGGGCAGAAGACCCAGATGCTAGACATTCTCCAGTTCATAAAACCATTTTACACAATGAAGAATAGATCCACATCATTTAGCAATGCCCTCATCTACCAAGAAGGATCACATTCTAGGTCACACACACACAAAAAAAAAACCTTATTAAATTTAAAGAATCAAAGTTACTCAAACTATGTTCTCTGACAAAAGAGAATTAAACATAATGTAAATAGCAAAAGGGTATCTGATAGATCTAAAAATATTTAAAAGCAAACAACACCCTACTAAATAATCCATGGATCAAAATGGAAATCTCAAGGGAAAATACGATATGTTATGCACTTAGGAATAGGAATACACTTAAACCAAGGTTAGAGAAAAATATATAAATGCTCTTTGGGAAAAAATGAAGATCTCAAGTCAATAATGTAAAACTCCACCTCAAGAAACTATAGAAAAATAACAGAAAATTAAACCAAAGTTAACAAAAGGAATGGATTAATAAATATGGGATCAATAATGAAAAACTCCACCTCAAGAAACTATAAAAAAAAATAACAGAAAATTAAACCAAAGTTAACAAAAGGAATGGATTAATAAATATGGGATCAGAAATCAATAAAGTTGAGAATGAGAAACAGTACAGGAAATCCAAGAAACCAAAAACATCTTGTTTGACAATGTCTAGTTAGCTTGAGTAAGAAAAAAAGAGAGAAGACACAAATCACTTACATCAAGAATGAAATAGAATAGGAATCTGTAGATTCCACAGATATTTAAAGGATAATGAGGTAATACTGCAGAGAAACCCAGTGACAAAATTTGACAACTTAGATGAAACGGATGAACTCCTTGAAAAATGCAAACTGCAAATCCTCATCAAAGAAGAAATAGATGACCTCAGTTGTATTAAATTTGTACCTAAAATCTTTCTGGGAAAAAAAAAAAATTAGGCCTAGATGGTCCCACTGGTCAATTATACTAAGCATTTAAAAAAGAATTCGTGCCAGTTCTTAAAAATGGCTTCCAGGAAATGTGACCGAAAACCACACTTCTCATCTCACTGTATGAGGCCAACATATCCTGACACATCAGAGATGATTTTAAAAAACCAATATTATGAATAAAAACAAATATAAAAATTATCAAGAAAATACAAGCACATTGAAATAATATATACAAACAATAACACGTCAAAATCAAGAGGGTTTATACTAAGAATGCAAAGCCTAGTTCAACATTTGAACTTGTCAACAGTTGAATATTTTCAACATTTGAAAAGCAATGTGACCCATCACAATGAAAGAGTAAATAAGAAAAAACATATGATCATGGCAATAGATGGGGAAAAAAAGGTATTGGGCAAAATTCAACATTCAGGCTTGAGTTTTAAGAGTTCTTAACAAAGTTGGAATAGAAGGAAACTTCTTTAATCTAACAAAGAAAACCTACAAATATCTATAGCTAACATCATACTTAATTTTGAAAGGCAGTGTCTTTCTCCTACAATACATATCTAGGGAAGGACATCATTTTTTTTTTTTTTTACATTTAAAAGTATTTTATTATAATATTTAACATTTGTAATTTAAAGATTGACAAGTAAAATGAATTATATTTATTTAAAAAATCTTGGATTATATTATTATAAATGTCTTTTATTCCTATTTTTTTTTAATTTTTTTTTCAACGTTTTTTTATTTTATTTTTGGGACAGAGAGAGACAGAGCATGAACGGGCGAGGGGCAGAGAGAGAGGGAGACACAGAATCGGAAACAGGCTCCAGGCTCTGAGCCATCAGCCCAGAGCCTGACGCGGGGCTCGAACTCACGGACCGCGAGATCGTGACCTGGCTGAAGTCGGACGCTTAACCGACTGCACCACCCAGGCGCCCCAAATTTTTTTTTTTATTTATATATGAAATTTATTGTCAAATTGGTTTCCATACAACACCCAGTGCTCATCCCAAAAGGTGCCCTCCTCAGTACCCATCACCCACCCTCTCCTCCCTCCCACCCCCCATCAACCCTTAGTTTGTTCTCAGTTCTCAACAGTCTCTTATGCTTTGGCTCTCTCCCACTCTAACCTCTTTTCTTTTTCTTTTTTTTTTTTTTTCCTTCCCCTCCCCCATGGGTTTCTCTTAAGTTTCTCAGGATCCACATAAGAGTGAAACCATATGGTATCTGTCTTTCTCTGTATGGCTTATTTCACTTAGCATCACACTCTCCAGTTCCATCCACGTTGCTACAAAAGGCCATATTTCATTTTTTCTCATTGCCACGTAGTACTCCATTGTGTATATAAACCACAATTTCTTTATCCATTCATCAGTTGATGGACATTTAGGCTCTTTCCATAATTTGGCTATTGTTGAGAGTGCTGCTATGAACATTGGGGTACAAGTGCCCCTAGGCATCAGTACTCCTGTGTCCCTTGGATAAATTCCTAGCAGTGCTATTGCTGGCTCATAGGGTAGGTCTATTTTTAATTTTCTGAGGAACCTCCACACTGCTTTCCAGAGCGGCTGCACCAATTTGCATTCCCACCAACAGTGCAAGAGGGTTCCCGTTTCTCCACATCCTCTCCAGCATCTATAGTCTCCTGATTTGTTCATTTTGGCCACTCTGACTGGCATGAGGTGATATCTGAGTGTGGTTTTGATTTGTATTTCCCTGATAAGGAGCGATGCTGAACATCTTTTCATGTGCCTGTTGGCCATCCGGATGTCTTCTTTAGAGAAGGAAGGACATCATTTTTAACCACTCCTACTCAGACCTTTTTAAAGTTTTTACCCAATTTTATAATAATAATAATTATTATTATATAATATGTATAATATGTAATATACACAATTATATATTATAATATATAAATAGATAATATAATATTATAATTATATAATTTTTCTGGGGTCTTGAGTAATAATATAATATAATATAATATAATATAATATAATATAATTAATATAATTAATATAATATATAACATAATAATAATAATTATTATTATTATTATTACTCAAGACCCCAGAAATAACATTGCACAGAAGAAATATTTTTACACTTTACAGGCAAATATCAAAAATTTGAAGGATAGTTCTAGCACCTATTCTATCTGAATCTTGCGTTCTGTTCCTATAAAAAAGACTAATTAACCCAAAGTATTGTTAAAAGAAAGGGAATGCTTGGTACATTGTAATAATGTGTTACAAAAAAAGAAAGATGAAGTTCTTTTCATATGAAAATTATAAGTACTCCCAGATTTGATGCAATTTTTTTTTCTGGGCACTGGAAAAGTCATGATAGAAAAGAAAATTAATTACAAAATTTTCAGCAATTATTGGGTGTACTGATTCCATTGGCAATTAAAATGAAATAGAATTAGATTTTCATAGTGGTACAGTAAGAGATAGATCAGTTAAAAGGAAGAAAGTCTAAAGATTGAGGGAAAAAATTATCTTGTGTATGTCAGGAGTTTCAACTCATTGTTGTATATGTACAAAAGATATAAAATACCCTGAAGCTATCAAGTCTAAATATACAAAATACGGTAAAGTAAATGAGTATTTGCGCTATTGAGGTTTTTGTTTTGTTTTGTTTTTCCAATTTGAACACATGAGTACATATTCTGGGAAAGAAAGATCCTGAATCACTTAAAGCTTTAAGCATGAGAACAAACATAATTTCAATTAAGTGTTGCTCAGTGTTTAGAGTTTTCTCTTGGGAAATAAAATTCTATCACTTTAATAAGAAATTCAGCTATTCTCACAGTTGTATTTTTGCAGTAATTTAATTGAAACCTTAGGACAAAATTGTTACATCATTCATCAATTTCACATTAACAAATTTGCAACAGAAACTGTCAGAGTTTTAATTTTATAGAGTATATGTGCTGTTAAATCAGGAAGTCCAAATATAATGTTCTATCTTGTATTATTTTACATTAAATATATTTTCAAATATGATATTTTTAAAAGTATCAAACGTATCTATCTTAGAACACAAGAAATCTTGAGACAATATTCAGGAGCAATCTACCAAACTGAGTAGCAGGTATACAACATAGAGGATTATTGTTTCCTTATAGGCTCTTTTGAGGAAAAAAAAAAAAAAAAAATTGTAAGACCACTATACATCTAAGCTTAGTGCTGTCACTTTGGAATGATTTATTATATATGACTTTCTTCCTTATAGTTTTTAATTTTTATGCTACAACTTGAGGGCGATTTATTCCCTATGGCTTAAGAAAAAAGATTAGGCAATTTGTGGAGAGCAGTGATAACTCAAATTTAAGAACTTCTAGATTAAAATGGCCATTTCTAATTTGATCATTCCTCTTCAATGCTGATCAAATCAACTAAAAATTTCAATTACATATGGAGAATTAATAAACTATTAAATTTATGATGATTATTAAAATGATCATCAAAGTTTTGAGGTATAGCTTTACACTGTGAAATTCCCCCAAAATATTCAATCGAATATAATATTCAATAATAAACTTCATCATATTCTATTATATTTGTAACTCAATTTGAGTGGAGACACTTATTTAGAAATGAATAAAATCATTAAGTGGCATATTGTTATATTCACAGATTACATTATCAGTTTGTTAGATACAAGAGTATATAAGAAATAATCAATGAATAATTTTCTTTCATAACCATCCACAATTCAAATTTACTAAAGAAAATTCCAGTTGTTTTGTTTGGAAAACATAGTATAAAAAGCAATAGGGTGTCTGAGCTTGAGACTTCATTATTTTCTTGCTACAGCATGAGGTATTACACATATCATTAACACATTTACTCTTGGGAGAAACCTGGAAGGAAATGGTGCAAAATTCTCACTGGTTTTAGGAGGTGAAAATTGTGACAATCTGAATAAATAAATAGTGTTAATTGCATTTTAAAAGTTGCCAGGCTACATTTTACTTCCAAAAGAAAGGAGCTTATTGAAGGGGGAAAATTTTACTTCTCATGCATGATTTATCCATTTTTATGATGAACTATTTCTAAATTTTTTTTAATGTTTTTATTTATTTTTGAAGGAGAGAGAGACAGACCATGAACGGGGGAGCTACAGAGAGAGAGGGAGACAAAATCTGAAGCAGGCTTCAGGCTCTCAGCTGTCAGCACAGAGCCTGATGTGGGGCTCAAACCCACAAACTGTGAGATCATGATCTGAGCCAAAGCCAGACGCTCAACCAACTGAGCCACCCAGGTGCCCCAAATTATGAACTATTTCTCAACAAAAGAAGGGATGCGTGATTACAGGATTAGAAGGAAGATAACTTTGGAAACATATTATTCAAACAAACCATAAATATGGAAACATGTATTCCATTTTATATGCATTAAACCAGCATAAATGAAAATTGTAAGTATGTTGGTCATTTGCATTTATTTAATCCTGAAATAAGACCAGCCCTTCACATCTACAGGGGTGGCTAAAGTATAAAATGAAGGCCTACATACCATGTGTCTAAACATTTAAAATATACAAGTCAAGTCATTAAAACATTACATATAATATATTCTATCCTCCCACCTTGAAAATGATCCTTCTGTAACAATCTGGAAAGCTAAATTAGGGTTTAGAATTCTTGGGCCCTCAGAGTTCTGTAGTAGAATTGGAGGCATAAAGAAAACTGCCCAGGGTAGACATTATCTCTTTAACCCTAGCTTCCTCATCTACGAAGAATTGAAATACTGGAGGAGGGCCAGAGAGAACCCCTTTAAATGATAGAGTACCGCCGGAAAAGTTGGTGCTATTTATCTTAACAATTTATTAGAGAACAACGAGGGACAGAACTAACTATATTTCATGAGGGTTTGATATTGAGTTCGAAAGCAATGTCTCTTTTATACTTCGGGTCACACAGTGCTTGATTTATATGCTTCCTCCCTCTACCACCCAACTAAAAAGCCCAAGAAATTTTTGATGGGTTATTATCAAATTTGTTCAAATGTGAATGACATACTGTGAATGACAGTATGAACAAACAATGAAGATTAATACCTGAAGAAATTGGGATAAATGAACAATTCAAAACAGATGTGGGTAAATCTAAACTAAAATAAGTAATATGAATGAAAAGCATACATTGCAGATCTAATCAGACGGCTAAAACCAAGCCAAATAATGCCAAAGATACTAAAGGAAAAGTTGAACTTGACTCCAATATTAAGGAAAAATGAGGGAATGTTTGTCCTTAATTAACTTCCTTGAAATACTCATTGAAACCATGTACTCAGTTGAAGGCAAATGCGCATCCTCCTGAGGTTGCTTATGTGTTGACTGTTGACTCAAGAATGTTTCTAAATTTTATAAAGTGGTTATTATGATTTTTTTTTTACAAAGTGTAACATGTAATTTATGACCTCGGCAGCACTGAAATGGCAGCACATCCATAGCCCTTAAAGTGCAACTCTACTGGCATGAGATTTATGTTGGGAGCCTCTAGACTCCTTACCTTTCCTGTGTTGATGCAATACTCACTTTCATTAGCCTTGTCTCAAGATCGAACACACCTCATTTGGTGACAGTGACATTGGGGATCATATTTATGTGCAGGAGGCCTCCTTGATGCTTCTTGGTGCTGCTCCTGAGATGCTGCTCTGCTCCCTGTTGTGCTAAATTTCTGAAAATTTTACTGGGTAGAACTAGTGTAAGCTTGATGAACAACAGGAAACTGAAACCCACTCCGGTGATCTAGCTACTCCCTCATTGCCTGGAAGTAAAACCTTAAGAGAGAATCCCTTCTCATGTAAGAAACGCAGCATCATCAACGCTCCTGATGGCACAACAGGTGGTATCTGTAGCAAAGCGTCAGAATCAGCCATAGGAAGGTGATTCCGAAGAGATGGACTTCGTGCGTGCATTTCAGAAATGCTTCATGTACGTCATGTATATTTTCTTTCCGTTTCTACAGAAAACTCTGAATAACTCAAAAGACTACATTCGATGTCTATCAAATAAAGAAAATGTATAGTAACAGAACATTGCTATGTAGTTTAATCTGTGGCTGGTTTCCTTTTATAACGTACATGAAATTATGACACATCTTATAATTGGCAATGTTTTAGAGTTAATGAGATATAATATATTCAACTCAGAAGCACTGCTTGAATGCATTTCTCCTTGTAGGGTATGATAATTAGTGATGAGTTGATTATCAGTTCTTCCAGAAAGACTTAGGTAAACATATAACCTGCTTATACAAATATGCCACGAGTTTCAACTTTGCACTCTGTGTGTCTTTTTTTTTCTTTTTTCTTTTGTCCTCTATTAGTCCTGACACATTTTATTTTACTTTTTTTTTTTAGAGAGAGAGGACACAACTGAGTGAGGGGCAGAGAGAGAGAGAGAGAGAGAAAGTGAGAGAGAAGCAAGGTTCACCCGAAGCGGGACTCAAGCTCAGCCAATGTGGGACGTGAACTGACAAACCGTGAGATCGTGACCTGAGCCGAAGTTAGATGCTTAACCAACTGAGCCACCGAGGCCCCCAGTCCTGGCACATTTAAAGATTTGCTGTATAGAGAAGCCTGACTCAGTCAGGTTCATGGAAATACTGACTACACTTGTATACAAAGAACAATAGTTGCACATGGAGTTTAAGTCACCATTTTAAAAAGAGCAAAATTTATTTAAAGATTAATGTAGATGACCTCAAATGAGCATCATTTTAAGTTTTAAAATTCAATAAATAATTCGAGTGTCATTAATGAATGTTTGAAACTATATTCCATATTGTTAAGACCATGTTTCCTTAAGGTTATAAATTATCTGATGTTTCATGAAGAAAACTAGGTAGGATTTTAACAGAAGGCTGTCCATTCTAAATGGAAATAAATGATGAACATACTATCATTTCAGGGCATTTCTGCTACTTTATTAACTTAAATTTACAAAATCATTTAAAAGCTTTTAAGACCAAGCACGTGGTTATCAATTTAGCATCTCTGTCTCTAAAAGAACAACTCAGTGTAGTTTGTCTGTATAGGGTAAGAAATATAAAACATTTAGAACTAATTGGGGCGCCTGGGTGGCTCAGTCGGTTGAGCATCCGACTTCGGCTCGGGTGGTGATCTCCCAGTCTGTGAGTTTGATCCCCGTGTAGGGCTCTGTGATGACACCTCAGAGGCTGGAGCCTGCCTCAGATTCTGTGTCTCCCTCTCTCTCTGCCCCTCCCCCGCTCATGCTCTGTCTCTCTCTGTCTCTCAAAAATAAATAAACATTAAAACACTTAAAACTAAAGTACATACAAAAATAACTCCAGAATGATCAAAGCATATGAATTGCCCTTTCAATTTTTAAATATTTCTTGCTATGGGATGGTTTTGGTAGACTCATCTATTTTACATGGATTTACTTGGAACACTTAGGATGAACCAATAGTCAACTATGCCACTGATATAAATTTTGTGATCTGTGTGGAAAATCATATTAAAAAAATATTTTAGTTTGACTCATTGCTACATACTATTGCCATGGCCACATGAATTTGATCCCAAAGGAATACTATGACAGAAACAGAAGCTATACTTATAATGCTAATTAGTTTACAGTACTTTATCAAATTTCTTTTGATTTTGCCATATGCCAAACTAGGGAATTAAATTGGGAAGGGATGGGAGCAATCAGACTCACATCTCAAATATATCAGTGTGACTTATCTTATTTTCATGAGTTTAATATGTATGTTTAAATCTCTATTATACATTTATATGAATATCTAAATCCTCAAAGCTTTTTTGTGCTTCTACCTACTGGAATAGTTCCTTTTTTTCTCTGTCATGAATTGATCATGTGGTTTCTATAATTTTCTCAGTAAATTCAGTACCAATATCCAGGCAGTAACAACAAAATAAGTTCAAGGTATGACTGTGATAATTTTAAAATATGGGCTCCAAATTCCTTGACATGCCCTTCTTCGGGTTTATGATCGCTTCAACTAGAAGAATACAATGGAAGAGAGGCTATGTGACCTCTGAGGCCAATTGGGCAGTTGAGGCATCGATTTCTATAAATATTCTTGATTTTTTTTCTTCTTCTTCTTTACAGTTAAGCTACAGGGAAATTGTTCATTATGTATCTTGATTTTGTGACTTGTTAGGCAGTTCCATAGAAATGCTCATCCTAGGGCTAATTATTACCCATTACTGAAGCAAGATCTTCTTGAAAAGCCTACGTAAGACTCTCTGAATTTAGTTTTATTTTAGTCTAGGTGGTGGGAACAGGCACTATTCCTGACCCTGTGTGGGAACTTGGCACTTTTTTCTATCCTTCCGGATCATTCTTTCCAGGCTCTTTACGACTCTTTATGCACATGTTGACCATTTGCATCACATACTGCATGTTTAAAGGGCAGTCCCTTCAGATTTCTAGGGTGTTGTCTCTCCACAGCTGCCTCCTCCTCTCTGATACTCTTTTTTTCCTAACTGGGGCCACCTTAGTCTCCCTAGAGTCTCAGCTCTGTCTCCTCTGTCCCCTCAACTCAGAGAAACCAAATTTGGGCTTCTCTTGGATTTCACCCTTCCTAAGTCAAGTCCTAGAAACTCTCTTAAAACAATAATCAGGGCACATGTAGGTCTAACCTCTTGTTTCCCTTTTTTTAGGTCTTGCTTTACTTGCTATGTCACCTGATGCTCAGCATCTAAAGTACCATCATTTCATATGTTTCAGTGTTTTTTATTTATTTGTTTGGTTCAAGTAGGAAGGTAAATTTCATCCCTGTTCATCTTGGCCACAAAGAACAGTCTCAGCAGTATTGATTTGGTTCTTGTCTTTACCTCTCTGCTGATAAATATCAAAGAGAAGAAACAGAATTAGGAAAAAAATTTACACACAATATCTGTATTTTGAATTAATTGGAACATGCTACAATAAAACCATTAAGCAATAACTCTATGACATTTATATGCTATGAAAAAAGTATATATAAAAATACATGCATATATAAATTTCTTTCTAGGCAAAAATTACACTTAAAAACATTTGGAACTAGGACACTTGGGTGGTTCAGTTGGTTAAACATTTGACTCCTGATTTTGGCTCAGGTCATGATCTCATGGTTTGTGGGGTTGAGCCTTGCATCAGGCTCTAAGCTGATAGCATGGAGCCTGCTTGGGATTCTCTGTCTCCCTCTCTTTCTGCCCCTCTTCCCTCTCAAACAATAAATCATTAAACATTAAAAAACCATTCATAACTAATGCTAAAAAAATAAAAATGGAAATATTAATATATAAATGTCACTAACTATGCTTGTTGGAAATCTTGCTGTTGGCATTTTACTAAATGCATAGACATTTTATACAAACAGTTTTGCGTGTTTTCTGATGAAGACAATGATTGGAGAACAGGGAAATGATGGTTATAATTTTAAAAGATTGTATATGTGTGATATAAGTGATTTAACACAGACTTTCTAAAAGTGTTTGAGTGATGTAAACTAGAGGGTATGGTCACTGGGAGTGAAAAATCTAAGAGGCTGGTAAGCCAGATGTACGGAAAAATCCTCTTTTGTGGATTTGTAAGTCACAGAAGTGATGAAATATTAATGCTGGAGAGAGTGATAGTAAGCCAGGGGCTGTAAATTAGAGGCACTGGCCAGAATGAAGGTACAAGACTGCATTATGATGGACTAGTATGGAACGTACTTCCAGAACCTTTTTTTAAAGGGGGTACATCACCAGGAAGTGTCTGGAAGTGATAATTCAGAGGAAGAAAAATGTCCACTCTTACCCAGGACTGGAAGTGTAAAGACTATGGGAAAAATAAAATAAAATTGGTTTACTGAGTGAACCACAGGGATTCTTGATTGCCAAAAGGGGTGGGAATCAGGGAGGAAATCTCATTTCAGACAAAGTGAAAAAGTCAAAGGAAAGATTTGGCAAAGTGATTGTTATTAGAGGAGTTCTCTTCTTACAGACCTTCAATTTCATTGGGGAGAGTGAATGAATTTTCACCACCCAGACTGGGGGTTGATACTGTGACCAGCTCTCAGTGTGCCCCTAAGTACGCAGGCATAAGTGTCTAGGAGATGAGAAGGATTGTATACTCTGGTGGGAATGAACAGATTGATCCTGATGGTCTCTTAGAGTTGGAAATCAACTTCCAATTATTAATTTTGAGGACAGAGGTCTCAGGCAGCTTGTATTTGTTGATAAATAAAATGGCCATACTGTCATAGGGAGAACTTGGTGCCATGGAAATCCTGTTGTATTATGGGACTAAGCCCTATATAATTGGCATACTGGGGGCATTTTTGTTGTTGGATATTTAAAATTTATGGAAAATTTAACACAAAAATCTCAGAACTTAAATTTCTGCAATTTTACTTCTTTCCTTTTCTTTTCTATTTACTTTAAAAATATTTACAACTATTAGGGCACCTGGGTGGCTCAGTTGGTTGAGCATCTGACTCTTCATTTCTGCTCAGGTCATGATCCCAGGGCCGTGGGATCAAACCCCACATCAGGCTCCATGCTGAGTGTGGAGCCTGCTTAAGATTCTTTCTCTCTCCCTCTGCCCCTCTCCCTCCTGCCTCCCCCCACAAAATTTACAACTATTCACACACTTCATTATTTTAGGAGAATTTTATAGTCATGTAGTGGTATTAATTGGCAAACAAGTGACAATATCTTGGTCATGAGCAATGAGCATGTAAATAAGAGGTATTCATTAAACTCATACCAGGATTCTGGTAAGCCAGTAGCTTACAAACACATTAACATTACTGAGAAGCTTGTTAAAAAGATATATTCTGGAATGCAAACCAGAGATTGCATTTAACTGTTTTGGGATAAGATCTCAAATTTGCATATATACCAATCTCTCTAGCCAATTCTGTTGCAAACGTTCAGGGGGCTGGATTTGAAAAAATTCCCTGCCCCCAAACACAAAGATAGTATGTGTCATGCTCCAAAGTAAATCATCATCTCCCTTGAAAGATAAACATTTTCTCAAAAAGTTAGACACCAACATATGACAGAATAAAGTGAGTCCTTTTTACATTTGTAAACATATTGGAAGATGACCTGTGATGTGAGCGTCTCCTTGTCCTTGTCTCTGTGTCTGAGTGTTACTCCTAAAGAGGCCTCAGAGATCCCTATCACTAAACAATCCACATTTCCTGTCCGATCAACTAAAAAACAGAGGAAAAACTGGAAATGATTGGAACCTTGGAAGAAATAAAGGAATAGAACATGGAATAGAAATAGGAATGTATAAAATGGGGATGCCTGGGTGGCTCAGTCAGTTGAGCGTCTGACTTCGGCTCAGGTCATGATCTCACAGCTCTGTGAGTTCAAGCCCTGCATCGGGCTCTGTGCTGACAGCTCAGAGCCTGGAGCCTGCTTTGGATTCTGTGAGTCCCTCTCTCTCTGCCCCTAACCCATTCGCATTCTGTCTCCGTCTCTCTCAAACATAAATGGATATTTAAAAAAAAATTTTTTTAAAAGGAATGTATAAAATAAACACTATGATCCATATGTCCTTGGGACTTGTTTAAAAACTGGCTATTGCACTGTAAATATGTAATTGAACAATTCTTCTCTCTTTCTAAAATGCTTCTTATAATACAGGAAGAAATAATTTAGGCATGATAAACACATTTATATAGAACAGTTACAAAAAAACTGTAGGTCATATCAAAGTCAGTACAAGCCAGTGAAACCGTATTTTGTATGCGCCCCTCAAGGCACTTAGCAACCAATAAACATCTCTTCACTCCGGAGTTTCTCTATATATTTATTTGTGAATTATTGCCAAAAGAAATCATACTGATTTGGTTTTATTGCCCTTGTGAATGTCCCTAGCTTGATATTTCAACAGTCCTACAAGATATTTTCACAATCGCATAAAAGAGTATACTATAATATTGAATTTATAAGAAAATGATACAGTGTAACATTTTAACAGAAACGAGGAATTATACGCTGAACATATTACATTTTATTTTTTGACAGGTTTAATCACCAGCATACCATATATGCTTTTTGATGTATAAAAAATGACATTGTTAAGATGTTCTCAATTAAAAAATTACTGTTTAATTAAGTTACTCTTTCTTTAATTCAAACTTTTTAAAAAGTGCCTACGGTGTCTGTTGATGGTTGTATAAGTAATAATACAAGGCCCTGACTCTGAGTTTTTACTTTCAAGCTAAGGAGATAGATTAGTAGACATAGGATAAAAAATAGAAGTTAAAAACTGCATGATAGATATTAACTATAGGGTATGACAAGACTCTTCAAAATGAAATTGAATTGGTAACTTGGCATTCAGGGAAAGTTGAAATTAGAAGGGTAAGTAGAAGTTATTCTGGGGAAAAGATGGGGGAAGGGGAGGGAATGGATTACAGGAGAGGGGGCTTCTTGTACAAAAGCCAGAGATGCATAAAAGAATAAGGCATATTCTCATAAAGACAGACAGGTTTCTAAAATGTTTAGTATTTATTGTAAAAGGTAAAGTAACTAAAAGAAAAGAAGTAGTTAAGTGTGGCGTAGATTTTTAATGTCCTTGTGGACCATAAAATTGACAACTTCTCATAAAGTGTACAGTGAATCATTTCCAACCATCCTGTTATCTGGAGGTGGTTTTCCCCTTATATTTATGCATGTTTTGTCTATTTTGTGCCTATTTCACCCACATCAATGATTCTTTCACTGGTTTTTATAAGAAATCCATATATGCAAGACATATTTCTTACCTATTATAGATTTTACTGAAATATTAAGAAAAATAGGATGGCAACATTTCACGTATTAAAAAGAATTTTGTCACTTTGCTATTCCTTTCCTCTCTTTCTCCCTCTCTGGATTTGTTTCCTTCTGTTATACAAATTAGTTTCCCTTTAAACTTGGTGCAAGTCCTCCCAGAATCTAAAATCTTGAAAACTAGAAGATTTATCAAAATATTTGTTCTCAAATGTGGGTCTCTACTTAAACAAAGTATTTGAGGCACTTGTTCAGAGAATACTTCCTAATCCAACCTATTGTATACTGTCCTGATTAGAACATATATACTACACAAACTCATTGCAGAAAGCATACCCTCCTCCTGTACTCTAAAAATTTATACATTAGGGTTTAGTATGATTAAACCTTGCATAATAAACTGACAGTAGTTTCTTATTTAAAATAAAATCAAAGTGAGCATTTCAAATAGCAATTTATTTTGCAGAATGAATTTAACTTTTGATCTTCCAAAACCCACTCTTGTTTAAACTCACAAAAACTTTGTTCTAACGAAATCCTTAACTAAGAGAGTTCCATTAAAAAAAAAAAAAAAGACTTCCATGAAAACAGATATGGGTTCTCAGACTTGGTATATTCTTTGTTGTAATATAAATTCAGAGGCTTGTTTTCCATATTTGTAATATGATATAATACCTACACCATAGAGTGATAGAATTACTGATAAGGTATATATAGTTCCTAAGAGAAGGGTACTCAATAATAGAATGAAATAATGCTGTGTTCCCCAAAATTTAAATGTGTACACACACACACACACACACACACACACACACACACACACAGAGTCACCATTTTAATGCACACATTTTGGAGTAAAAAATATTTAAACCAAGTGAATAACTGGACACATGCCCAGGGAAGAAGCATCCATTTCAAAATGCACTCTTTCAGATTAGATATATTGGTTTTCTAATTTACTGTTCCACATATAAGCCAGACGATATAATCAAGAGCTATATGTTAAGGCTCAGTTATTCTACATATATACAGTGACCATCGTTTTCCATATTTTCAGCTCTGCAATGGTATTTAGCTGTCAATAAACTAACAGATTAGAGCTATAACTGCTACACAGAGTTAGAGCCATTCTTTAAAGAGGCTAATTATTTTAATTCCAGGCTTCGGATTTGCCTGTCTAAAGTGAACCACTTTCTGTTGTGATTGCAGGTTCATTTCCATTCTGAAACAGTGGTCATCCATTTTCTGTTTCGCCCTTCGAGCAGAGCTGTTTGAGTGTATTTAGTTCAATTGACTTTACATGTGCTGCAGGTGCCAGATTCTGTTGCAGCTGTGCTCCGCTGCGTACAGATGAAACTCTGCCTGAGCACTGTTTAAATCTCTAACGAGCTATCATTTGTGCCTTGCATATATTGTGAAATGAGCCACCTCAAAACACACCATGCAATGATACATCACATTAAATAAAGGTCTATTCTGATTTAAACCGGATTAGTATTTCCAGAAAGCAAAAGAGAGGCTTTCAAGCTCTTAGGCCATCGAAACCTCTGGACGTTGATCACAGAGGTGAGGCTACAGCACACCCTGGTTGTCATAAAATGGCAAAAATTTGTAAAACCATCCCCTTTAAAAGATTAACCAGTGCATAACATTTTTATTAATGAAAGCATATTATATAAAAAGGTCCACTGCTTTTTAAAGGACTGAAAATATCACCTTTACAAAGTGCTTTTGCATCAGAATTCTTTTGTTGTAAAAACCATTAAGAACTAGAAACAAAATACCTCTCGTTGTTTCATGCATTTTCATTTTCTAGAATAGCATAAGCTATTCTGGCAAAATTAAGTAGTTTATTGTGATTTTTAAATTTTTCATTTCCCTGCGGTCAAAGGAATCCCACTAAGATGCTGTACTTTCTCCCTTATTTTTGGTTCTATATCGATGGGGAGTAACACATGCAGGATAAATTCTGTGGGCTCCAATGTCATCTAGCTTCCAGCTAGATCCACTACTGGGAGGTGTTGACAAAAGATTGGAGCATGGAGTGAAATAGCATTTTCCCTCTTCTCATTTAAAAGTTTTTTTCATTACATTTATTTATTTTTGATAGAGACAAAGCACAAGTGGGGGAGGGGCAGAGAGAGAAGGAAACACAGAATCCAAAGCAGGCTCCAGGCTCCGAGCTGTCCGCACACAGCCCAACGCAAGGCTCGAACTCACCAACCGTGAGATCATGAACTGAGCCAAAGTTGGACGCTCAACCGACTGAGCCACCCAGGTAGGTGCCCCTCCTCTTCTCTATTTAGATGGTGTTTTTGACAGTGGCTCTATCTCCACCATGCCTCCAGTTCTTGCTCAGACGACCACGTGCTAGATTCTACTGGGTGATCCCTGCTCTTGAGATCTTATAATCCACTGTAGTATAATGCCCTACACTGAAAGATTTCCACATCATAATCCCTGGAAACTGTCACTATGTCACCTTATGTAGCAAAATAAACTTTGTAGGTATGATTATGTTAAAGATATTGAGATGGAGAGATAATTTTGAATTATTTGGGTAGGACAAATGTAATCACAAGGGTCTTTATAAGACAAAGGCAAGAGGGTAGGGGAACCAAATAATACATTGAGCTGAATGAGAATGAAATTACAACATATCAATATAGGTGAGATAGACTTAAGGTAGGTCAGAGAGGGAAATTTATTGCATTATGTACTTACATTAAAAAAGAATAAATATCTAAAATCAATATTCTTAGCTCCCTTCCTTAAAAGCCTTGAAAAAGAAAAGCAACATAGATGAGCAAAATAAACCCAAAGGAGAATAAGAAATAAGTAGCAAGATAAGAGAAAGAATAAATTAGTGAAAGCAGAAAAGCAATAGAAAAAAACAATGACCTGGATCTTTGAAAAGATCAATAAAATTGACAAACCTCTAGGAAAACTGACAAACAAACAAAAATGAGACACTAATTACCAATGTCAGGAAGGAAACAGGATGTCATTATAGACTCTGCAGAAATCAAAAGGATAATAAGGAAATACAAATAAAATCTCCACACATATAAATTTAACAACCTAGATCAAATGAATCAATTTTACAAAAAAAAAAAATCCCACAATTACACTCACCAATATGCAAGAGATCATTTATACAGTCCTATAACTATTGACAAAATTCAATCTGTAATGTAAAAGTCCACCCCCCAAAAAAAAATTTTTCTAGGCACAGACTTTCACTTGAGAATTCCATCAAAGTTTAAAGAATTGATACCAGTTGAATACAATCTCTCCAGAAAATAGAAGAGAAGATAATACAGGAGAATTTCCTTACTTGATAAAGAAGACCTTTAAAAAAAGCAATGATAACATCATACTTAATTGGTAAAAATCGATGTTTTGGGACATCACTACAGACCATATGAATATTAAAAGGATAATAAAGGAATACTATGCATAACACTACGCTCACCAATTTGATCAAGTAGAAAAAATGGATCAATTCCTTGAAGACACAATTTTCCAAAAGTTACATAAGAAGAAATAGTTAATCTGAATGCTCCTAAATTTGTTAAAGAAATTGAATCAATAATTAACAACCTTTCAAAACAGAAAGCACTGGGACCAATTGGGTTCACTGGGGAATTTTATTAAACATTTAAAAGAAAAATAATACCAAACTCTACAATCTTCTCAGAGGGTAGAAGCAGAACTAATACTTTTTAACTCATTCTATGAGGCCAGCATTCCCCTAACACTAAAACCAGACAATGACATTACAAAAAAACAAAACAAAACAAAAAACTACACACCAATATCTTTCCTGAACATAGATGTAAAAATCTTTAACAAAATATCAGGATATGGATTGCAAGAGCGTATAAAAAAGAATTATGCACTGTGAGTGAGTGGGATGTATCCCAGGTATGCAAGACTGGTTCAACATTAGAAAATCAATTAATTTTATGCATTATAACAACAGGAAAAAAGAAAAAAATCACATGATAATACAAATGCAGAGAAAATGATGTGGAGTACAAATGCAAAATAAATGTAGGAAAAAATTAAATTTCCTTACAATTTGCAGTCCATTGACAATCCCTTGAGACAGGCAGAGTGACCTTCTTCCAGGAGCTCACCTGCTTCAAAGTTAACACTTTGCTAGAGGCAAAGCAACCTTAGCTTAACATTAGCTGACCACCAGTCTCCTTTTAAGTCTTCTTTAACATATAAAAATCTTTTTTGAAACTTTCTTTAACTCTATCCTACCTCAAGATATATGTTAGCAACCATCCTCTAAGCATATGGTCCATTGATATACATCTGAAGGGTCTCATGACTAAGGTTTTACTAGACAGTAATAAATGACCTTTTCCTAATAGTAACTAGCCTCTCAAGGTCCTGGAAGTCCTGGAAGACTTGCTTCCAAATTCCTCAAAAACTTAGGCTATCCCTACCCCCTACTAGCTAAAACGTCACTGCTCACAATCCCAAGCGCAGCTCTTTCTGCTCACAGATCTTGTCCTTGTGTTTTAATAAAATCACATTTTTTTTGTACTAAATATATCTCAAGAATTCCTTCTTGACCATTAACTCCCAGATTGCAACATTTCACACCAGAAAACATTTGGCAAAATCTAACACAATTCATGATAAAAACTCACAGTAAACTAGGAATAGAGGGAAACATCTGCAACTTGGTAAAGAATATCTACAAAACTTATAGCTAACATCATACTTAACACTGAAAAACTCAAAGCTTTTCCACTGAGATCAGGTACAAAGCAAGGATGTGCCCTTCACTATCCTTTTTCAACAGTCTATCAGAAGTTCTAGCTAATACAGTAAGATAAGAAAAGGTATTAAATGTATACATATCAAGAAGGAAGTAATATTTTTTCACAGATAACATGATTGTCTATGTAGAAAATCCAAAAGAATTGACTTCTGAAAGAAATAAATGATTATAGCAAGGTTACAAAATTCTAGGCTTAATATACAAAATTCTATCACTTTCCTATATATCAGGGACAAACAAATGGAACTTGAAAGTAAAAAACATAACACTGGGGCACCTGGGTGGCTCAGTAAGTTGAGCATCTGACTATTAGTTTTAGCTTAGATCATAATCTCACAGTTCATGGGTTTGAGCCCCATGGTGGGCTCCATGCTAGCAGTGCAGAGCCTGCTTCGGATTCTTTCCGTCTCTCCTTCTCTCTCTGCCTCTCCCCACTCTCTCGCTGTCTCAAATAAATGTAAAAAAAAAAAAAAAAAAAAAAAAAAAGACAATACAATTTACATTAGCCTCCAAAAATAAAGAAATACTTCAGGATAAGTCTAGCAAAATATATATTAGATCTATATGAGGAAAACTACAAAACTCTGATCAATGAAACAAACAAAAAAAAAAACTAAATGAAGAGAGGAGGGAAGTCAACATGGCGGACAAGCAGGGGGACCCGAAGTTCTCTTGTACCTCAAACACAGCAGTATTGAGGCCAGAAGACTTGAAATTCCAGGAATTTCAGCTACAGAGTAACAGAAACATCTCCAGGGGCCCATGGGGACAACCTGGCGGCCATAGGTGCATGGTTGGGAATTGGGGGAGATAAAACAGGAAGCATAGGCTTGGAGGGGAGGGCTCCCCTTCTGGGCAGAGATAAAGGGAAGTGAAAGAGAGACTGTGGAAGTGTAGGATTGTATTTGAACAGGAGAAAAACTCTCTGGACCATTGACTGGAGAACGAAGAAAATGGAGAAAGAACCAATTTCTAACACGATCCAGGGGTACCAGAGTTCCTCCGGACTGGGTCCTGCTGCCCTGTACCTGCACCTGGTGGGTGGGAGACCCAGCCCCTCGCTCAGAAGTTAGCTCAGAGGTGCAGTCAGAGAGAGCAGTCCTCTCTCCTGAGTGCTGTGGAAAGAAGGTATATATCTGCTCCAAGGATAAAAGACCCTGCAGGCACCCTCCAGCTAGAGGCCTTTTGTTGGTTGGCTGGGCAGAGTGGCACTACTCTGGAACTGAGGTGAGCAGAGCAGGATTCTTTAAGACATCAGGGTTTGAATCCCAGCCAAGCACCAGGGAGGCTCGGGAGACGGTGGAGCAGGACAAAATGGCTCGCTTGTACCCATGCAGCACTGTGAGAATGGCCTAAAGACAATAGTCCAAACCCTTTGGTATGCATCAAAGGCAATCCTAGGAGAAAAATGCATTGCAATCCAGGCCTATCTCAAGAAACAAGAAAAACCCCAAATACAAAATCTAACGGCACACCTAAAGGAACTAGAAGAACAGCAAAGAAACCCCAAAGCCAGCCAAAAAAGATAAATAATAAAGAACAGAAATAAACAATATAGAATCCAAAAAAAAAAAGCACTAAAAAACAAACAAACAAAACCAACAACAACAACAAAAACAGATCAATGAAAATAAGAGCTGGTTTTTTGAAAAAATAAACAAAATTGATAAACCCCTGCCCAGACTTCTCCAAAGGAAAAGAGAACCCAAATAGATAAAATCACAAATGAAAGAAGAGAGATCACAACCAACACCAAAGTAATACACACCTTTTTACCTTATTTATGGTATCGTCTTTTAACAGTTGTCATAGAGATTACAAGATGCAGAACTGACTCTTAAAATATACACACAATGTGCTTTACCACTTCAAAATACAGCAGGAAATTTACTTATTTGTAAACCACTTATGGTTTCTCTTATATTGTTTAACTACTATCTGACTTGTAAAGCCAAATATAGTATAAACTCGAAAGTACTTTCGTTTTTTTTAATTATTTTTTAAATGTTTTTATTTATTTTTGAGAGAGGGGGAGAGAGAGAGAAAGAGAGACAGAAAACAAGTCGGGGGGTGGGGGACAAAGAGAGGGAGACAGAGGATCTGAAGTAGATTCTATGCTGACAGCAGAGAGCCCGATGCTGGGCTTGAACTCATAAACCATGAGATCATGACCTGAGTCGAAGTCTGGTACTCAAATGACTGAGCCACCCAGGTGCCCCAATTGTTATTTTTATTAAGGTATCCTTATTTTATATTTTACTTTTAGTCATATTTTGCCTTCTTTAGGGTAATTCATTCCTTCCTGCACTAGCAGGCTGAATTCTGAGAATCTGAACAAACCACTACCTTACTGCCTTGAACAAATGAGCTAAAATTTACAACTTGTCTGAAATAATGCAAAGAAACGTAAACACATGAAAAGGATAAATGGAAGACAAGAGGAGGTGGAAAAACTAGTGGAACTGATAGTAAAGCCCTAATGAAAATAACGTCAAGGAAACTGGAATTGGTGTAAAATCAGAGGGTGAAAAGAGAAAATGATGTAAGCAGAAAAAAAATAAATAACTGGACTGAAGATGTTATGTAAATGGTCTAAATATGTTACATATGATGATAAATAGTATTTTCTCCCCAGATATATTTGTATATTTTTAGGTGATTATTTATTGGAAACCCAAGTAGAGGAACCAAAAAATCATGATGGAAGCAGATAATTAAAGTAGAGCTTTGTTAATTTAAACTATATAATCAGAGCCATTAGCTCTGATTTTATTTGATTCATATTTGAACCAGAAACATTTTAGAAACTTGAATTATAATAATTGAACATTTCTTAAAAGTACTGATTAAAGTTTTAAGCAAACATGAATCTTTTAAAATACATTTTGAAAGGCATTTGCAATATTTTACAATTTAAATGTGCTTTACGGATGTTTTAGAAATTCTTGATAGAGATTTGAAGATAAAAAGTGTTCTTAAAATCCATTTTTTCATAGTTTTATAAAATACTGTATTCCACCAGAATTCTAATATACCAGAAAACCCCCGTGGAGTACAATAAAAAATTTCTATATAGTTCATATGTGTTTTTTTCCTAACTAATGGAAAACAAATGAAATGATGAAAAAGTCGCATTAGAGTCAGTCACACATCATAAATTGCCTTTCTTAGTGTGTCATTGTATAAAATGACTTGATGTGCCCCAGGGGAGAATTCCATTAGAACACATAGCCTTTTCATTCAGAACCTTAGCTTCAGAAAGCAGGAAAGATAGAAAAGAGTAGTAACCCCCATCTGAACAGCTTGATGCTATAATAGATGTAGGCAAGTATGGTTGGAAATCAGTGAAAAGTTATATAAAATGAAAAACATCCCTTCTATAACAGTCACTGTGTAACAAAAAGATTAACAGATTTCCAAGTCCTATTTTCTATTATTAGATTGCTTTAAAAAGCCACCAATTACCTTAAAACTCCTACAAATTCTTTTGTAAGTGAATGGTGGCAATATCGTGCATACTAGTCATAAAAATATTAAGTTTTCTCTTTCTATAAACTCATCATATGAATAGTTTTAAGTGATGGGCTCAATCCCAATGAACCCCACATGAAATACTGTATTTGGCTGATTCTAAATGATTCTGTCACACATGCGCGTGCGCGCACGCGCGCACGCGCACGCACACACACACACAGTTTAAACTCCTCTCAAAATGAAAACAAATGGAAAGCATTTTTGCATTCATACCATCTGCTGCATAATACTTACAACTCATTTAACATAACTCCTCTCTCAGCTTTGCAAAATGACCCACACTGGTTTGTATACCATCCAAACCCAGCAGGCACCATTCATATAGAATTTAATTTGCATGGCCACATTTCACAGCCTTAGTATTTGTTGTACTACTTACTTTTCATTATGAATAAACTTTTAATATTGATATTGATAGACACTTATACATGAGACAAATTGTAAACTGGTTTCCATACTGGTAGCAGTAAAATTTAATTTAAGATGCTAGGTAGATAGGCACAGCAGGTGGCATTGTTTCAACCTTTTGTCCACTGAAATGTGTGGAGTCTCTCCTTATTCAAAGCTACTTTTAAACTATCCTTTTATTGATAGCTATTGTTTAGAAAACCCATCCCTTCAGTGTGAAAGACACAAAAATAACAATATTACATTAATAATATGAGTATACATTGTTAACCATCCTTATTTCTCCTCCATGCCATTTCTACTCCACGTTTATGGAACTGCAAACACTTTGAAGAACATTTTCTCATTTTTCCCACTCCATTTGCTCACCTTTTCACTGTTGCCTAGTGACCACTTGCATGAGTATCCGATTTGCTGTCTTTTTATCCATCACATATATTGTGATTTTATTGCACAAACACATTTTCAACACAGTAATTTCCCCAGCATTTCCTAAACTCCACAATTTGAATAATCTTTTTATCCAACTTATTTTTTAGCTTTCCATGCTGGTGATTATACTCTGGCCAAGCATTATTGAACAGAAATATAATACACCCAGACTAAAAAAAGTGATGTACATGCACTCACACACATGAACACACAGTATAAAGAAACATGTGAAATTAATTTTAACTGTGTATTGTTTTTAAACCAAAATATCCAAAACATTCTAGGCCTTGCAAATTCCTCTGTAGACAAATGCCATTACTTACAGTATGTTCCAACCATTCCAAGACTAACAAGAATATTTATCATATATAAGTACCCTGAAACTCAGGAAAATCTGAGGGAATTGAAAGAATTACAAATAGAACAAAATTTATGTTCAGCCACTCTGATAACAAGTTCTTTGAAACAGGCAGCAGCTCAGCTGTAAAAGGTAGAATGATATTTTCTTTCATGAGAGGAATGAGATTAATACCTAAAACACTACTAACAAGAGAAATCATGTTTATTCTTTCCATTGTACTCTAATATAATTATTTTTTATATTCCAGTAAAATGCTAGTTTATTTATTTGAAATAATTTCAATGAAAATGATTATAGAGGGGCACCTGGGTGTCTCAGTCAGTTAAGTGTCTGGCTTCTGCTCTGGTCATGATCTCATGGTTCATGAGTTCGAGCCCCGTATAAGGCTCCACACTCACAGTGTGGAAACTGCTTAGGATTCTCTCCATTTCCCTCTCTCTCTGCCTCTCCCCAACTCACACTTTTTCTCTCTCTCAAAATAAATAAATAAACTTAAAAAAAAAAAAAAGAGGAATGTGTCATCATTGACTTCTGGCCCACCTGCTTGGCTCAGTCAGCTAATTTTACACTTCAAGATCTATTGCTTATTGTACTGACTTAATTTCCTGTTAACAATTTTATATAAAACAGTATGATTTGGTTTGAAAGTAACAGAAGAAAACACAATTTAACTGACATAAATAATAAGTGGATCAAACTTCAAATATGTTTCAAAGTTTTCTGTGATTTTTACCATCTATCACTTAGATGGTATCACTCTTTGCCATACATCCATTTTTGTCTTCCTGATAGCAAACTGGCTTCCAATGTTCATGTACCATATGAAACTCAGAAGGAATATGTCCTGGACGTCTAGCCCTGACCTGGAACACTGCTGACCAATTCTTAGGTCTTATGAGGGAATGTACAATATCAGTTTAGGGTTTAGTTATCTGGAGCAATCATGCATGTCAGAAGGGAAAAATTTGTTCTGAATGGGTATTTCCAGAAAAAAAAAAAATACAGTGACACTGTAAAACACAGGGAAAAACTTTTGTAAAAGAGACCCTAGGTACTATTAGAAAAGGAGGAGGGGAATAGATCCTGAGTAGAGAAAGCACAGAATGTACTTTATGCCCTGATTTATATTTTCTTTCTAATGAAGTATAAACCAACATAATTCACCTGAAGTATGGGGGGGGGGATGTCACTCAATTTCAAGAAAGTTTGTATTTTATAAAGCAATTTTATCACAAATTCAGACTTTTCTAAATTATATTTGCTAATAACAATGCTTTAATTTTGTGTTATCTATAAAATAATTTTGAAATTACACTAACATATATTTGATTCAGAGATGCAGCAGTGTTATTACGGCAATAATTTTGTCAATTATACTATATAAGCAGGTTAACAGAAGGTAGAACTATTAGAGCAAAACAAAACATAAATGATAAGTCAGCCTTAAGATATTAATGAATAAACTTTTGAAAAATTTAAGCAAAACACTAAGGAAACTTTAAAGTTTAAATCCTTCTCAACATAAAGAAAAGACAGACACTTAGTTCCCATGCAAAAGGCATTAAGAATGAAGAACAAGCAAGGAAAAATTTTGCAATCTTTTATGAAGTCAGAGGCATTCAGTTAGGCTTGGAAATTATACAAATTAAAGAATTTGTGTTTGCTTTTGTATAAATAGCATAGTACAGTAAATTGAAATGTATCAAAGTGTTATGCCATAGTAAGTGCTTCCTGAATCAATGAGTGAACCAATGATGCTTTTGTTTAATTTTGTACCATCTCAAGTATAAAGTCATTTTTCTTTTAATTTTAATGAGAAAACAAAACTCTGTAGAAAAATGAGTTATATTATTTACTGAGGATTATGCATAAACACTATTCAAAGAAAAATCTCCAAGTACTATTATAATTTAATATGTCCTTTTTGTGTTTGCATATTTAATTGCAATGCTTTGCAAAATTTTGGAGACTTTGTGGGAACAGAATAAAATGGGGGAAATATGCTTTTACAACTCTCAGGTGATTTGGGGAAGGTCTGAAGCACAATAAGGAAACTAATTATTGAATACATAAGAAAAATAATACCATAAAAATTAGGGTGTTGTTGGCAAGGATATTTTCCTACATAAATCTAATTTTCATAAGGTCGGCTAAAATATAGTCACAGTTTCCTGTGGTCAGTGCTGGTGGTTTTAATAAGGTTAAAATCGTAATTTTAATGAAGATAATTTATAGGTTACAATGGCAATAGAATTCATTTTAATCTAAGGAGAACATGAGAAAAGATTCAATACTCTGTACACTCATTCCTTTTTAATTCTCAAGTTCAAGTGTTGCTTCCCTCATTTAATATAGGAAATTGACTGGATTCTGTTTCTCGGTTATGAATGTGTGAATGCATTTACATGCTCCAGAATTTTTAACTAAATAGATCATATCTTATATGCTTTTCATGCAATAATGCTTGACGTGCAATATTTTGGAGGTAGTATATGGTACAAGCAACGATGTGAGCAGTGACCTGTTGGCATTTTTTAAATATATTTGCTATAAGCTTCTAAACTGAAGAATTTAATATTAGCTATGCCTGAAATATGGTTTTGAAAATGTGTATAAGGGGTGCCTGGGTAGCTCAGTCAGTTAAGCCTCCAAATCTTGATTTCAGCTCAGGTCATGATCTCATGGGTTGTGAGATCCAGTTCTGCATCAGGCTGTGCGCTGACAGTATATACGGAGCCTGCTTGAGATTCTCTGTCTCCTTCTCTCTCTGCCGCTTCTGTGCTCGCTTTCTATCTCTCTCTCTCAAAGTAAATAAATAAACATAAAAAAAGAAAATGTGTATATAAATAAGAGATGTGTAACTAAAAATAAAAACATTAGTGATAGTATTTTATCTTTACTATCCTTTAAGTTTTACAGATACAATTCTATTGATTTGCCTAATCCAGAGATTATCAATACTACTCATTGTCTAACCTTCTTTCTAATTTGAACAATTACTCTATGAATATCAATTGCTATATGAGTAAGAAATGTTACTGATAGGAGGTAGGTTAAGAATATGGAGGCCAATTGTTTTAAGTTTGAAATTTATTATTTTAATCAAATTTTTACTATATCAGAATAATAGAGGTGGTTAGGCCTTAAGATATGGAATTCTCAAAAGAGGAATCTATGGCCTAGAGACTTAAAAAAAATTTTTTTAAGTTTATTCATTTTTGAGAGACAGAGAGAGACAGAGTATGGGTGGGGGAGGGGCAGAGAGAGAGGGAGACACAGAATCTGAAGCAGGCTCCAGCCTCTGAGCTGTCAGCACAGAGCCCGACGTGGGTCTCCAACCCATGAACCGTGAGATCATGGCCTGAGCCAAAGTTGGACACTTAACCAACTGAGCCACCCAGGGACCCCTATGGCCTAGAGATTTTAAAATAATACTCCTCTAGTTATTAAATCCAAACACAAATTTTCTATTTCAGAAACAAAAAAATGTTGGTGGTTCCCTAAAAGAAAAGCACCGTGATATTTCTCTTTTGTTGTCCAATGATATACCTCAGCACCTGCATAGATTAGTCCTACAGCTAGTTGATTGACTAACTGAGGGAATGAAAGATTCAACCAACCTGGATTTGATTTAGATAAAAGATTCTGGACTTGAAGCTGATGCTGTCATTGAATAAGACATTAGTGGATGAGTGTATTTTTCCAAGGGAAGGACATGAAACATTGTGGTCCAGAGGCTACACCGTGGTAGCCAACCTCCACGATGACCCCCACAGTCTTCTCTTCTTGGCTTTCACACCCTTATATAGCTCTTTCTATGTCATGCCAGAGTTGCTGTAGATGAACAACAACATATGGCAGAATTGATGTTATATCACTTCAAAGAATAAGTTGTTAAAAACTATGGCTCCTGTCTTGTTTTTCTCTTTTCTCTCTCTTTCTTCCTTAGGTGACTCACTGTGAGGAAACAAGTTGCTATGTTTTGAGCAACCCATGGGGAGGCCCAGCTGCTAAGGCTGAATCCTTGGGCCAACAGCCAGCGAGGAGCTAAGGCATGCCAACAACCAGGTGAATGAGGTCAGAAGGAAATTGTTCAGCCCCAGTTGAGCCTTCAGATGTCTGTGGAGCTGGCCCACAGCTTAACTGCAACCTCATGAGAGCCTAGTGCAGCCACTCCCGGATTCCAGCCACTCAGAAAATGACAGGTGGGATAATAAACCCTTGTTGTTTTAAGCTGCCAAAATTCATGTAATTTTGTTATATGGTAATATATAACTAAAAATTATGCATGTATATTCATATTTTATATGAAATTTACATATTATATAGAAATATATACCTACATGTATATTTATATGCACATGCATACATGTATACATGTTAACACAAAATTTTAACTAATCACTTTCAATCCAAAGTTATATAAAATTAATCATGCATAAAAGTAGAAGGATAGTTCAGAAAGGAAGTATAATGAAAAGCCACTAGTCTTTCTAAATATTTAAATATATTTTAAAATCACAATGTTTAAAACAGAGTGATTCTAGGGCATGAATAGAAAGATAGGGGCGCCTGGGTGGCGCAGTCGGTTAAGCGTCCGACTTCAGCCAGGTCACGATCTCGCGGTCCGTGAGTTCGAGCCCCGCGTCGGGCTCTGGGCTGATGGCTCAGAGCCTGGAGCCTGTTTCCGATTCTGTGTCTCCCTCTCTCTCTGCCCCTCCCCCGTTCATGCTCTGTCTCTTTCTGTCCCAAAAACAAATAAACATTGAAAAAAAAAAAAAAAGAAAGATAAAGAAGTGGACAGAAGAAAGGTAAGTTCAGAAATACAGTAAATTTGGCATTTCAAATATGTGGAGGAAATATGAATTTTTAACAGATATTATTGATCTGTTAGAAACTTGGGAAGCAAAATTTAATCCTTATCAAGTATCTTATTAAATTCAGCTATGAATGTATTAAAGATTCACTGCAGAAAATTAAATTGTAATAATTAAAAACACAGGGAGAGGGTCTGCTGTTTTCTTGTGGTAGTTTGAATGATTTGATAATTAACTTAATGATTTAATAATTTTTATGGCAAAAAGTATTGAAAAATGAGTCAAAACTAAAAAGCCAAAAGAGTTTAAAAATTAAAAAATTTGATTACAAAACTTAGATTTGTCTATCTGGCAAAGCCCAATCACAAATAAATTGAAATCAAGGTTTTCAAAAGACAAAACAGCAAACTAGACTGAAAGAAAATTTCAACTCATTCCACAAGCAAAGTGACAATTTTAATATTAGGTTGATCCATATGAAATTTGCAAACCAAGAAATAAAATATCAGTAATTTTCATTATGTATATTTCATATACATATGTATATATATGTGCGTGTGTGTGTATTTGTTTCTGCAAATCACTATGATCAACTTCAACAATGCAATTGGGGAATTAAATGGAAAGGATTCCTAACAATTCTTCAGTGGGAAATCAAACATAAATCATTCTTCATTTCAAAAAAAAATGCTCAATTTCCATCACAATGAGGGAAAGAAATGCTAAATTAAAGATACAATGTTTGCCTATTGTATTGACAAATATTGGTAACTCATTCTTTTGCGGAGTTATTTTCACAAGTTGGTAGGACTGAATTGAAAATTTATGGGCAGTCATTAAGAATTCTTATCAAACTAAAGTAGAGCCTTTTATCTAGAAATTCCTTACTAAGTTCATTTAGTATATAATTGATAATTGTATATAATTGAATTCAATTATATAATTGAATGTTTGAAAAATAACATATATATATACTATTCATAGGAAATATTTTCTTCTAAAAATATTGGAAGCAATATAATGTGTAGAGCTCCATGAATCACACCACACACATGAAATATCTCCACAACCTTTAAAGAGAATGAGAAAACTATATATATCCTAGTGTAGAAAGATTATAGGAGAGAATATGAAGTATAAATAGCAAATGTATAATATGTACACTTTAAAGTAATTTGTTCCAAACAAAACAATCAACAACAAAAATATATATATGTATAAATATATTGTGTAATGAATAGAATAGAGATAGAAAGTGTCAGTAGCTGTCTCTGGGAATGAAAAGTGAGAATTTGGGGACAAAATTCAGGAGAAATATACCTTAGCACTTGTAAATTTTGTAATATAAATATTATCTACTAAAAATCGCATAAAGGTTTTAAACTAAAAAAGAACAAAAAAAAAAAATAGAATATGTAGGGTTTGAATGAAGTATATCCAAGGCACATAATGCTCAACTTCTAAATAGGAAGGGGTTTCATATTTTTAAAACAACCCCTCTTAAGATTTGTAACATAAAATACATGTATTTATATATCCATTAAAGTACAACTCCATGTCATAAATACTTCTCTTCAGTGCAAGAGAGATAAAGGGTGTGGCCTATAAAAAGTAATCTTTCACATAAAAAAATTAAATTATCAAAATTCATTTCATTTTAAAAGGAAAAAGAGGGGCGCCCGGGTGGCGCAGTCGGTTAAGCGTCCGACTTCAGCCAGGTCACGATCTCGCGGTCTGTGAGTTCGAGCCCCGCATCGGGCTCTGGGCTGATGGCTCAGAGCCTGGAGCCTGTTTCCGATTCTGTGTCTCCCTCTCTCTCTGCCCCTCCCCCATTCATGCTCTGTCTCTCTCTGTCCCAAAAATAAAATAAACGTTGAAAAAAAAATTTTAAAGGAAAAAGAATAATTAATAACAATTTAGATTACCTATTAATGAAAGGAAAAAGTCTTTGCTCCTAATGAAACTTTGAGAAGTTATGTGTTATTATCACCTAATACTTCAGTGAGAAAAAGTGTCAAAAAGAAGTGAAATGAGAGAAACAAGGGGTGGAAATGAGAATTTACCCTTTAAACGTGGCTGGCAGCCTAGATCATTTAATGCCATCATAGGACACTGTCATCTGTGGGCTGTTAGTTAATATGAACATTTTATGCTTTTTAAACTCAGCCTTTTAAACTGAGGATTTCAAAAACACATTCTAGTGTCTTCAACTTCAGATATTCACTCACACATTTTAGTCTTCTCTTTGACATTAGAGCAGTATAATAAACTAAGTTATTTGGACAATTTATTCTGTACATTTGTTTCCAAGAAGCCAGAAAAAGTGGGGAAAAAGAATGAAAATTATAGGGATTATAGTTATTGAAATAAATTTGGAGATTTTCCTTTAAAAGGGCATCTTAAGGAATGCTTTTCTATGCAACACTAATAAATACTCCACTGAAATTATTATGTGATAAATTGAGCAGATTGCCCAGTGATGGAAGCCTGAATGTGTATTAAGAGCTTTCCATGATGTTATTAAATACAACTGTAGAAAAGTGAATTATAAATTCAACTATACATTTTTGTCAGTAAAATTGAAAAAAGAAAAAGATAAAAGGTGAATAATAAGTACGGTTTACAGGGAAAAATATAACTATGAAATTAGTACATCAGATCATCCACTAATGGCATGTAAAGGTAAATTACATTGAGAAATAATTGTGTGGAGGAGTTCATTTTCCTCATCTTTTTCATGATTCCTATGGGCCCTCACATTCCCTGCATGCTTCTTTCTTATTGACATCTTTAATGCAGTCTCTCCAATCATATATCTTTTGACCTACAAGAAAAAAAAAAAAAACTGAGTTCATAATACAGCTATTCACCTGGCTCCTTTCACCATAGATCCAGAGAGCTAATTGAGTGTGACACCCCTTTTCTGCTTGCAAGACACTGCCTGCTGTCAACATGATTTCATTCCTCATAAAATTGCCTTTGTGGCTTTGCTTGTCTCTTTCAGAAGAGATGCCCTGTCTTAAGGGGGGGGGGGGGGTGCGGGGAGAGCAAGCCAGAAAACCTAATGCGTTCAAAATTTATGGTCCTTCTTTGAGTGTATGAGGGCTAGAATTATTCTGCTAAACCACGTTTCCTTAAGAAAGACTACATATATTAGTACAATTTGGGGATTTTGCAATATTGTATGTAAATATTCTAATACATACAGGTTCTCAAAATGCCATCTCCCAAACCAGAAGCATCAGCATTGGCATCACCAGGGAGCTTGTGAGAAATATAAATTATTGAGCCACACCCCAGATTAACTGAATCAGAATTTCTGGGGATGAGACCCAGCGATCCTTTATGTAACAAACTCTCCAGGTGTCTGATTTATGCTCAAGTTTTGAGAATAAGTTGAAAAGAGATAGCCTGGAAGAATGGGAAATAAATGAGGTCTAGAATGGGAAGTACCTAATTGTGAATTCTTGCTCTCCTAAGGGAGGGTGTTGATTGTAATTGTTTAATGTCTTGGCCTCTGTGAATCTATAAACTGTGTTAAATTGTGTCTCCATCAATTAAGGACTGTGAGAGCTCCAGCAAGATACTTAATATATTGGTTTTCATTTTTATACTTTGAGATGAAATAATGGTGGTCTTTAATGGCTGTTTAATAAGGGCTTAGTATATTCTAGTAATTGTGTTTTGTTTTTCATATTATCGATATTATATGTTCTCTTAGGTCAAATGCTTAGCCTTCTGAGTACCATTCTGTTGTACAAAACAAACAAATAAAAATTAAAAACAAACAAACAAAAACAAAAACAAAACCTTGGAAAGTAGTGCCTGCTTTGTAAGAACTACTATATAAATCAAATCTGAAACTGCATGTTGTAGCATTTAAGACTGTAGTCCACACTTTCTTATACCATACACAAAAATAAATTCAAAATGGATGAAAGACCTAAAATGTCACACAGGAAACAATCAAAATCCTACTGGAGAAAACAAGCAGCAACCTCATTGATCTCAGCAACTTCTTACTAGACTTGTCACTAGAGGCAAGGGAAACAAAAGCAAAAGTGAACTATTGAGACTTTATCAAGATAAAAACTACTGCACAGCGAAGGAAACAACCTACAAAACTAAAAGGCAGTCTACGGAATGGGAGAAGATATTTGCAAACGACATATCAGATAAAGGGTTAGTATCAAAAATCTATAAAGAACTTATCAAACTCAACACCCAAAAACAAATAGTCCAGTGAAGAAATGAGCAGAAGACATAAACGGACATTTTTTCCAAAGAAGACATATAGGTGGCTAACAGACACATGAAAAGATGCTCAATATCACTCATCACCAGGGAAATAGAAACCACGATGAGATACTACCTTACAGCTGTCAGAATGGCTAAAATTAACAACACAGGAAATAACAGATGTTGGCAGGGATGCGGAGAAAGGGAAACCTTCTTACACTGTCGGTGGAAATACAAATTGGTGCAGTCAATATGGAAAACAGTGTGGAGTTTCCTCAAAAAGTTAAATAATGACTACCCTATCATCCAGCCATTGTACTACCAGGTATTTATCCAAAGGATACAAAAATAGTGTTGTGAAGGGGCACATGCACCCTGATGTTTATAGCTGCACTATCAACTATAGCCAAAGTATGAAAAGTGCCCACATGGTTATTGACCAGCAAATAGATAACGAAGATGGAATATTACTCAGCCATCCAAAGGAATGAAATCTTGCCGTTTGCAACACATGTAAGGAGCTGGATTGTATCATGCTAAGCAAGATAAATCTTTCAGAGAAAGACAAATGCCATATGGTTTTATTCATATGTGGAATTTAAGAAACAAAACAGGTGAATATAGAGAAAGGAAGGGAAAACAAAGATAGGAGGCAAACGAGCCAGAGGGTTGCTGGAGGAGGGACGGGTAGGGATGAGCTCCATGGGTGATGGGTATTAAGGAGTACACTGATTGTGATGAGAACTGGGTGTTATACTTAGTGATGAATCAATAAATTCTACTCCTGAAACCAATATTACACTGTATGTTAACTAACTAGAATTTAAATAAAAACTTGAAACAACAGCAACAACAACAACAACCACAACAAATTACTGTGGTCCAGAATTTGATACAGAAACAATTCAGGGTGACTTTCTATTTGTTTGAAATTAGAATCTGTTGCTTTTGGCTTTTGAATGCTTTCATTGCTACACATTAACTGCAGTACTTTCTTCACTTTCTCTCTTGCCTCAAGTCACTTTCCATAAGACATTCTTTATTTAGCTGTATAAAGGGTCTCTGAAAATGAATATGCCCCAAGCTGAGCTCCTGACTGGCATTCTGATTCACCTTCCACCAGACAAGTCTACCTGCCCCTCTTCCAAACTACATTAGCTTAGTAAAAAGCAATGTATTCTGCTTGCTCAAACAGATATTTGGGTCATCCATGGTTTTTCTCTTTCTCTCCATCTCACATTTCATATGTCATCTTCATAAGTTTGTTGTTGTTGTCATTGTTTACTTTCTCTATCTTCAACAATATATCCACAACCTGAGCACATCTTACTACCTCCACTGCTTCTACTCTGGCCTGAGTGACTATCCTCCCTCATCTGTTTCTTCAACAGCCGCCTAACTCACAACTACTGTCAGGCCCCGGTCCTCCTTTGATCATTCGCCAACACTGAAGCCAGACTGATCTTCCTAATAAGTACACCATACCCTGTCTCACCTCTTCTTAAACACTAATTACTCCTCGTCTTACTCAGAGAAAGAGTCACAGTCTTCCAACTCAGTGTTTCTCAAACTATCTGTGGAGCAAAGAATTATTCCCCCCGCCGACCCAAGTTTTCATGAACCAATGCTGTTGTCAAATTAATAAACCAATAAAAATGGATGAATAGAAATGTTAAAAAGAATTCAAATTGATAATATGTTCAGATGTCATGGTAATGTCGAATATCTATAAAAGTCTTTAAATGCTTTTAATATCTGTATTTATCTTGGCACTAATTCATGGATGGCTTTTTGAACAGCCCTGTAGCAAGTAATCTGTCCATACTCTTGTTTGACCTCATCTACAACTCTCTCCCCTTGCTCAACCTGCTAGCTGTGCTGTGGTATCTCCTCCAGAAAGGTAGGCACATTTCTGCTAGAATTTTGCCTTTGTTAATGTCTCTGCTTCAGAGTTCTTCCTGAAATCTGTATGGACCCTCACTTGCTTCATTCAAATGTCAATTTCTCATCGGTGGCTTTTTCTGATTGCCTACCTAAAATTTCACCACTCCAAACATTTCCTGCCCCCTGCCTCTGTTCCTCCTTTCACTTCCATTACTTCCATAGCAAGTTTCTGCCTGGTTATGTTGTTTATTGTCTGTCTTTCCAACCAGAATGTAAACAAGGTAGAGATGTGTATGTTTGTTCATTGCTCTTCCCACACTGGCTAGGAAAGTGCCTGACAAAAAGTAAGTGCTCAATACATTTTCACTGAATAGATGAAGGAATGAATGCATGCAGATCTTTAAAGTGCCAATGATATTATGCTAGTTAGGAGATCGTCAGTAGAAAATACATTTTAACAGGATATATATATAATGAAAAGAGTACTTAATAAAGCCAAAGCTCATTGATAACATTATATAATTTCCCAAATTGCCAAGGAACATACTGGTTCTAAATTATTTGAACTAATGCACATTATACTAAAAGAGACAGTTAAAATTCAAAGGAACCCTTTAGGAAATGGTAACTCAGACTAGTTTTCATGAGTGATGCAATTTCTCATTTTAAATTAAATTAGCTGTGTCCTTTAAATTTTTTTTGTTAATGGGTTGAATTTTGCTATCAGGAGATCACAGTAGGTGAATAACACTGGCTGTGTACTCCAGGATTTGTCAGGAGAAAAAATAAATAAAAATCAATGAATCTAACAAAACTCCTGAGCCCGAGTAAAATAATCCTTTTACTTTTCGAAACTTCTACTGTTTAGAAAGACTTATATATGCTTCAAAGATTTTTCAAAACATAATTTTCTTAGTTTTTTAGAACTTTTTCAACTTTCACAACTCTTTTTGTACAGATGCAAACGAACTAAGACTTGGACATTTTCCAAGTACCATGATACCTGTATATAAATATTCCTGGAAGATCACTTAATCCAGTCTATTTTTTAAAAAAGGAATGGGAATTTTGATAAGAATATATGGTTAGTAAAAAGACAATCAATGGACAGATTTCTCTTTACTCCTATTCTGGTGCTATTTATATCATATTCATGTAGCTCTCATAAAGCCTTTTGAAGCAATCATAAAATAAAAATAAACAAAATCCCCTTAGTTCTAATCTAAAAAGGTGATTAAACAATAAATCATTGAAAATTAAATGTATGTATTTTAAATATATGATTTTGTTTCGAAACCAATGAGTAGCATTTTCCTTGCTGAACACTGACACGGAGCTAAAGCCTTTGAATATGGATCTGTCCAAGGATAGTGAATTTCTTTTCCCATAAATGAGAAATTTCCAATTTGGATTTTTAAAAATTCACGTGAGGACTTCAAAATTCTCATGAAGTAATTTAAAAGAATAGTCATTGAAGATGGTGGCATAGGAGGACGCTGGGCTCACCTCATCCCGCTTATCACTTAGATTCCACCCACATTTGCCTAAATATCCCAGAAAACCACCAGAACACTAGCAGAACGGACTCTCCTGAGCCAAGTTGTAGACAAGAGGCCCACAAGAGGATAGGAAGGGCAGAGAGGCAGTGCGTGCTACATGGACTGGCAGGAGGGATCCAGGGCAGTCAGCTAGGCAAGGCAGAGCCCCCAAAGTCTGGCTTGCAAAAGCAGAGGGGCCGGACTCTGTGAGTTCTGACAGCCAGTGGGACTTAACATCTGGAATGTTAAAAGCCAACAGCTCTGCTCTCAGACAGCGGGGAAGGTGAGATGACACCTGGAGGGAGAGTTGTGGAGGCCCAGAAGACAGAGCTCAGCTCGGTGGGGGAACAAACGTGCTGAGGAGCACCATTTCCCCTCTCCCATCTCTGCCGAAATTCCAAAGGGAACCAGCTCCCGTCACCAAACTTGCTTGCATCGTGCAAATGCCCAACACTGCTTCTGTGGATCCATCCCTCCGACAAGTCTGCCTCCCTCCTGGTGCTGCAGGGCCCCTCCTGCAGGGGACCATCCATGGCTAAGCGAGCTAAGTCTGCCCCTCCCACCCCTGTGCACCTTGCGGATCCACCCTGTCTAATACACCCTTGGCCAGATCCCATCTAAGCAGTACCACAAGCCTGGAAGTGTGCAAGCAGCCCAGACAGGGGCCACACCACTCCACAGTGAGTCCTGCCCCTGGGAGAGAGGAAGATAAGGCACACACCAGTCTGACTGTGGCCCCAGCAGTGGGCTGGGGGCAGACATCGGGTCTGACTGCGGCCCTGCCCACCAACACAAGTTACTCCAGATAGCACAAGGGAAGTGCCCTACAGTTTGGAGCCACCACAGGGACTACCCAAAATGATGAAGTGGAAGAATTCTCCTCAAAAGAAACTCCAGGAAGCAGCAACAGCTAACAAAATGATCAAAAATTATTTAAGCAATATAACAGAACAAGAATTTAGAATAATAGTCATAAAATTAATTGCTGGGCTTGAAAAAAGGATAGAGGACAGCAGAGAATCTATTGCTACAGAGATCAAGGGACTAAGAAATAGTCATGAGGAGCTAAAAAATGCTATAAATTAGGTGCAAAATAATATGGAGGCAGCCATAGCATGGATTGAAGAGGCAGAGGAGAGAATAGGTAAATTAGAAGGTAAAATTATGGAAAAAGAGGAAGCTGAGAAAAAGAGAGATAAAAAAATCCAGGAGTATGAGGGGAGAATTAGAGAACTATGTGATGCAATCAAACAGAACAATATCCATATCATAGGAATTCCAGAAGAAGAAGAGAGAGAGAAAGGGGCTGAAGGTGTACTTGAACAAATCATAGCTGAGAACTTCCCTGATCTGTGGAAGCAAACAGTCGTCGAAATCCAAGAGGCACAGAGAACTCCCTTCAGACGTAACTTGAATCGATCTTCTGCACAACATATCATAGTGACACTGGCAAAATACAAGGATAAAGAGAGAATTCTGAAAGCAGCTAGGGATAAACAGGCTCTAACTTACAAAAGTAGACACATAAGAATAGTAGCAGACCTATCTACTGAAATTTGGCAGGCCAGAAAGGAATGGCAGTAAATCTTCAATGTGATGAACAGAAAAAAATATGCAGCCGAGAATCCTTTATCCAGCAAGTCTGTCATTCAGAATAGAAGGAGTGACAAAGGTTTTCCCAAACAAACAAAAACTGAAGGAATTCATCACCACTAAACCAGACCTACAAGAGATCCTAAGGGGGATTCTGTGAGTGAAATGTTACAAGGACCACAATGTACCAGAGACATCACTACAAGCATGAAACCTACAGACATCACAGTGACTCTAAACCCATATCTTTCAATAATAACACTGAATGTCAATGAACTAAATGCTCCAACCAAAAGACATAGGGTATCAGAATGGATAAAAGAAAAACGAGACCCATCTATCTGCTGTCTACAAGAGACTCATTTTAGACCCGAGGACATCTTCAGATTGAAAGTGAGGGGATGGAGAACTATCTATCATGCTACTGGAAGTCAAAAGAAAGCTGGAGTAGCCATACTTGTATCAGACAAACTAGACTTTAAATTAAAGGCTGTAACAAGAGATGAAGAAGGGCATTATATAATAATTACTGGGGCGCCTGGGTGGCGCAGTCGGTTAAGCGTCCGACTTCAGCCAGGTCACGATCTCGCGGTCCGGGAGTTCGAGCCCCGCGTCAGGCTCTGGGCTGATGGCTCAGAGCCTGGAGCCTGTTTCCGATTCTGTGTCTCCCTCTCTCTCTGCCCCTCCCCTGTTCATGCTCTGTCTCTCTCTGTCGCAAAAAATAAATAAATGTTGAAAAAAAAAATTTTTTTAAAAATTAAAAAAAATAATAATAATAATTACAGGGTCTATCCATCAGGAGGGGCTAAAAATTAGAAATGTCTATGCACTGAATACAGGAGCCCCCAAATATATAAAACAATTAATCACAAACATAAGCAACCTTATTGAAAAGAATGTGGTAATTGCAGGGGACTTTAATACCCCACTTACAACAATGGATAGATCACCTAGACAGAGAATAAATAAAGAAACAAGGGCCCTGAATGATACATTGGATCAGACAGACTTGACAGATATATTTAGAACTCTGCTTACCAAAGCAACAGAATATACTTTCTTCTCAAGTGCACATGGAACATTCTCCAAGATAGATCACATACTGGGTCACAAAACAGCCCTTAATAAGTATAAAATAATTGAGGTCATACCATGCACACTTTGAGACCACAATGCTATGAAACTTGAAATCAACCACAGGAAGAAGTCTGGAAAACCTCCAAAAGCATGGAGGTTAAAGAACACCCTATGAAAGAATGAAAGGGTCAACCAGGCAATTAGAGAAAAAATTTAGAAATATATGGAAACAAATGAAAATGAAAATACAACAATCCAAACACTTTGGGATGCAGCAAAGGCAGTTCTGAGAGGAAACTACATTGCAATCCAGGCCTATCTCAAGAAACAAGAAAAATCCCAAATATAAAATCTAATAGCACACCTAAAGGAAATAAAAGCAGAACAGCAAAGACACCCCAAACCCAGCAGAAGAAGGCAAATAATAAATATCAGAGCAGAAATAAACAATATAGAATCTAAACAAAACTGTAGAGCAGATCAATGAAACCAAGAGTTGGTTTTTTGAAAAAATAAACAAAATTGATAAACCTCTAGCCAGGCTTCTCAAAAAGAAAAGGGAGATGACCCAAATAGATAAAATCATGAATGAAAATGGAATTATTACAACCAAACCCTCAGAAATACAAGCAGTTATCAGGGAATACTATGAAAAATTATATGCCAACAAACTGGACAACCTGGAAGCAATGGACAAATTCCTAAACACCCACACGCTTCCAAAACTCAAACAGGAAGAAATAGAAAACTTGAACAGACCCATAACCAGCAAGGAAATTGAATCAGTTATCAAAAATCTCCCAACAAATAAGAGTCCAGGACCAGATGGCTTCCCTGGGGAATTCTACTGGACATTTAAAGCAGAGATAATACCTATCCTTCTCAAGCTGTTCCAAAAAATAGAAAGGGAAGGAAAACTTCCAGACTCATTCTATGAAGCCAGTATTACTTTGATTCCTAAACCAGACAGAGACCCAGTAAAAAAAGAGAACTACAGGCCAATATCCCTGATGAACATGGATGCAAAAATTCTCAACAAGATACTAGCAAATCAACTTCTACAGCATATAAAAAGAATTATTCACCATGATCAAGTGGTATTCATTCCTGGGCTTCAGGGCTGGTTCAACATTCGGAAATCAATCAATGTGATATAACACATTACTTATAAAAAAGATAAGAACCATATGATCCTGACAATCAATACAGAAAAAGCATTTGACAAAATTCAGCATCCTTTCTTAATAAAAACCCTTGAGAAAGTCGGGATAGAAGGAACATACTTAAACATCATAAAAACCATTTATGGAAAGCCCACAGCTAATATCATGCTCAATAGGGAAAAACTGAGAGCTTTTTTCCTGAGATCAGGAACACGACAGGGATGTTCACTCTCACCACTGTTGTTTAACATAGTGTTGGAAGTTCTAGCATCAGCAATCAGACAACGAAAGGAAATCAAAGGCATCAGAATTGGCAAAGATGAAGTCAAGCTTTCACTTTTTGCACATGACATGATATTATGTGCAAATGATAGACTCTGCCAAAAGTCTGCCAGAACTGATACGTGAATTCAGCAAAGTCGCAGGATACAAAATTAATGTACAGAAATCAGTTGCATTCTTATACACTAATAATGAAGCAACAGAAAGACAAATAAAGGAACTGATCCCATTCACAATTGCACCAAGAATCATGAAATACCTAGGAATAAACCTAACCAAAGATGTAAAAGATCTGTATGCTGAAAACTATAGAAAGCTTATGAAGGAAATTGAAGAGGATATAAAGAAATGGAAAAACCTTCCATGCTCATGGATTGGAAGAGTTGTTAAATGTCAATTTATTGTTAAAATGTCAATACTACCCAAAGCAATCTACACATTCAATGTAATCCCAATCAAAATTGCACCAGCATTCTTCTCGAAGCTAGAACAAGCAATCCTAAAATTTGAATGGAACCACAAAAGACCCCGATTAGCCATAATGATATTGAAGAAGAAGACCAAAGCGGGAGGAGTCACAATCCCAGATTTTAGCCTCTACTACAAAGCTGTAATCATCAAGACAGAATGGTATTGGCACAAAAACAGACACATAGACCAATGGACTAGAATAGAGGCTCCAGAGCTGGACCCACAAAAGTATGGCCAACTAATCTTTGACAAAGCAGGAAAGAATATCCAATGGAAAAAAAGACAGTCTCTTTAACAAATGGTGCTGGGAGAACTGGACAGCAACATGCAGAAGAATGAAACTAGACCACTTTCTTACACTATTCACAAAAATAAATTCAAAATGGATAAAGGACCTGAATGTGAGACAGGAAACCATCAGAACTCTAGAGGAAAAAGCAGGAAAAACCTGTCTGACCTCAGCCGCAGCAATTTGTTACTTGACACATCCCCAAAGACAAGAGAATTAAAAGCAAAAATGAACTATTGGGACCTCATGAAAATAAAAAGCTTCTGCACTGCAAAGGAAACAATCAACAAAACTAAAAGGCAACTGACAGAATGGGAAAAGATATTTGCAAATGACATATCAGACAAAGGGCTAGTATCCAAAATCTATAAAGAAGTCACCAAATGCCACACCCAAAAAGCAAATAATCCAGTGAAGAAATGAACAGAAAACATGAATAGACACTTCTCTAAAGAAGGCATCCAGATGGCCAACAGGCACATGAAAAGATGCTCAATGTCACTCCTCATCAGGGAAATACAAATGAAAACCACAATGAGTTATATAACCTCACGCCAGTCAGAGTGGCTAAAATGAACAAATCAGGAGACTATAGAGCTGGAGAGGATATGGAGAAATGGGAAACCTCTTGCACTATTGGTGGGAATGCAAACTAGTGCAACCACTCTGGAAAACAGTGTAGAGTTTCCTCAAATAATTAAAAATAGATCTACCCTATGACCCAGCAATAACACTGCTAGGAATTTACCCAAAGGATACAGGGGTGCTGATGCATAGGGGCACTTGTATCCCAACGTTTATAGCAGTACTCTCAAAAATAGCCAAATTATGGAAAGAGCCTAAATGTCCATTAACTGACGAATGGATAAAGAAATCGTGGTTTATATACACAATGGAATACCACTTGCCAATGAGAAAGAATGAAATGTGGCCTTTTGTGGCAACGTGGATGGAACTGGAGAGTGTTACACTAAGTAACTCACAGACCATGAGATCATGACCTGAGCTGAAGTCGGACGCGAACTGGAGAGTGTTACACTAAGTAACTCACGGACCATGAGATCATGAATTGAGCTGAAGTCGGACGCTTAACCAACTGAGCCACCCAGGCGCCCCATAAGAGACTCTTAAAAACTAACAATAAACTGAGGGTTGATGGGGGGTGGGAAGGAGGGGAAAGTGGGTGATGGGCATTGAGGAGAGCACCTGTTGGGATGAGCATTGGGTGTTGTTGGAAACCAATGTGACAATAATTTTCATATTAAAAAAATAAGAAAGAAAGAAAGAAAGAAGAAAGAAAGAAAGAAAGAAAGAAAGAAAGAAAGAAAGAAAGAAAGAAAAGAAAGAAAAGAAAGAAAAGAAAGAAAAGAAAAGAAAGAAAAAGAAAAAGAAAAAGGAAAAGGAAAAGGAAAAGGAAAAGAAAAGGAAAAGAAATAAAGAAAGACAGACAGACCTCTCTGAGGAGGTGACATTTCAGCTCGAATCTGAAGGACAAAAAGCAGCTAGGCTTTGGGGAATGGGAAGCGCGGAGATGGTCCAGACAACAGAGCTCTTGTGCAAAAGACTCTGACACAGAAAAAAATGGATGTTCCAGTGACTGTAAGAGGAACAATGAGAATATGAAGTAGGGCAAATAGGCAAAGGCCAGATCTTGTAGATTCTTAGGGGTCATGACACACAATTTGCATCTTATTCTAAGTGCAATGCATACCCCCTGGAAAGGTTTTAAGGCAGGAGTGACATGACCTGATTTGTATGTTTCAAAGATTTGTTCCTATGACTAAATTCTAGAGATCTACTGTATAGCATAGTGCCTATAGTTAGTAATATTGTATTATAGACTTTAAAAGTTGCTAAAAAGGTAGATCATGAGAGTGTTCTTGCCACAAAAATTATTAGTAATAATAACAATAAATAAAGAAAACAGGAAGAAACTTTTGGAAGTGATGGCTGTTTCTCATACAGATGGTGTTAATGGTTTCACAAATGTAGTTATCTCCAAACTCATCAAGTTGTATACATTAAACATGTACAGCTTTTTGTGTGTCAATCATACCTCAGTAATGTGATTTTTAAAAAATAAAAATAAAAGGATAGTCATTTAGAAATTTATCGTTCAGATCGCTACATTAGATTAGCCTTATACTGATCTAGCATAAGAAAAATAATACTTTTAGCAACTCATTTTTTTTATATTTTTCAGCTTTCAGGTAAATATCCTTAAAATGCATTTTCTTCGTCTTAGACTCATATCTGGTTAAAAAATGTTAATTACATCACAACAATAACATACAACTAACATTAATAAACGAGAACAAATCTAAATGACCACATCATCAGTTTTAGGGCAGTGGGCCAAAATAGTAAATAGGAGCGACCTATTGGCCATTAATAATTAGCATCCAATGAGCATCTAAAGGTGTATTTTACAACTGAAATAGAGGTCTTTATTTAACCACTCAGTTATTTAAAGGAATTTTAATAAAAGCACCTCTACAGTACTATTTACCAATACTGTATTTGTGCTTATGTCAGCCATTGAAGCTCAACATTAGGTAAAATCCTATGAGTGCTCCAAAGGTAATTAGACTATGCATTATATTAGCTCATTGCTGCAAGAAGGTAGAGCAGATATCACAGTGGTAGTTGATTGAAAGAGTGTTAATGTTCTTTCTTTTTTTTTTTAATGTTTATTTATCTGTGAGAGAGAGGGAGATATAGAGCATAAGCAGGGAGGGGCAAAGAGAGAGAAAGAGAGAGAGAGACAGAATCCAAAGCAAGCTCCAGGCTCTGAGCTGTCAGCACTGAGCCCGATGTGGGGCTCAAACTCATGAACCATGAGATCATGACCTGAGCCAAAGTTGAACACTTAACTGACTGAGCCACCCAGGGGCCCCAAGACTGTTAATTTTCTAACATGATCATCATATAGAGACACTTCGCCTTTATTAAATACTGAAAGTTAGTCAGTATATCTTCTTTATTATTTACCCATACACTATAAAAAGAGCTTATTTTGAATCATGTGAATCACTCATTTTGATGCAAAGTGGGTATTTACAAGTTAAACATGGGTATACTAATATATGTGTGTGAAAACTGAAAAAAAAAAAAAAAGTTTTTTTCCCCAGTTAATCATTCACTGTGCTTTGTGCATGCAAAAAGGGCAAATTCAGTGTATGATGTGTATCTGTTTATTCTCTCATAGTAGAAATTAATGAACACTGAAGAAATGGTAATAGGAAGACATAAGTAATAGGAAGACATAAGTAAGTATGGTAAAGGGCTTAGAAGTAGAAGTTAGTAGTCATAGTCCCTCTTCAATATCTTCTTAATTAAAACTCTGTATTATATATACATGTGTGTATATATATATATGTGTGTGTGTATGTGTGTAAATATACATATCTAAAGAATTATGGCATTGAAACACATAGTACTTTATTATATTTTGTGTTACTTAAAGTGAATACTCTCTTGAAATGATTAACGGACCATACTATTTTAATATCTACGCTTATTAAGAAGGGATGCATATCATTGTAACAAGCTCATGGGGTTTCATTTTCAGATTTGGGTTCTATTGAGAGTTTTATTACAAAATTCATGACGGTTTTGAAATTGCTTTTCTTTTCAAATTCAGGAAATGTGTTGTTTTTCTGGAAAGCTTTATTTAGTGCATTCATTATGAATCACAAAACTTAATAGTAGTACCATCAATACCAGAATGGCTACAGTTTCCACGAAAATAGTTAAAGGTATTGGTAGTGAGGAAAACATGAACTCACCTTGAAAAAATCCATTTCTGTGGTAACCTAAATGCATAAGATATGACTTTAGTAACTAATGATAATGTTCCTGTGAAGACTAAGGAGCACTGACCATGATAACACTTCTAAGTAAGCCATGGGATGAACTGGCACAAAGTGCAGCTTCTACAAATAGAATTGCTTTTAGAAAAAGTTCATTGAAAAGATAAATGATCTTTTTTTCCCCTAAACACCATCATCATTCTCAGAATAGTGTTTTACTCCTTTTGCAAAGTTATACCCAATAATTAAACATTAATAGAACAAAAATATCAGTTTTTGTGAACTCTCATTTTGCATTCCAGAAGCATTCTACCCAGAGCTGAAGAGGAGAATCACAATTCTCAATGAATGACACATTCTCTTCAACATTAGACTAAAATTTTTTTGAGAACAAAATAATTTAGTTTCTATAAGCGCTGATACGGCCAAGAATATTAAAATCAATGAGCAGTGTGCTGCTGATTATCATTCATTTTGTCAAGTCCCTAATAGACTAATGTTTATTCTGTGTTTTTTCATGATAAGCCTCTTTTTTAATGCTTCTTTGATTTCTCTAACTGAAAGTTGAGAAGCTCTGTCGGGTGTTCTTGCAAAATGTGTTAAAGAAAATGGGTGTACTAAATAAAAAAGTATATCTTAAACATCGACTCTATCATTGGATTAGGTAACATAAATTCTTTAAAATAATAAAATATGGTGGATAATGAACTCAGTAAGAATTAGTAATAAAAAAAAGCTACTGTGTAAGTCCCTTTTTAGGATTCATGGAAAAAGAAGAAAATCTACAAGTGATAGTATTTTAAGAAAATATAAAAGGTAAAAATACAACCTTTAGAACTAATTTGAAGACAATTCCAGAAAGTTACTTGGACAATATGTTATGAAACATGCCCAGGATGAGCCTTATGAAAAAAGTCACTCTTAGGTTATATGGGTGATATTTTAGGTCTGTTTTAAGATTCTTATGTTTTCATTATTACTTGATGTCTTACTTCAGGCTGTTATTATAGTATATCACAACTAGGTGGCCTAAACAACAGAGATTTATTTCTCTCAGGAGGCTGGGAAGTGCGATATCAAGGTGCCCGCACAGTTAGGTTCTGATGAGATATCTCTGCCTAGTTTGTAAATAGCTATGTTCTTTCTGTGTTGCCACAAATCCCTTTTCTCCTCCTCTTTTTTAATAAATGTATTAATCCTATGGTGAGGATCTAATGATCTAATATAAGCCTACCTGAGAATTCTGGTTTCAACAAATGAATTTTGAAAGGACATAGACATCAAGTCCATAGAACTTGAGGTGTGTCATTTAGGTCCAGATTACAAATACATGAACTTTGATTCTGTATTTTTGTCATGATAGATTCCTTCTTATAAGCTTTTATACATTTTTGATGCTAATTCATAAACACACACACACACACACACACACACACACACACACACACACTGGACTGAATATCTGTATGCCCTCAAAACTCACATGTTGAAACCCTAATTACTAATGTGATAATATTTGGAGGTCTGGACTCTGAGAGGTATTACGATAAAATATGAATATATATACTCTATTATATCTGTTGTATGGTAGTTACATTTGGTTTCCCTAAACTAATTTATATCTCTGTGATGTGGCTCTTAATTTCAGCTTTTACATTTCATCAGATAATCCATTATTTCTTTCTAGAGTTATTTATCTTAAATTCAACCTCACAATTAGTTGCTCTGTCCTTTCATCAAGCAATTTTTGCTTAGTGTAGACAGCAGATATGAAACCAAATAAGATTACTGTGAAAGTATTGTCCTTTTTTTATTCCAAAATATATATTTCCTATTTTAACATTTTTGAAATTGTGGCATATTTTAAAATCAAAGTGAAAAACATGTGCCAGCTACCAGAGGAATAAAATGTGATGCTTTTAGCATTGTCCATGCAAACTTAAATTTAGCAAAGACTAGAAGGAATGTGAATGTCACCTCAGTTAAATTTTTTGCGTTGGTGTTTTCTCTTCTGTTTGAACTATCCCACATCAGACAATGCAAGGAGAGAAAGAGAAAATAGCTAAATCTTAGAATAGATAATGACATATTCAAAATGTCAGAGGTTTATGTGACTGAGGTTCATCTTGTGGAGGATTTTTAGCAGGTCCTCAGCTATCTACTTGCAAAAAGAAATTCTAGGTTTCTGAGAATCTGTTTAATTCCCAGTGATACATGAGTCCAGTGGAGATGGGGTGGGAGTGTAGTTAACTGAGCAAAAGCATCATAGGAAACTCATATTCTTCATATGTATTGAAATTGTGTTATCTGTTTGAAAGTCTAGAACAAGATCTAGCCTAAGGATTGGACATCCAAACAAACAAACAACAAGCAAAAGTCACATGTTACTGTGATAGTTTCATAATTGCCTTGGTCATAAGTTACAGAAAACTTTAGATTTCAGATTAAAAGAACAACTAGAATTTTAGTTTTTGCCTAACATTGATTGTGCTCTTTTTGTACCCCAAGAACTATCCTCAGTATATTATATATATAAATACTTTTCATCTTTTACAACAACCCTATGAAGTACTATTATTTGCTGTGGCTTACTGATGAAGAAATATTCAGTGGTTAAGAAACTGCTAATATAGTACAAAGACAAAAATCAAACAGCCTATCTGGTTACAGAGTGTGTTCTCTTAACTCTATATGTGTCTCTCAATTGTGTTACTTAAGAAAATATGTTGTTTTAATGACCATGTGTTGCGTTGTCTATCTACCTTCCATTGGAAAGGATTTCCTTCTTTTAGGAAGTTGATTCCATGCCCACTAGCATAATATAATTTTACTGGGAATTTCCAGGTACTCCACATGATCAAGCTGGAAAAATAGGTACTTCTCTTAGGGTGTTTCTGTTGTTTACTTTAATGAGAAACTTGATGTAGATGCTGAATACCTAGCCCTAATCATTTCTGGCAGCGATGTCTTAAGCTCTGTGAAAGAAACAAGTCTACCAATTTGTAATAACTGAACTAATATGTGATACATATTTTGACACAATGACCCTGTCTGTAAGTATCCTTTATGTCACTCAGGAAGTTGCTAGAAACACAAATCTATTATAAGTCTTACAAAAATAAAGGAGTTTAACATAGATCTAATGCTGGACTCACACACATATGTAGAGAGCTGGGAGAGTGAAGGTCAAGAAGGGAAATAATCATTTGATGACTTTGTTGTGAAACATTCAAGCAGCTTTTCATAAGTTGCTGGGAAAACCCCACTACCCCTTTAATAGGTGTCGGAAAATTTGTGCTTACAAAGACTGAGAAGCCGCTGTGCTAGCACTGAACTCTCAAGAAAAATAGCTTTTCTTCTTCCTATCTTTAAAATATTTTGAGAGTTACTCTAGAACTATAGAATAAAGGAGGACCTGGTAAAGATAGCTTCTGGGCTCTCTTCTCCAATGCAACACAAAGCAGACTTTCAAAGTGAGTGACTGATATGCAAAGATGATAAATGACAGAATACTATACTCTTGCCTTGTAAATTGCCTAACTGCAGTGTAAAGTGATTGGTGTTACAGCAGTATGATCTGAAAGACGCAAGAAATGATATGAGCTAAAGAAATTATGGAGATTTGGAAAGAAGGAAATGGTGGTCATTACGGCCTTTGGATAATTTAATACCAACAAAACTTAGCTGCATAATTCCTTGATGACTTCATGTGCAGTGGCATGCATCTTGGAATGACAGCAGCAGTTGTTACCCTAAAGGACATATCATGAGATTTCTCATTAACTGAAAGTCACTTTACTTCTGGAATATCTCTGAAGACAAACTGGAATTCCTCCAAAATAATTACACTGGGATTCCTGAGATCACATATGTCTTCACAATTTTATTCCTGGTCAATCTTCCCACATCCTTCTTATTTATGTTATTTTCTTAACGTTAGTACCTTAGTTCATTAATTTATGCTTATATATATCATACATGTCCTTTTCCTGAAAATTTTCTGATAGATCTATGCCCTTTCAAATCAAAAATTAATCTGTGTATCTTATAGATACATTCTTTAACACAGAATACTGATTGCTCCTAGAAAATGAAATATATTACCTCTGTAATTGTTTCACTAAAATCTCAGTCTCCAAATTCAAGGTCTTCTTTATGGCTCAATTGTTATCCACTTTTTTTTGTTTCTGGAATTTCTATCTATTAATTCCACCTTGTCCACTTTTCTTCCTTCCTCAAATCCCCTATCATGGAGGGTAGGATATCTGGAATGACCATTTAATGAGTTGGGGAAATGAATCCTATCTCCCACAGAAACATCAGTCAACCAGGTCACAATTTTGCAAGACAAACTGGAAATTGGCCAAAAAGCATACAACAAACAGAAACTGAGTAAGACTCAGGTGGGAGGCTGTGGCATTTGAGCCAAGGCAACATCTAGTTCCCCCAGTTTCCTATAATAGAGGATTAATTCTGGGTGGTATGGGCAAAACCAAGAGCTGATGAAGCCCATTCTTTCCATGTCTGTGTTGTGAAAGAGCTATTGAGGACAGACTCAGTAGAGAATTATCAACACTGGTCCCCATCTCCCTTAAGTCCCTGCTGTGAATAATTAATTTTGGGTGGGTAGTAGCAGCAAATTTCTGTTGCTCATTTCCCCCACTCTTACTATTCCCCATTCAGGGGGCTAACAACCAAAGGAGGCTAATGGCGCTGTGTTACCACTAAAAATAGATAGCCAGAAGTTTAAAAGGCAATTTGGGGAAAGAGATAGTCAAAGAAGACCCTGCTAAAATCATACTTATCCAAATATCTGAAAAACTATTTACCTGTTCAAGTCTGTCAAGAGTGACTAGAAACATTATTTCTGTGCTATTATTAGAACTAAACTATGGGACTAAAACTGTTGCAATTAGTAAATTTCCTCAACTTTGAAATCAGTTCAGGCCACACACATATCCAATAGTAAGTGTTGAAGATTTACAGGAACAGAAGACTTAAGCTCAACTACTGGCCAATTAATGCTGATCACTCAGCTATGCTAACCCAGAAGTGACCGAGGAAGCCAGAATGAAAAATACAAACAAGGGGGAAAAATCAGAATACAGACATCAAAAGAAGCACAAAGCAGGAGAAGTAAACTTTATAGAATCAATCCAATTAAGTCACTCAACAAAGAAACAGCAAAAAACAAGTCTCAGAAGTAGAGTGGGTCAGATTCAGAATTGCTTCAATATATTATAAAAAGTATTGAATTTTCAACAAAAAATAGGAAATTTTGACACACACATATGTATATATGAGAGAGAGAGAGAGAGGGAGAGGGAAAGAGAGAATGTTTTTGGGTGGTCTAGATGTTGGAATTAGCAAAGAATATGAAGCAACTATTATAGATATGTTCAAAGAAATAAAGCAAATCATGTTTTAATGACTAAAGGGAAGTATAATGAAAATGACTCACAAAATAGAGAATATCAATAAAGAGATATAAATTATCTTTAAAAAGAATGAGATGGAAATTATAGAGTTGAAAATTCCAATAACTAAAATGAAAATTTACAAAAAGTGCTCACCAGTATATCTGAGCTGGCAGAAGAAATAAATGAACTTAAGATAGATCAATAGAGATTATACAACCTGAAGAACAGAGAGAAAAATAAACAGAGCCTCAGAGAAATATCAAATACCATTAAGTATACCAACAGATACATAGTGGCAGTGGTAGAATGAGAGAAGAAAGAGAAAGAGACAGAAAAAACTGTTCAAAGAAAAAACGGCGGAAAACATTGTAAATTTCATGAAAAGCATTCTTTTAACCTACATTCAAGAATTTCAATAAACTGCGAGCTGGATAAAAACAAAGAGAGCCACAGCCAGACACATAATCAAATAGTTGAAAGCCAAAGATAAAGAGAAAATCTTGAAACCAGTAAGAGGAAATTACTCATTATATAGAAGGGAGCCACAGTAAGATTAACAAGTGACCTCTCATCAGAAAAAATGGAACCCAACAAGGTAGTGGGCTGACATATTCACAGTGCAGAATCTTGTAACCAGCAGAACTGTTTTTTTCAAACATTTAGTCAAAATAAAGACATTTGTACATGTAAAAGGAAAACCTGTGAGCATTTGCTGATTGTAGACCTGCCTTAAAATAAAATTATTGAGGCTGGTAACTCCTATCATTTCTCTCCATACCCATCTTTACAAGCAGTGGAATTCATGTCTTATTACACAAGTGAACCCATGAGGCAAGAATTACCAATTTTTATTTTAACCTTCAAATCTTTTACCAGTTTTTACAACTCTTGCTTCATTTTTTTGCTGTTTCAGTGAAAGAAATGAAATGCTACATATCCTGTCCAATGTTAATTTCCCCCCTTGTACTTTAGATAGTATATTCCTGTTTCCCTTCATGGATTTTCCTCTATCATTTCTTTATCTCTTATTTCTCCTCTATTATTATTATTTACCATTCAGATTCTCTTCCTACTGGATAAAAAGTACACTCAACTTTTTATTTAACAAAAACAAAACCTAGAATTAGTCCTCAATTCTATGTCCACTCCTGTTCTTATAACAATCACTTGGTCACATAACTGAACTTCTGGGGTAAAAAGATACCGTTCTCTTTTTCTCTATTTTAATTCATTTGCTACTTATACTGAAGTGTAGCCTTTACTTTGACAAAAGTGACCCTTAATAAATTGACCTATGGCCTTTATGTTATCAGGACCCCTTCTGCAAATTTTACTCTCACACTTATGTTGATGTTAAGAGAAATAAACTTATAAGATATTTTTTCTTAACATTTTGATGACATTTCCACACTTTTTTTTGTCTGCTAGCATTTCTGTAAACAAACAAAAAAAAACTTTTCTAATTATGGGTATTTAATATACAGGGTGATCAATCACCTTCACTTGGTTTGCCTGGACAACTGTGGTTTACATCAATGGTCACAGAATAATCATTAATAATATTAATTTCTTTCAAATATAGCAAAATGTTTGAGAGATATATAAACATTTTATTTAGTTACTCACCTTTTCTTCCTTAATGTTGAAAATATTACAATATTACATATTGTAATATTATCAAAATATTACAACTCTGTAACTTTGTGAAAATTTATTTTCTTCCATTGTGCTTTTCATTTAATAGAATATTTTAATACAGTAATTCGAGTCTTTAAATTCTGTCCATTTCTAAAATATTTTCATAAGTTTATCCCCTCTGTATTCTCTATTCTGTCCATCTGGCAATTATATTCAGATATTGGGCTTACTGACTGATCACCTAATTTTAAAATATAATTTCTCCAATTTTTTCCCTCCCCCCACCCTTTTTTTTTTTTTTTGCTTTATTTTCTGAGAGATGGGGCACAAGTTTGTTTTCCAAACCGTCTGGTTAAATTACAATTTTTATAATATGTTAAATTCAAAGGTATCTCTCATTCTCTGATTGTTCCTCTTCTCAGTATCATTTTCTTGTCCCCTATATTTTTTGTACTTGACCTAAGATCTGACAAGATTAATAATCCCATTGCTTTACACCCAGTGTTCACCTCCCTGTTAGTCCTTCTCTGCTTCTTTCAAGTTATTTTTCTATCTGTTGATTTGCTCTTGGTCTTTCAAGTGACATATTTTTCCTTAATATCTACTGATTCTTGTGTCTACTTAAACAATGAGGCATTACTAGGTGTTTTAGAAGCTGTTAGTCAATGCCACACTGCTCCAATCATGTGACTGTAAGAAGGAGACAATAGTGGCTTCCAGCTCATAGGAGAATAATGCTTGTAATGTGTGATTATTGCTCTTCATGTCTCTCCATTCTTTACTGATGCCTAATTAACACAAATCTCAGTTTACCTTTATTTTTATCATTTTTCTCAATTGTGTCTGATGGAGAATGCAATAAAATCTTTTTAATTGTGTGTGTGGGTGTGTGTGGGTGTGTGTATGTGTATGGAGAAAGTGATTATATCTTGAAAGTTTCTGAATAACTTCGTGATGTTTTTACTGTTTATAAGTATATACCCGATCTCGTGGTCTGTGAGTTCGAGCCCCGCGTCGGGCTCTGGGCTGATGGCTCAGAGCCTGGAGCCTGTTTCCGATTCTGTGTCTCCCTCTCTCTCTGTCCCTCCCCCGTTCATGCTCTGTCTCTCTCTGTCCCAGGAATGGATAAACGTTGAAAAAAAAAAAATAAAAAAAAAAAGTATATATAAAGAGATTTGTGTAAAGAAATATATAAAATATATATAAAGAAATATATCAGATTTCTTTTTAACAGTGATTGTACTCATAAGACCTATATGTGTTCTGATAGTATCCTTAAAAGTTTTAACTAAATAATGAAGGCGGATTTGGAATGAATATATGTTAGACTTTTCTTTACCTGTAAATATTGGGGAGGGGGATAGGAGTGAAGCCATTATGACCAATCATAAAATATTTATTGAATACCTTTAGATTAATGTAAGGTCAGCTGAAAGAAGCTGAAAGCTTCTTCCAAGTAGGAGAACATTTACTTAGAGGAAAACGGGAATCAGTTCAAACTTCCTTGAACAGCATTTATTTTTACATGGGTAAACAAATAATTTTATAAAGGGCATCTGTAGGAGAACTAGGGCATTATTAATTGATGCTTATATTTATCATAACATGTATACTCTGGTCAAATTTATGATAGAAGTGTAGCAGTTTTCCTTTATGCATACTATTAAAGTATATGGGAAACCTTGTACAAGGTTTGTATAACCTTTCTAATATATGTATGTCCATTTCATGGAACTTATACCAAATTTCACTATTCCAGATACCTGCAAAAGCTATAGTTGCTGCATCTTTAAGAGCATACGATTGATCTTCTTTATAATTTTATATAGAGAAATGTGTGAGAAATGCAAACTCTTGCAATTTTATAATTGTCTTTATGGGAAAGCATCATCTGCTTACAAGAACTAAATCATGATGCAACTTCTAGGAAGGCACTGGGTTATAAATTTAGATTATGGATAGATTGAAATTTATGTGTACCTTTGATAGTATGTTGTTAATTTAAGATATGTAGGAGGAAAACAGGTTCAAATGCAAGTTTCAATGTATAAATGCTTTGAAATTGACTTCTATTAAAGGTCATTTAAAAAAAAGTGTTGGAGCTATTTGAGCAGACAAACTATCACATACAAGTTGCTGTATAATAACACTGTCTCATTGGACCACAGCAATTACATAACATTACATGCAAATTAAGCTATAATCATAGATTTATGTTTCAGCTGCATTTAAGTCTATTTCTCAAAAAGTCAAATTCATTTAAAGCTGCTGTTGGATTCTTATAATATACATGCTCAGGCCCTAATCTTGACTATAAGAAAAACTGTAATTGTCTTCAAATCAGCTCACATTAGAGTTTGACCTGAATCATGCATTTGCTCATTAAAAACATCATAATGTATTTTATGCTTTGAAAATAACACATGCTGAGTTTCATTTATCTTAAATCCAAGTAAGAGATAAAACTTGAAAACCATAGCTATATGTTATGTTATGTCACTATGGGCATATTGAAACATAGTCGGCAGGAAGAGATAGGATGTTGTATTTAAAAACCTATGCAGTTCTTACTGCAAAGGAGGCTGACTTTAGCCGCATTAAGCACTGAGCTGCTGACACAGTGAAGGATTATACTGTAATATGGAACAGTATGATTAAATGATGTGCAAACTTCCTATCAGAGTAGTATGCAGGATACTGGAACATATGGTTCTGGATGGTTTTTTTCCCTCAATAACTACAGATTCTGGCCAGAGATTTTTGTTGATTTGTACAAAATCTCTTGATTAGAATCCTCAGCCATCTGCTGTACTATGGCAATGTACGAAAATGTCAGCAGAAAGAACAGAGCTTAAAACTTATTTGTGGAAAGGATTTGAAGCTAGCCTAACCATGAGCAAGACAAGGTGATCAGCTTTAATGTGGTCAAGAACTACTTTATATTGAGAGCAAAGCGGGGTGAAAACATTGTATAAGGTCTTCCTCTGTGAAAGTAAACATAACCACAGATATAGATGTTCCTTATTGTTTAGAGCTTCCCAGATGCTGACTCTTTGTCAACCATGAGCACTAAAATGTTTTACACCATTAAATTTGAAACCTGCCTGAAATTTTCTGACATAAACAAAGCTAATAGTTATTTCAATTTTTATTATAGAGGAAGCCTGCATGCAATAATATTATTCACTATATCATACTTTTAATTCTTTTCAGGACATTCCACAATATAATAATAATCTAGTTCCAATAACCAATACGGATCAAGTTTCATACACAACTTTTTCTCATTTGCCTGGTTTGTCCAATCGACAGCATCTCTCTATTTCTCTCTGTCTCTTAATGCTCACATTTATATTTCAATACAGTGTACATACCCAGTTTTTCTTCCACTTCTATATCTACCTTTTCATATTCCATTTGCTTGCAGTACTTATTTGCATGTCCCAAAATATATACATTTGCACAAATATTCTATTCTTTATTACATTCTTGTCAGTTGGCAATGCCATGCACCTCTTCATGATTTCAACTACTATGGTTATGCACTGAAACACTAAGAATTCTCTCTCAAAGTTCATAATCCAATTATCAGCAGTTGGCTGGATATATCAGCATAACCTGAAAATACAGGCACTACAAAAACACACCCAACAGTCCTCTCCAAAAGATTTTCCACATAAGTAACTAAAGCACTAACTTGAAAAACAACAAAAAGTACTTTAGCTTTTCTTTCTGAGTTTCCCACTTTACTAAAGTGTAAGCTATTATTCTTAGGTCCAGAATAACTAAAAATATAGTGGCTCGAGTTGTAGATACTTGTAAAACACATAAACATACATGCTGCTAATGCTAATATCAGTAGAAATTGCCAGGTACGCATGCTCTGTACATGGTATAACTGGCCTAGGCTTCACTTAGTTTAGACACCAAATTGGAGAGAAGACTCTGTTGCATTAACATCCGAAATAAATTGGTCAGGCCCCCCAGAAAGTGGTGAGTCAATACTCTAGCTAAGCCAAGCAATCCAAATGAATACATTTTCAAAAATAAATAAAAATTAATTAAGCACACAGTAAATTTGAACACTATGTACCAAATCCATAAGCAACTCCTTCCTATTACTCCTGCAATGCAGTAGAATATGGGCTGGAAAGACACACAGGCTTCCTTCTTGGAGAAATAACTGAGGGAGAAGACTTCCTCTTTTTCTCCATCCTTTCTTCACCCATAATAAAGAACCAACATCTGATATTTGAAACCAGACAGGAAGTTGCTACTTCAGCAAAGCTCTGACCTTCTGATTCTTGAGTCTCTTTCTTGTATTTGCCTGCCTGCAATTGAAGGAGTCATTTCTTAAATCTTACTTTTATATTATGTCCACATGAGGGTCGAGGCAGCCTAAATCCTGGATTCTACACTTAGGTCTGTAGTCCATGGCTCTATCCTTGATTAATATTCTTCTGTATCCAAGAAATAAACCCTATGGCATTGGGTGAGCAAATGAAGTAGATACACTATAAATATATTTTGTTAAAAAGAATTGGATTTACAGAGAAATAGAATGAAGTCCCCACACCAACAACAGGTGCTAGCTTGATCATCAATCCAGGCTAATAAGCAATAAAAGAGATCTTTTTTTTCTTAATGTTTATTTGTTTTTGAGAGACAGAGACAGAGCATGAGCAGGGGAGGAACAGAGGGGGAGGGAGACACAGAATATGAAGCAGGCTCTAAGCTCCAAGCTGTCAACACAGAGCCCAACATGGGGTTCGAACTCACAAACCATGAAGTCATGACCTGAGCTGAAGTCGGACGCTCAACTGACCGAAACACCCAGGTGCCTCAACGAGTTTGTATTTTGAAGACTATAGAAGAAAATTTTTGTACTATTGAGTTAAACAAAAATTTTTCAAAGACAGCAAAATAAGCACATCACAATAGAAAAAAATAGTGAAAGAGAATTCAAGAAATTAAAGCATTTTACACAGTGGAAGACATTACTAAGAGGGCAAGTACACTTGGAGAAAATTTTGGAAAACATATATCCAACAAAGAGCTTAAATCCAGAATATATGCAGAAGTTTTACAACTCAATGATAAGAAGATAATCTAATTTTAAAAATAGGGGTGCCTGGGTGGCTCAGTCAGTTAAGTGCCCAACTTCTGTTCAGGTCATGATCTTGTGGTTCTTGGGTTCAAGCCCTGCATTGGTCTCTGTACTGACAGCTCAGAGCCTGGAGCCTACTTTGGATTCTGTGTCTCCCTCTCTTTCTGCTCTTCCCCCATTCAAACTCTCTCTCTAACATTTTTTTTAAAAAAAGCTACTACTTGAACATATACTTCAAATTTTAAAAATATATATCTCTATATAAATGGCTAATAGGCATTGGAAATATGCTTAACATCAATATTCATAACAAAATTATAAATTAGAAAAGCAATGAGATACTGTTATACATACCAACCATGGGTGAGCATATGAACTGACCGGAAATTTGTAGATTAAATGTGAATGAAGGTGACACAGCCACTTTGGAAAGCGGTATGGTGATATATTATAAAGGTAAACATTTGCTTGCCATATTTCCAGCAATTCCCCTCCTAGGTATTTACCCAAGACAAATGAACTCATTTGCCCATCCAAAGATGTGGACATGTCATAGCCAAAATAAGGAAGCAAGCATACATGCCCATAAGTGGTAAATGCATAAACAAATTATAGCATAGCCATACAATGGAATAATACTCAGAAATAAAAGGAAATACAACATTAATACATGTAACAAGATGGATGGATTCCATAATAGTATTGCAAGTGAAGAGCCAAGCACAAAGATGGTATACTTCATGATGCCAAATACAGTTCTAGAAAACCAATATTATAGTGACTGAAGGCAGATCAAAGAGACCAAAGAACGTCTGGGGCTATGGGTGGGTGCAACGAGGAAGTAGAAAATTTTATGATGAGAATAAAAGCTCTGTTGTGATTGTATAACTGTAAACAGTTACACAAGTTTACCCCTTAAATTGTACACCCAGACAAATTAGTGTTCATGAATAAATGTAACAGAAAAATATTGTTATATAAACAAAGTGCAGGGCATATATCTAATAAGCTCCTTCTGGAAAATAATACTGAACTGACTTGAAACATGGATTATAGAAAACAGAAATGATAAATGCAAAAGTACTAGACTGCTAAAATTAACTAAAATAAAGACAAAGTCTTAATTTGTGGTGCTATTACCTCCAGAGGACCATTGGCAAAGTCTGCAGACATTTTTGTTACAAGTAGAGGGAGGTTGAAAAATATTCTACAATGCCCAGGACAGCTCTCTATGACAAAGAATTGTCTGGCCCTGAATGCCAATAGTGCCACAGTGGAGAAGACTTGTTCTAAATAAATTCTGTGTGGGGCGCCTGGGTGGCGCAGTCGGTTAAGCGTCCGACTTCAGCCAGGTCACAATCTCGCGGTCCGTGAGTTCGAGCCCCGCGTCGGGCTCTGGGCTGATGGCTCAGAGCCTGGAGCCTGTTTCCGATTCTGTGTCTCCCTCTCTCTCTGCCCCTCCCCCGTTCATGCTCTGTCTCTCTCTGTCCCAAAAATAAATAAACGTGAAAAAAAAATTTAAAAAAAAAAAATAAATAAATAAATAAATTCTGTGAAACCAGTTTTGAAGCCTTCAATTGCTTGTTTGTAACAAGCAAAAACAAACAAACAAAACATAAAGAACAAAAACAAAGATAATGTATGAAGAAACTATCTAACACAATAGGGACAGTCTCAATCTGGAACTCCCGGTTATGTTTACAGTGATTAGGAAGTGTTTGGGGAAAGATTTGGAAGATTTGAAGTAAAACTATTTAATTGCACATCTTAAATAATCTGAAATCCTACAGTTGCTAATTCAGCCGTAAAATTGATAAAATGATAACATATAGGCTTAATGATATATCTGTAAAAATTAAAAATAAGCACTACAATACCTAAAAGATAAAACAAATTTTTGAAAAGATATACAAGATCAGAGAAGATGGCGGCTTAGGAGGACTTTGGGCTCACCGCGCGCCCTGCTGATCACTTAGATTCCACCTACACCTGCCTAAATAACCCAGAAAACCACCAGGAGACTAGCAGAATGGAGTCTCTGGAGCCAAGCACAGACGAGAGGCCCACGGAAGAGGGTAGGAAGGGCGGAGAGGCGGTGCACGCTCCACAGACTGGCAGGAGAGAGCCGGGGCAGAGGGGCGGCCCGCTGGCCAAGCAGAGCCCCCAAGTCTGGCTGGCAAATGCGGAGGGGCCGGACGGAGTGTGTTCCGACAGCAAGCGGGACTTAGCATCTGGGAGGTCATAAGTTAACAACTCTGCTCGGAAAGCGGGAAGGCTGGAGGACAAAGGGTGGGAGAGTTGCTGAGCCCTGGGACGACAGAGCTCAGTTTGGCGGGGAACAAAGGTGCTTGCCAGCACCATCTCCCTCACCCATCCCCCAGCCAAAATCCCAAAGGGAACCAGTTCCTGCCAGGGAACTTGCTCGCTCAGCGCAAACACCCAACGCTGTGCTTCTGCGGAGCCACCCCTCCGGCAGCGGTCTACTCCCTCCCGCTGCCACAGGGCCCCTCCTGAAGTGGATCACCTAAGGAGAAGTGAGCTAAGCCTTCCCCTCCTGCCCCCGGGGACCTTGCCCACCCACCCCAGCTAATACGACAGATCCCCAGCACCACAAGCCTGGCAGTGTGCAAGTAGCCCAGACGGGCCACGCCACCCCACAGTGAATCTCGCCCCTAGGAGAGGGGAAGAGAAGGCACACACCAGTCTGACTGTGGCCCCAGCGGTGGGCTGGGGGCAGACATCAGGTCTGACTGCAGCTCTGCCCACCAACTCCAGTTATACACCACAGCACAGGGGAAGTGCCCTGCAGGTCCGCACCACTCCAAGGACTATCCAAAATGACCAAGCGGAAGAATTCCCCTCAGAAGAATCTCCAGGAAATAACAACAGCCAATGAACTGATCAAAAAGGATTTAAATAATATAACAGAAAGTGAATTTAGAATAATAGTCATAAAATTAATCGCTGGGCTTGAAAACAGTATAGCGGACAGCAGAGAATCTCTTGCTACAGAGATCAAGGGGCTAAGGAACAGTCAGGAGGAGCTGAAAAACGCTTTAAAGGAAATGCAAAACAAAATGGAAACGACGACGGCTCAGATTGAAGAGGCAGAGGAGAGAATAGGTGAACTAGAAGATAAAGTTATGGAAAAAGAGGAAGCTGAGAAAAAGAGAGATAAAAAAATTCAGGACTATGAGGGGAAGATTAGAGAACTAAGTGATACACTAAAAAGAAATAATATACGCATAATTGGTATCCCAGAGGAGGAAGAGAGAGGGAAAGGTGCTGAAGGGGTACTTGAAGAAATAATAGCTGAGAACTTCCCTGAACTGGGGAAGGAAAAAGGCATTGAAATCCAAGAGGCACAGAGAACTCCCTTCAGATATACCTTGAATCGATCTTCTGCACGACATATCATAGTGAAACTGGCAAAATACAAGGATAAAGAGAAAATTCTGAAAGCAGCAAGGGATAAACGTGCCCTAACATATAAAGGGAGATCTATAAGACTCGTGACTGATCTCTCTTTTGAAACTTGGCAGGCCAGAAAGGATTGGCACGAGATCTTCAACGTGCTGAACAGAAAAAATATGCAGCCGAGAATCCTTTATCCAGAAAGTCTGTCCTTTAGAATAGAAGGAGAGATAAAGGTTTTCCCAAACAAACAAAAACTGAAGGAATTTGTCACCACTAAACCAGCCCTACAAGAGATCCTAAGGGGGATCCTGTGAGACAAAGTACCAGAGACATCACTACAAGCATAAATCATACAGACATCACAATGACTCTAAACCCGTATCTTTCTATAATAACACTGAATGTAAGTGGATTAAATGCGCCAACCAAAAGACATAGGGTATCAGAATGGATAAAAAAAAACAAGACCCATCTATTTGCTGTCTACAAGAGACTCATTTTAGACCTGAGGACACCTTTAGATTGAGAGTGAGGGGATGGAGAACTATTTATCATGCTACTGGAAGCCAAAAGAAAGCTGGAGTAGCCATACTTATATCAGACAAACTAGACCTTAAATTAAAGGCTGTAACAAGAGATGAAGAAGGGCATTATATAATAATTACAGGGTCTATTAACCAGGAAGAGCTAACAATTATAAATGTCTATGCGCCGAATACCGGAGCCCCCAAATATATAAAACGATTACTCATAAACATAAGCAACCTTATTGATAAGAATGTGGTAATTGCAGGGGACTTTAACACTCCACTTACAGAAATGGATAGATCATCTAGACACATGGTCAATAAAGAAACAAGGGCCCTGAATGACACATTGAATCAGATGGACTTGACAGATATATTTAGAACTCTGCATCCCAAAGCAACAGAATATACTTTCTTCTCGAGTGCACATGGAACATTCTCCAAGATAGATCATATACTGGGTCACAAAACAGCCCTTCATAAGTTTACAAGAATTGAAATCATACCATGCATACTTTCAGACCACAATGCTATGAAGCTTGAAATCAACCACAGGAAAAAGTCTGGAAAACCTCCAAAAGCATGGAGGTTAAAGAACACCCTACTAACGAATGAGTGGGTCAACCAGGCAATTAAAGAAGAAATTAAAAAATATATGGAAACAAACGAAAATGAAAATACAACAATCCGAATGCTTTGGGATGCAGTGAAGGCAATCCTGAGAGGAAAATACATCGCAATCCAGGCCTATCTCAAGAAACAAGAAAAATCCCAAATACAAAATCTAACAGCACACCTAAAGGAAACAGAAACAGAACACCAAAGGCAGCCTAAACCCAGGAGAAGAAGAGAAATAATAAAGATCAGAGCGGAAATAAACAATATAGAATCTAAAAAAAACTATAGAGCAGATCAACGAAACCAAGAGCTGGTTTTTTGAAAAAATAAACAAAATTGACAAACCTCTAGCCAGGCTTTCAAAAAGAAAAGGGAGATGACCAAAATGGAGAAAATCATGAATGAAAATGGAATTATTACAACCAATCCCTCAGAGATACAAACAATTATCAGGGAATACTATGAAAAATTATATGCCAACAAATTGGACAACCTGGAAGAAATGGACAAATTCCTAAACACCCACACCCTTCCAAAACTCAATCAGGAGGAAATAGAAAGCTTGAACAGACCCATCACCAGCGAAGAAATTGAATCGGTTATCAAAAATCTCCCAACAAATAAGAGTCCAGGACCAGATGGCTTCCCAGGGGAGTTCTACCAGACGTTTAAAGCAGAGATAATTCCTATCCTTCTCAAGCTATTCCAAGAAATAGAAAGGGAAGGAAAACTTCCAGACTCATTCTATGAAGCCAGCATTACTTTGATTCCTAAACCAGACAGAGACCCAGTAAAAAAAGAGAACTACAGGCCAATATCCCTGATGAATACGGATGCAAAAATTCTCAACAAGATACTAGCAAATCAACTTCTACAGCATATAAAAAGAATTATTCACCATGATCAAGTGGGATTCATTCCTGGCATGCAGGGCTGTTTCAACATTTGCAAATCAATCAATGTGATACATCACATTAATAAAAGAAAAGATAAGAACCATATGATCCTGTCAATCGATACAGAAAAGGCCTTTGACAAAATCCAGCACCCTTTCTTAATAAAAACCCTTGAGAAAGTCGGGATAGAAGAAACATACTTAAACATCATAAAAGCCATTTATGAAAAGCCCACAGCTAACATCATCCTCAATGGGGAAAAACTGAGAGCTTTTTCCCTGAGATCAGGAACACGACAGGGATGCCCACTCTCACCGCTGTTGTTTAACATAGTGTTGGAAGTTCTAGCATCAGCAATCAGACAACAAAAGGAAATCAAAGGCACCCAAATTGGCAAAGATGAAGTCAAACTTTCGTTTTTTACAGATGACATGATATTATACATGGAAAATCCGATAGACTCCACCCAAAGTCTGCTAGAACTGATACATGAATTCAGCAAAGTTGCAGGATACAAAATCAATGTACAGAAATCAGTTGCATTCTTATACACTAACAATGAAGCAACAGAAAGACAAAGAAACTGATCCCATTCACAATTGCACCAAGAAGCATAAAATACCTAGGAATAAATCTAACCAAAGATGTAAAAGATCTGTATGCTGAAAACTATAGAAAGCTTATGAAGGAAATTGAAGAAGATATAAAGAAATGGAAAGACATCTCTTGCTCATGGATTGGAAGAATAAATATTGTCAAAATGTCAATACTACCCAAAGCTGTCTACACATTCAGTGCAATCCCAATCAAAATTGCACAAGCATTCTTCTCAAAGCTAGAACAAGCAATCCTAAAATTCATATGGAACCACAAAAGGCCCCGAATAGCCAAAGTAATTTTGAAGAAGAAGACCAAAGCAGGAGGCATCACAGTCCCAGACTTTAGCCTCTACTACAAAGCTGTCATCATCAAGACAGCATGGTATTGGCACAAAAACAGACACATAGACCAATGGAATAGAATAGAATCCCCAGAACTAGACCCACAAACGTATGGCCAACTAATCTGTGACAAAGCAGGAAAGAACATCCAATGGAAAAAAGACAGTCTCTTTAACAAATGGTGCTGGGAGAACTGGACAGCAACATGCAGAAGGTTGAAACTAGACCACTTTCTCACACCATTCACAAAAATAAACTCAAAATGGATAAAGGACCTGAATGTGAGACAGGAAACCATCAAAACCCTAGAGGAGAAAGCAGGAAAAGACCCCTCTGACCTCAGCCGTAGCAATCTCTTACTCGACACATCCCCAAAGGCAAGGGAATTAAAAGCAAAAGTGAATTACTGGGACCTTATGAAGATAAAAAGCTTCTGCACAGCAAAGGAAACAACCAACAAAACTAAAAGCAACCAACGGAAAGGGAAAAGATATTTGCAAATGACATATCAGACAAAGGGCTAGTATCCAAAATCTATAAAGAGCTCACTAAACTCCACACCCGAAAAGCAAATAACCCAGTGAAGAAATGGGCAGAAAACATGAATAGACACTTCTCTCAAGAAGACATCCGGATGGCCAACAGGCACATGAAAAGATGCTCAACGTCGCTCCTTATCAGGGAAATACAAATCAAAACCACACTCAGATACCACCTCACGCCAGTCAGAGTGGCCAAAATGAACAAATCAGGAGACTATAGATGCTGGAGAGGATGTGGAGAAACGGAAACCCTCTTGCACTGTTGGTGGGAATGCAAATCGGTGCAGCCACTCTGGAAAGCAGTGTGGAGGTTCCTCAGAAAATTAAAAATAGACCTACCCTATGACCCAGCAATAGCACTGTTAGGAATTTACCCAAGGGATACAGGAGTACTGACGCATAGGGGCACTTGTACCCCAATGTTTATAGCAGCACTCTCAACAATAGCCAAATTATGGAAAGAGCCTAAATGTCCATCAACTGATGAATGGATAAAGAAATTGTGGTTTATATACACAATGGAGTAGTACATGGCAATGAGAAAGAACGAAATATGACCCTTTGTAGCAACGTGGATGGAACTGGAGAGTGTGATGCTAAGTGAAATAAGCCATACAGAGAAAGACAGATACCATATGGTTTCACTCTTGTGTGGATCCTGAGAAACTTAACAGAAACCCATGGAGGAGGGGAAGGAAAAAAAAAAAAAAAAAAGAGGTTAGAGTGGGAGAGAGCCAAAGCATAAGAGACTTAAAAACTGAGAACAAACTGAGGATTGATGGGGGGGTGGGAGGGAGGGGAGGGTGGGTGATGGGTATTGAGGAGGGAACCTTTTTGGATGAGCACTGGGTGTTGTACAGAAACCAATTTGACAAAAAATTCATATATTGAAAAAAATTAAAAAAATAAAAAAATTTAACAAAAAGAAAAGATATACAAATGGAAAGCAAAGAGACAATGTATCTGCTCTATAAATACCATTAAAAACAAATTCTGGGGTTCCTGGGGGCTCAATCAGTTAGGCATCTGACACTTGGTTTCAGGTCAGGTCGTGATCTCATGGTTTTGTGAATTCAAGCCCATATTGGGCTCTGTGCTGGCAGCAGAGAGCCTGCTTGAAATTTTCTCTCTCTCCCCCTCTCTCTGCCCCTCCCCCACTCATACACTCTGTCTCAAAATAAATAAACTTAAAAAAATTCAAATATATGTTATTTGTGGTCAAATTAAGAAAAAAAAATATATATATAGGAAATTGCTAAATTTAAAATAGAGTCAAAATAAACCAAATAAAACCAAAAGTGAACAGGGTGATATACATATATACGTGTATATATACATATATATTCATATACATATATATACATATATACATACATATACATATATGTATATATAAATATACATATATGTATATATAAATATACATATACATATATGTATATATAAATATACATATACATACATATACATATATGTATATATACATATACATAGACATATACATATACACACATAGATACATACATATATATACATACATATATATACATACATATATATACATATACGTGTATATATACGTATATACATACATATATATACATACATATATATACATATACGTGTATATATACGTATATACATACATATATATATAAGTATATATATATATATATATATATATATATATATATATATATATCAGGCACTTATTTATAACACAAGTGAAAAATGCACCAAGTACAATATGTGTGATGTTTTGTGAAGATGAAAATTTTTAATCTGCAACTGAGATAAATTTGTAATAATCACATATGTAAAAGAGAGAGAGAAGTATCTAACTGTACTCAGAATGCTTTATTCTTCTTTATTCTTCTTTCAATCTTTGTTCTGGGAACCTAAATAAAAATGAGGTTATCAACAGTTTAATAATATGTGTGTATATACATAGATCTTGTTGTCTCTCTTCCTTAATAAATTTTCAATATCTGTATTTCTCTGCAAGAGAAGGAAGTCTCTTTTTATGTTCCTGGAATATTCAAATTTTTTTCACATATAATTAAATAAAATCTTAATAAATAAAAACAGCATTTTTATAGGACAAAATTTCAGAATACAATGGCATTGGAGTAAAACAGTAGCGAATATTTGCAAAGAAAAACTATTCAATACCCTAAATTTAAGAATAAAAATAAATGGGGGCACCTGGGTGTCTTAGTCGGTTAAGCGTCCGACTTTGGCTCAGGTCATGATCTCATGGTTCGTGGGTTCCAGCCCTACGTCGGGCTCTGTGCTGACAGCTTGGAGCCTGGAAGCTGCTTCGGATTGTGTCTCCCTCTCTCTGCCCCTCGCCCACTTGCTCACACTCTCTCTCTCTCTATCTCAGAAATAAAAAAAAAAAATTAAAGAAAACACTAAGAATAAAAATAAATATTTAAAGTAAGCTTTTCATCCAAGGAAAAATCAAGAGAAATTGCAAGTTACTTAAAAACAATGAAAATCAGGAGGGGGAGTTAAGATGGCAGAGCAGCATGGAGACCCTGAGCTTGTCACATCCCTGAAACACAGCTAGATCAGCACCAAACCTTTTTGAACACCTAGGAAATTGATCTGAGGTTTAACACAACTATCTGCATAACTTGAGAAGTACATGAACTTGGCAAGTACATGGTGTGGAGAGGTGAACCGGGGGAGAGAAAAGCCACCGAGGGTAGGGAGCTGTTTTTGCAGAGAGGCAACAAAGAAAGAGAAAGGGGGAGAGTGTGGTGCATCAAGCTTGTGCAAGAAAAGCACTCCCCCAAAAGTAGATGGAGAGAAAGAGTGAAAGCACTCACAGGGGACTGAACAAGAAATCTGTTTCCCCAAACCACTGATGGAAAGAAAGGAGAATGTTTCAATACCACCAGGATTCTATAAACAGTGGAGGGCAGAGTCTGAAGTTTCAGAGCTCAGTGCCTTGTGATGCTCTGGTGAGGAAGTAGGGTAAATCCCCACGAGCAGGCAGTGGAGTCTGAGGGCTCCATATGCTACAGGATGAAGAAGCAGTTTCCCTACTTGAAGTGCATTTGGTAGAGGCCATATGACCTCTCCACAGACAATGGTCCCAGCAGACCCCAGATAGCAGCTGTGTTTGCTGGTATTAGGACAAAGACACCAGAGTGCGGTGAAACATGGAGCCAGCTGTGTGTCGTGGTCTGCCATAATCTCTGAACCTCTGCTACAGCGTGATAGCAGGAACATTTTAGGGGACAAGCCAGCATGTGGACATTGCTCAGCAAGAACCTCCCCCAGAGAGTCAGCGTGGGTCCAAGCCACAGGGGTCTCTGAAGCTGGTTTTGAAACACAACCCCACCTGAGATAAAAGTCTGGAGGGAGGTGCTGCCTGGCAGGCGGACAGCTTGGGCATGGACAGGGTAGAGGCAGGGAGTGGACAGTGACCTGAAACAAAGGAGGGGTTCTTGATCATGGGTTGGTTAGAGCTCAGAGTTCCTGTGCCAGATACTGGGGAGCTGGGTGAAGCCATTTCCATCTCTTCTATGCACAAGCTTGAGTGCCACACTGATCCACCCCAGTAAACAAAGCAATGCCACCTAGTGGACAACCTAGCTGTTACACCAGACCCCACCCAACTACACCCTACAAGCACATGGATAGAAGACCAGCACAAGTCACTCAACCTGTTTAGTGTACTGACTATGGAAGGCTTCACAGTTTCAGTTCTAAGGGAAACTGGACGGAATTTCATTCAGGTTTCACTCTTTGCTGGTTCATTTATTTGTTAGTTTTCTTTTCTTCTGTTTTTGCTTAATAGTTTTTCTTTTTTGTTTTTCTTTTTTTTTCCCTTTCTTTTCTTCCTCATTCGTGGATAAGAAAGAGAAAAATATTTTTATTTTTTTACTGTATTTTTTTTTAATTTCTTATTCTATTTTCTTTATTTCCTTTTATTCTATTTTATTATATAATTTTTTTAATTCTTAAAAATTTTATCTTTTTTCCCCCTTTCTTTCCCTTTTTTCTATAATCCATCAAGATTATTTCAACAAGAAGACCATAAAATACCTAGGATCCAGCTTCCTTTATTTTTTTTAATTTTTCTTTTTTATTTTCTTTTTTTCTTCCAAAATGACAAAATGAAGGCATTCACCCAAAAGAAAGGACAGGAAAAACTGACAGCCATAGGCTTAACCAACACAGATATAAGCAATATGTCTGGACTAGAATATAGAACCACGATAATAAGAATACCAGCTGTTAAAAAAAAAAAAAAGCATAGAATCCCTTTTTGTGGGGATAAAGAAACAAAACATAGTCATGATGAAATTAAAAATGCTATAACTCAGATGCAATTTCGAATGAATACCATGATGGCAAGGATGGGGAAAGCAGAACAGTGAATCAGCAAAATAGAAGACAAAATTATGGAGAATAATGAAACAGAAAAAAAGAGGGAAACAAAGGCCAAAGAACATGATACAAGACTTAGAGAACTCAGTGACTTATTTAAAAAGGAATAACATTCAAATCATAGGAATCCCAGATGGTGAAAAGAGAGAAAAAGAAGCAGAAGGGTTATGTGAGCAAATTATAGTAGAAAACTTTCCTAATCTGGGTAAGGACACAGACATCGAAATCCTAAAAGCACAGAGAACTCCCATGAGATTCAACAAAAACCCACCATCACAAAGGCATATCATAACTAAGTTCACAAAATACACAGACAAGGAAAGAATCATGAAAGCAGCAAGGGAAAAAAAGTCCTTCACCTATAAGGGAAGACAGATGAGGTTTGCAGCAGACCCATCCACAGAAACTTGTCAGGGATGGGATATATTCAATGTGCTGAATCAGAAAAATATGCAGCCAAGAATTCTTTACCCATCAAGTGTCATTCAGAATAGGAGAGATGAAGAGTTTCCCAAACAAAAACTAAAGGAGTTTGTGACTACTAAACTAGCCCTGAAAGAAATTTTAAGGGGGACACTTTGAATGGAGAAAAGACAAAACAAAACAAAAAAAAACAAAAGCAACAAGGACCAAAAACCATCACCAGAAACACCAACTCAACAGGCAACACAATGGTGCTAAATTCATATCTTTCAGTATTCACTCTAAATGTCAATGGACTAAATGCTCCAATCAAAAGACATAGGGTATCAGAATGAATAAGAAAACAAGACCCATGTATATGCTGCTTACAAGAGATTCATTTTAGACCTAAAGACACCTGCAGATTGAAAGTAAAGGGATGGAGAACCATCTATCATGCTAACAGACATCAATAGAAAGCCAGAGTGGCCATACTTACATCAGACAAACTAGATTTTAAAATAAAGACTATAACAAAAGATGAAGAAGGGCATTATATCATAATTAAGAGGTCTATCCACCAAGATATAACAATTATAAACATTTATGCTCCCGGGGCGCCTGGGTGGCGCAGTCGGTTGAGCGTCCGACTTCAGCCAGGTCACGATCTCGCGGTTCGGGAGTTCGAGCCCCGCGTCGGGCTCTGGGCTGATGCCTCAGAGCCTGGAGCCTGTTTCCGATTCTGTGTCTCCCTCCCTCTCTGCCCCTCCCCCATTCATGCTCTGTCTCTCTCTGTCCCAAAAATAAATAAACGTTGAAAAAAAAAAATTTAAAAAAAAAAAAAAAAACATTTATGCTCCCAACACAATAGCACCCAAATATATAAATCAATTAATCACAAACATAAAGAAAGTCATTGATAATAGTACCATAATACTAGTGAACTTCAACACTTCACTTACAGCAATGGATAGATCATCTAAGCAGAAAATCAACAAGGAAATAATGGCTTTGAGTGACAGGCTGGACTGAATGGACTTTTTATCCTAGAATAGCAGAATCCACATTCTTCTCGAGTACACATGGAACATTCTCCAGAATAGATCACATACTGGGTCACAAATCAGTCCTCAACAAGTACAAAAAGATCAAGATCATATCTTGCATATTTTTAGATCACAGCGCTATGAAACTCAAAATCAACCATAAGAAAAAATTTGGAAAGACCATGAATACTTGGAGATTAAAAACACCCTACTAAAGAATGAATGGGGGGCGCCTGGGTGGCGCAGTCGGTTAAGCGTCCGACTTCAGCCAGGTCACGATCTCGCGGTCCGTGACTTCGAGCCCCACGTCGGGCTCTGGGCTGATGGCTCAGAGCCTGGAGCCTGTTTCCGATTCTGTGTCTCCCTCTCTCTCTGCCCCTCCCCCGTTCATGCTCTGTCTCTCTCTGTCCCAAAAATAAATAAAAAACATTGAAAAAAAAAATTAAAAAAAAAAAAGAATGAATGGATTAACCAAGAAATTAAAGAGGAAATTAGAAAGTACATAGAAGCAAATGAAAATGATAACACAGCAGCCCAAGATCTCTGGGATGCAGCAAAGGCCATCATAAGAGGGAAGTATATAGATGTCCAGGCCCTCCTAAAGAAGGAAGAAAGGTCTCAAATACACAACCTAACCTTACACCTAAAAGAGCTGGAAAAAGAACATCAAATAAAGCCCAGAATCAGCAGAAGAAGTTAAATAATAAAGATTAGAGTAAAAATTAATGATATGGAAATCAAAAAAACAGTAGAACAGATCAATGAAACCAAGAGCTGGTTCTTTGAAAGAATGTACAAAATTGATAAACCCCTAACCAGACTGATCAAAAGAAAAAGGAATAGACTCAAATAAATAAAATCAAGAATGAAAGAGGAGAGATCAAACCAGCACTGCAGAAATACAAACAATAATAAGAGAATATTATGAGCAAGTATATGCCAGCAAACTAGGCAATCTGGAAGAAATGAACAAATTCCTAGAAACATATCAACTACCAAAACAGAAAGAGGAACAAATAGAAAATTGGAACAAACCCAGTGAAGAAATTGAATCAGTAATCAAAAATCTCCCAACAAACAAGAGTCCAGGGCTGGACAACTTTCCAGAGGAATTCTACCAAACATTTAAAGAAGAGTTAACACCTATTGTGTTGAAGCTGTTCCAAAAAATAGAAATGGAAGGAAAACTCCAAATTCATTCTACAAGGCCAGCATTACCTTGACTCCAAAATCAGACAAAGACCCCAGTAAAAAGGAGAAATCCAGACCAATTTCTCTGACGAACATGGATGCAAAAATTCTCAACAATATACTAGCAAACCAGATCCAACAACACATTAAAAGAATTATTCACCACTATCAAGTGGAATCTATACCTGGGATGCAGGGCTGGTTCAATATCCACAAATCAATGAATATGATACATCACATTAATAAAATAAAAACAGGGTAAGAACCACATGATCCTCTCAATAGAGGCAGAAAAAGAATTTGACAACATACCATCCTTTCTTGAAAAAACCTTCAGGAAAGTAGGCTTCAAGATCATAAATACTATATACAAAAGACCCACCACTAATATCATCCTCAATGGGGAAAAACAGTGAGCTTTCACTCGAAGGTCAGAAACACGACAAGAATGTCCATTGTCGCCACTGGTATTCAACAAGTGTTGGAAGTCCTAGCCTTAGCAATCAGACAACACAAAGAAATAAAAGGCATCCAAATTGGCAAGGAGGAAGTCAAACTTTCACTCTTTGCAGATGACATGATACTCTATATGGAAAACCCAAAAGACTCCACCAAAAAACTGCCCAAATGATACATGAATTCAGCAGTCTTGGGAAATAAAATCAATGTACAGAGATTGATTGCACTTCTATACACCAATAATAAAGCAGCAGAAAGAGAATTCAAGGAATTTTTTCCATTCACAATTTCACCAAAACTCATAAAATACCTAGGAATAAGCCAAACCAAGGAGGTGAAAAAATCTATACACTGAAACTATAGAAAGCTTATGAAAAAAAATTGACGAAGAAACACACACAAAAAATGGAAAAACATTCCATGCTCATGTACTGGAGGCACAAATATTGTTAAAATGTTGGTACTACCCAAAGCAATCTACATATTCAATGCAATCCCTATCAAAATAACACTAGCATTATTCAAAGAGTTAGAACAAACAATCCTAAAATTTGTCTAGAACCAGAAATGATCCCAAATAGCCAAAGCAATCCTGAAAGAGAAAACCAAAGCTGGAAGCATCACAATCCTGGACCCCAAGCTGTATTACAAAGCTATCACAATCAAGACAGTATGGTACTAGCACAAGAATAAACCCATAGATCAATGCAAGAATAGAGAACCCAGAAATGGACCCACAAATGTATGGCAACTAATATTTGACAGAGCAGGAAAGAATATCCAATGGAAAAAAGACAGTGTCTTCAGCAAATGTTGTTGGGAAAACTAGACAGTGACATGCAGAAGAATGAACCTGGACCCCTTGCTTACACCATACACATAAATAAAAAAATGGATGAAAGACCTAAACATAAGACAGGAGGCTATGAAAATCTTAGAGGAGAAAGCAAGCAACAACCTCTTCGACCTTGGCTGCAGCAACTTCTTACTTGATATGTATATGGAGGCAAGGGAAACAAAAGCAAAAATGAATTATTGGGACCTCATCAGGATAAAAATTTCTCCACAGCAAAGGAAACAATCAGTAAAACTTAAAGGCAACCTACAGAATGAGAGAATATATTTGCAAATGACATATCAGATAGTCCTTTGGCTAGTATCCAAAATCTATAAAGAATTTATCAAAGTCAACACCCAAAAAACAAATAATCCAGTGAAGAAATGAGAAGACATGAATAGACACTTTTCCAAAGAAGACATCCAGAAGGCTAACAGACACATGAAAAAATGCTCAACATCACTCATCATCAGGTAAACACAAACCAAAACCACAATGAGATACCACCTCATACCTGTCAGAATAGCTAAAATTAACAACTCAGGCAACAACAAATGTTGGCATGGTTACAAAGAAAGAGAATCCCTTTTGCACTGCAGGTGGAAATACAAAGTGGTACAGCTATTCTGGAAAATAGTATGCAGGTTCCTCAAAAAAATTAAAAATAGAACTACCCTACCACTTAGCAATTGCACTACTAGGTATTTATCCAAAGGATACAAGAGTGCTGATTTGAAGTGACACATGCATCCCAATGTTTATAGCAGCACTATCAACAATAGTCAAAGTATGGAAAGAACCCAAATGTCCATCTACAGATGAATGGATAAAGAAGATGTGGTATACACACACACACACACACACACACACACACACACACACACACACACAATGGAATATTACTTGGCAATCAAAAAGAATGAAATCTTGCTACTTGCAACAACATAGGTGGAACTAGAGTGTATTATACTAAACAAAATAATTCAGTCACAGAAAGACAAATATCATATGATTTCACTCAGATGCATAATTTAAGGGACAAAACAGATGAACATAAGTAACAGGAAGCAAAAAATAATATAAAAACAGAGATGAAGACCAGCCATAAGAATCTTTTAAATACAAAGAACAAACTGAGGGTTACTGGGTGGGGAAAAGGCTAAAGGTGTGAGGGGCATTAAGGAGGGCACTTGTTCGGATGAGCACTGGGTGTAGTTACTAGAATTACTAAATTCTATTCCCGAAAGTATTACTACAGTATATATTAACTAACTTGGATTAAAGAAAGAAAGAAAGAAAGAAAGAAAGAAAGAAAGAAAGAAAGAAAGAAAGAAAGAAAAGAAAGAAAGAAAAGAAAGAAAGAAAAGAAAGAAAAGAAAGAAAGAAAGAAAGAAAGAAAGAAAGAAAGAAAGAAAGAAAGAAAGAAAGAAAGAAAGAAAGAAAGAAACATAATGAAAATCAAGGGCACCTGGGTGGCTCAGTCAGTAAAACACCCAACTCTTGATTTTGACTCAGGTCATGAACTCATCCTTCATTGGATCAAGCCCCATGTAGGGCTCTGAGCTGACAGCACAGAGCCTGCTTGGAAAGAGATACAAATGTAGAAATCATTCCATTATTGAAAGAGAATAAATATAAGTTAACTGTTTAAATTTTTTAACAAAACAAAGAATATAAAAGTAATTTAACTAAACTTAAATCATTTTATTTCACTGGTTAACTACACATAAATCAAGATAAAAAGCATTATACAAAACAAAGCAAAAGTAAATAAATAATTATAAAACATAGATTAGCACATTAATAATCTGAAAAAATTTGTAATCAGTCAATAAATGTAAAAATCAATAACACAACTAAACTGTAGAGAGGCTAACCAAGCAAAAAAAAAAAAGAACAAATATAAATATTTACATAACATAAAATATGAGTTTGGCACAACCACAGATCTAAAGACTGAAATCATAAGATAGATTAACACCCAATTTGTGTGCCAATAAGTAACAAAAATAGATGCACTATTTACTAGAAAATTATACACTTTCAAAACCAACTCTGAGAAAAGGAGAAAATATGAATCCACATATAAATAAAGAAAATTATATAATTTCAAAATAAGTGTTATCAAAATCCATTTTAATAAGATATTTTCAGGTAAAGACTATGAAAATTTCACAAAATTGGTTATTTTTGCTAGTTAAATGAATTTCTCTCAATTTATGTCTGCCATTTTTGAATTAATCATGTTTACTGAAAATACAATACCACAAACTCTTCAAAATGTCCCTTTTGTTTGTGAATATACATATTTTGGTTTTTTGTTACAAAATTACTGGTAAAATTTGAGATTGTTTTCTCTAAAAATTCCATTTACCAACTAAATTTATTAATTAGTTTTTTTAGTATTTCCTTTTTTTTATTTTAAAATGTCAACAATACTTAGCCAGCATGTTATTTTTATTCATTCATTTTATTTCTTGGCCAGGGCAATTACCTGTTTGATATTTCTAGAACAATTTTATCATTATTCTATTTTACCATTTGCAAGTTTAATGGTTATACTTTTAATTTTATGTTAATTATTTATCCCTGAATTGGAATAAATAATTTTTATTGTATTTCTTAAGAAAGAATAAAATTCAAGGATTTGTCTATTACTGTATAACATTGTTTACTTTGTTCTTCCAATTACATGATTTTGACAAAATATAATGCAAATTTCAGTACAAAAATATAATCCCAGCATAGGGAGACCTTTATTACTAGTCACTGATGAATTGCTGATCCTAACATCGCACAAAGTGCAACAGTTGTCAGGTATTGAACAATAGGCCATAGAGGACTCAAATCCTTAAGAAAAGGACACACAAAGTAGCCTTATCTTCATGCTGGTTCTCTACCTTAGAAAAACTTTCAAGACACTTTGCTCAGAGAACAAAGGAGATAGAACCCAAGCTCATAACTTTCCCATCGAACTAGCGAGGTGGGTATTAGCGTACATAACTGCTGAAGCAACAAGATCATAGAGCAGGGCATTTACTATCAGAATAGGAAATGGAAAGGTAGGGTCCAATGACTATGTGTGACTCTTCCCCTCCTCGCTGAGGGCGGCACTGAAAGTGGGAAGCGCAAGACACCACGGGTCCCAGCAGAAAGTGCGTACCATAGTGTTGAGAGAACACACTTAAAAAGGGATTGTGCAGGGGTGCCTGGGTGGCTCAGTCAGTTAAGCATCCGACTTCAGATCAGGTCATGATCTCACGGTTCATGGGTTCAAGCCCCACATTGGGCTCTGTGCTGGCAGCTCAGAGCCTGGAGCCTGCTTCTTGGATTGTGTCTCCCTCTCTCTCTGCCCCTCCCCCACTATTCTCTCTCTCTCTCTCTCTCTCTCTCTCAAAAATAACTAAAAACATTAAAAAAAACAGGGATTGTGCAGAGCTAAAGGACATTAAAGATATGGACATGTGGAATGAAGTGATCTTCTAAATTTCAAAGTCATTTATTTTAGGAATTAGACAAGCCATTGGGAGTTCACCTCCTGGTTGAAAACCTATGTGTGATATGTCAGGTCCAATAATAGGTGATTACAAAAGCACAGACTAGCAGGCTGCCCTCCCCACACTAGACTTAGTGCACAGCTAATCCATCACAGTCTCTCAGGGAGTTGCAGTCAAGGACGAAGACCCCTTTGGCCAGTCATGCTCTTTTTGGTGTATTTGCATTCTGAGCCGCAGGATAGACACAGGAGAAAAACAAAATAAACCTCTGCTACAGCCTTAAAGCTTAGATAAACTTAATTTAAAATGGATCTGAACTAACATGTAAAAGATACAAATATGAAATTTTGGAACAAAATATACTGAGAACATTTTTATGAATTTGGGTAAGCAAGTTTCTTAAATGCAAAAGTTGCTAACAGTGAGAATAAAAATTAAAATCTATTTCTTAAAATAGTTTGCTCTTAAAATGTAGCACTAAGAAAATTAAAAGACCACACAGACTAGAAGAAAATTTTATATGTATAAACTATATGTGTGTATATGTGTGTGTAGTGTGTGGATTATATAACTAAAAACAATATCAAGAAAACTGAACCTAAATGAAAGTAAGCGCAATAGTTCTCAATGGGCCCTTAACAAAATATATGAATGGCTAGTATGTATACATTAAAAGATGTTCAAAATAATTAGGCATCAGAGAAATAGAAGTTAATGCTATCATGTGCAATAACTACATACCCAGCAGAGCGCAACTTGTTAAAAAGCTCAGCATCAAGTGTTGACAAATGTATAGAGTCATTGGAATTTTTGTATGAAGCTGTGGGATTATAAAATGGTAGAGTCACTAAGGAAAAAGTCTTTGGCAGTTTAAAAAAATAATGGAAATTCCACTCTTAGATAATTTTCCCAAGAGAAATAAACTTATATCTCCAAAAAATTGTACATTAAAGTTTGTAGCAGTTTCATTCACAATAACTCAAACTGTAAATATTTGAAATGTCTGTCAACAGAAGAACAAATACACATATTTGGAAAATATATAGAATGGAGTACTGTTCGGATATAAAAATGAAAATAACTGATGTGCAAAGCACCATGGTATAATCTGATGTTATATTGAGTTGAGGTAGACACACAGAGCACACGTTGGATTCTTTCACTCCATGAAATTCAAGAACAGGCCTCAGGGTTGGTAGGGGTGTTGACTGCAAAAGTATTAGGGAACTTTCTGAGGACATGGAAATATTTACTTTTTAAAAAGGATGGCAATTACACGGTTCTATGTATTTGTCAAATCTCATTTCATTTTTCCTCACAAATGTGTGCATTTAATAATCACAAACATATTGAAATAAAGATTATATACATATGTAGGTCTAAAATATAAAATTAGAATCAATTTGATAAGGTCAAATAATTAGTTTCATCTGTCTGAAAAATAAGCAGACGGTAATCTTTGTCACTCATTTGGTAAGGCCAGACATGATTCTGAAAATTTCTAAAAAATAAAAATAAAAATTTTAGATCAATTTCACATTGCTAGAGATGGAAATTTATTCTATTTTGGGTCTTGCTTTTGGGTTGTTTGAATTAAAATTGCTTGTGGATAGAGTGAGGCCAATTCTTTCCAAGTTATATAATCAATTCATTCACAGCAATAATCTCAGTGAAACATCAATTAGCACTTAAAATATCCTTAAATACCACACACAAAAAAACAATATTTCACAATAGACCAGAAAAAAAATATCAACATAAAAAGTAATGAGATGACCTTATCTGCACAAAAATTTAAAGTATATGATAGAGTGACTATAATTAGAATACTATGAACCAGTAGCAAACATACACTGACAAGTCAAAGTTTTGACAAGCTGTCAAAGGTTTCTGAAACAAATTGAATTTAGTTTTCATGGTAGTGACTGGTAAACATACCATCTTGTTCTTGATGTGTGAACAAACGGACACTTGGAAACAATGGTGAAATTCAATTATTTTCTTATAACATGCTCTAAATGGTTTCAGATAAAAAAATGCTTACATATAAAACAATCCATTCACATACTAAAAGAAAATTGATGTTACTTATTTAATTTGGGGATGTGGTAAGGCTTTCACAAACACTATCAAGAGGATAGAACTTAAAGGCAGATCTATATAGCCTCATAAATTAAACAAAATTAAAAATTTTAAATTAAAAAGTATGGGGAAAAGTACACTGTAATATATAAGGATACTACGTTAATATATAAAGTACAATTTTTTATAGTTATAATGGGTGATGGACAAAGGAAATGAAAGAGGAGTCACAAAAGATTCAATCAATGCACGTGATCAATAGATATGGAAAGGAGGTAAAAATTCTGAAACCATTTGTAATCAAGTAAATGAAAATTATATTAGATACATTTCTATAACATGAATTTGTCAAAAAGCAAATTAAAAAAGATTGTGCAAAAAGCGGCATTTTCTATATGTCTCCATTTAAGTTACCACTGTTTCTGAAGAGAAATATCATACAAAAAATAAATCCCACTATAATACGATAATTTTGCATTATAATTTGTATATAAGTTGGAATTTTTGTTTAAGAAAATGTGTTCATTAAAGAGTATATGTTCGGGGCGCCTGGATGACTCAGTCAGCAGAGCAACCGACTTTGGCTCAGGTCAGGATCCGATGGTTCATGGGTTTGAGCCTCATGTCGGGCTCTGCGCGGACAACTCAGAGCCTGGAGCCTGCTTCAGATTCCGTGTCTCCCTCTCTCTGCCCCTTCCCCAGCTCACACTCTGTCTCTCTCTCTTTCTCAAAAATAAATAAATATTATGTGTGTGTGTGTGCGTGTGTGTGTTCCTGGAAGATTTTTACAATGCCACTTGTAGTCATAATTAAAACTAAAAAATTTGAGTAGGTGACAGTTTAATTACACGTAATTCATTACTATGAGGCCTTTCATTTGATGTAACAAAACTATTCACATTATCTTAAGTGAATAAAACTGATCACATAACAAAAGGTACAATACGGATTCATGCAAATGTTTAGAAAAAAAATTCTGAGAGTAAAAGGATGCAGAGTATTTTTTCTTTAGATCTCAAAACAATTTATATTGTCTTAAAACAAAAAATAAAAAAAAAATTAATAAACATAGCATGCAAGATTATTAGGCTTCAATAAAAAGAATGCATTGATTTTTAAAAAATATTTACTTTTTTAAAAAATTTTTTAACATTTATTTATTTTTGACAGACAGAGAGAGACGGAGTATGAACGGGGGAGGGGAAGAGAGAGAAGGAGACACAGAATCCAAAGCAGGCTCCAGTCTCTGAGCTGTCAGCACAGAGCCTGACGCAGAGCTCGAAGTCACAGACTGCGAGGCGAGATCACGACCTGAGCCCAAGTTGGACGCTTAACTGACTGAGCCACGCAAGCTCCCCTTTTAAAAATATTTTCTAATGAGAAATACAATACATAGCTGTTTAGATAATGCCCATGAAAAAATATACAATATAAAGAAAAAGCAAATGATTTCACATCAATTTCTTAGGAACTTTTTGCACAGTGGAGCTACCATCTTTCTGAGGTTGTATACATTACATTAAAGGGAAACTTGTTTGAACAAACATCTTATCCCTGAATTTCATGGTTTGATCCAACAAAATTTTTATAAAGTTTTTGTTACATTGTTTTGCATGGTTCATGAAATAAATCATTCAAATGTCTACAACTTATGTTTAAACTATGCATACAAATTCAATCAATAATAGCACCTGAAAATGGGTTCATAATCCATTAAAAAAAAAAGTTAATGTTTTAAGTTGTTTACTATGGATAACTTCAAACTGATTTTATGCTGATTTAGGCAAGTACTGGACTGAAGTTTATCTCTGTTTTTTTTTAATTGGCAAGAAAATTAATAATGTAAATAAGATATGAGGGAGGAAATGTTCTACTTAAGGAAACAATCTCTTTTCAATTAAATTGGAAGCAACCTTTTGCATACCAATTGTAATTAAAAATGAGTCTTATTTGTGCATTAAATAGGGTTTTGCAGGATTTCTACTTGGCAGTATTTGTACATTAGCTTTAATTGTTGGATGCCCTGGGAATGATTGAAACTCTTTAAAATAATCTACATTTGAGATTAAAATGTGTCCTTTAGTTGGGTGGAATTCATGACCTGTCATCATGTTTATATTAGAGATTTCCAAGTATTTCTCTCTTCTTTATGTAGGCAAATCCCTTTCTAAACATATTCAAAAAGGAGTGGTTTTCATTGGGAAGCAGTGACCTCACTGTCATTGAAAAAGTGAAAGCAAGTGCAAAATGACATAACAAGTTAGGAAGTAAAAGACTATGAAGGATAACCCTCAGACACTAAGATACTCTTATTTTGGATTTTATTACTAAATAAAATTCAGGTCGCAGAATTATTGAATTCAACAATATTGCTTGAAAGTTAAGTTTTTACATCAATTATTTTGCTGTAGTGAGATACCACTCTCCTGAATATAAATAATATACCCATGTCACAGGTGTCCAAAATGTCTCATAACAAATTCAGGAATGCCTTCACTCTGCTTATTGCCTCCTTAAGTAAATGCAATAACTTATAATCCCCTCAGAGGCACCTCCAATAACAAAGAAAGCTTTGTAGCTTCCTGCGATGTTACAGTGGGAGAGTTATTATATTCAGAACGATGTACTCTTCCCTTTTTAACTATCTCACTTTGCATAACATTTTTGCCTCTGGGTCAAGAATGAGAACTTGTGATTGAAGGAAAAAATAACTTGGGAAATGGCCCTGTCAGTCACACCATTCGTGAATAATAATAATGGTGGTGATAATAAATATATTTTAGAGCACTTTTCTCTCTAAAAGTTCACAGTGCATAGGAAGGTCAAGAACAGAGAATTACACTCTTACTCATTTTATCTAATGCAAGACTAGGGTGGTAGAATGTGGAAAATATATCTACATGAAAGATTGCTTTTTTCAATGATCGACAATAGCTTTTAAGAGCTACACGCCATTGTTAGAATGACTACTTATCTGAAGAGCACAAACAGTTCTCTGGATTCCATTTGCACGCATCTGTGTGTGTGTGTGTGTGTGTGTGTGTGTGTGTGTGTGTGGCATAAACCAATAAAATAGAGTTTCTAAATAAATAAGACGAGGATGATACAATTTATTCAACCAGGTCAACTTATTGTATTTTAAAGAGATATATTTTCCCCAGTAGGAAGTGATAATGTTTTAGTCAGCACAGACTGATTCCAGGTAGAACCAGAGGCTTCATGCTTATTTTTAGATGGATAAGATATCACTGATTATTTACAGTCTAGTTGCATTCAAGTTAAATTCACACTTATTCTATATGAGTTTATCATAAAAATGGGTTCTTTATTGATAATTTAATAAGTGAGAAGAGCTTCCTTGTAATATTTAAAGATAAATGTAATATTCCAAGGACTCAATTTTTAATCTTAGCTGAGAGTATGAACGCATTATAAGAATTTGTGTTTTTTATATCTGTTACAAAGAAGCAGTGTTTATTCAATTGCAAGTATAAACCATTTTGTCAGAAGAACTTGGCTTTATCAAACATTTTTATGATAATCTGCTGACCTCACTGATAAATTTAACTTAACTACTATTTTATTTTTTTTTAATTTTTTTTAATGTTTATTTATTTTTGAGACAGAGAGAGACAGAGCATGAATGGGGGAGGGGCAGAGAGAGAGGGAGACACAGACTCTGAAACAAGCTCCAGGCTCTGAGCTTGAACTCATGAACTGTGAGATCGTGACCTGAGCTGAAGTCGGACGCTCAACCGACTGAGCCACCCAGGCGCTCCATCTTAACTACTATTTTAAAAATACAGCTCTTTAGAAGGCGCCTGGGTGGCTCAGTCGGTTGAGCGTCAGACTTTGGCTCAGGTCATGATCTCACAGTTCACGAGTTCAAGCTCAGAACCTGGAGCTTGTTTCAGATTCTGTGTATCCCTCTCTTTCTGTCCCTCCCCCACTCTCTCTCTCTCTCAAAAATAAAAATAAAACATAAAAAAATAAAATATAGCTCTTTAGAAGAAAGAATATGGCTAACTTATTTTATAATTTAAAAAGAAAATTTATACTTACTATGTATTTTAAGACAGCGAAGGACTCCACTATTGTTTAAGATGATTTAGAGATTGGGATGATAAAAATCCAAACGCTCTTACATTCAAGTATATTTTCTTGTGTCTTAACCGAAGTTCTCTAGAAAACAGAACCTGAGAAAAATCTGGAGTAGTAATACCTAATTGGGTGCAATCCCAGGGCAGAGAGAGTAAGGGGAAAGTGTTAGGAGGAGGGAAGAATGAGAAGAAAATATAGAATAGTTATTAAGTTATTATGGTGATGGCCACTGCATGAAGAGCAATGACTGGTCACTGAGCCACATGAGATGGCTCTGGGCAGTCTCTATTGTAACTGTAGAAATGCAACACTTTGGAATAGTCTATTAGAAGAGAGCATGGAGAAAAAAATTCACTGTTGACACTCTATTGCTACCTCTCCCCCATTAGTCAAAAGTTGCCCTACAAGGAGTTAACTTTACCCTTCTGAGATATGATGCCTGGTCCCTTAGGCAACTCCTACGGTATCTTGGTCCCCTACTCTAAAAATGGTGCTATATAGGAGTCCAGAATTAATTCAAGGAGCCAAAGGCTCTAGATATTGGCCTTAGGAGACAGAACCTTTAAGGCCTATAGAGCTGGTCTACAGTTGAGCTACTGGGGTTGAACATGGTCCAAGAGCCCAGGAAACAGGTAACATTTAGAAAATATGATGCAATGCAGAAGACGTATCTGATACAGTTCACTCTTTGTGGTATTCAGATCCAGTTGTGCCCTCCTACTATATCTGGTTTCCATACTGCAAAATGGGACACTCCTTTTGGACAAAAAACTTCTTTACCAACTTTGAAAGTGCAAGTAAATTAGGCAGAATCTATATCACAATATCCTACAACATTTAAGAAAGAACATTACTTAAAAAAATAAAGCTGCTGAAACTCCCTTCATCACATCACTACACATTCTAGATTTGCTTCACCCTTGGCCAACACCAACTGGTACAGGGAACTGCAAATGGACAGATGTTAGTTGCAGTTTCTAGTTCAGTAACACCATTAGCATACCCCTGACAGAAACATTTTCCCCTTGAAAACTGGGGTATCTTTTCTGGCAAAACTTAAACCTGCAGTGAAGAGAAATAAAATTTCAAGTGACTCAGTGGGTGTGATGGTCAGATATCTTATCCTACTTAAATCTCTTGACTCTGTGGTCCATCTAAACTAGCTATTGGAACAAACTACCATATGTTGGCAAATGGTTCAATGCACATTGTGTTTTGTAGAAGGCAGCACCATAACACGATAAGACGTTTTCCCTAAAACTTACATATGCCTGTAACTCTAATTAGTCTAGTTATTTCTCCCTGATAGGACATACACTAATATCCATGATACCCATGATCCTGAGTCCATTCCTCCAACTTTTTTGTATAAAATGTACCTCTTGGTCTGAAGCAACATTGTTTTTGATACCACTCATGGATTAGGTATTCCTTAAGCCCTCAGATAATGATGCTATAGAGACAGCATATTTAGGGATGGCTTCCCTTTTTCCTGGATTATGTACTAATTCTGGTAAAAATGAATAGATGTACCCTTCAAAGTGCAAGGAGTCTAATGTAACTGGCCAGCCTTCAGTTGTCAGGCAGGGTTCCCTATGCAATATAAAGGACTTAGTAGCTTTCTTTCCTGGAAATTGGGCATTTATAGATGTCAACACCTAAATGGCTTGGTGAGAAGGATTCCATTTTGTTAGAACTATCTATGAGATGAACTTGGTTCCAAATTCAGTTTATCATCCAACCATCTTAAGCCTCCAAATGAACTGGAGGACCAAATGACCTTTCAGGTACCCTGGTCCCAAAATTCACTGCCCTAAATTTATCACATTGTTATTGTAAGGTCTAAAATAACCTCAAAATAAGTCAATCAAGTCCTCAATCTTCATAATTATCATTGCTCTTCCCCATATTAAGGTTATGGCTGCTTGATATCTCAATATATTAATATCTATATATTCTTATACCAATTAATCACAGGAAGAATCTTTAAAAATTATATTGCTACTTCTTGCCAAGGATGATAACCTCACTTACCAAGACGAATGAGGTCCCTATTGCTTTCAAACAGGTTTTTGATTAAACATCCAATATACTATCTTGAATACCTGTTCTCTTGAATTATTCCTAATAATGTTAATATTAGACCAAGCCAGTTTTAAAGAAAACAAAAGATGGAAAGATTTGGTATTAATGCATTGGCGCTTATGAGGCCCAGGCAATGAGAGAGATGCTAAAATAAAATGTTACAAAGAATAATGGAAAGAAAATAAGTTAATTTATTATCAAGTTCTATTCCTTTCTTAAAAAGATCTAGCTAGTATTCTTGGAAAAATCTATTGGAGGGAAACATGAAGTAATCAATTTTATAGTTCCCTCTGCTCTGTTGTCCTTTATTATTTAAAATTTGTCCCAAGGATAGGTAACCCCACTCCACCATTATACTTCTGTAGAAGTTAATTTGGTCTATATGGGAGTTTCTGGAGAAAAAACAGGCACATTCAGTGTCAGTCATCACCAGGGTGGTTCAGGTGGGACATGGGCTGACAGGCCAGGAAGAAGGTGAGCCTAAAAGAATTTGAAGCATCACATAAGCTGCATACCAAACAGAAACACTCAAAATGTAGTCTTTAAAATGTAACAGGGTTTCTATAACCTAAGTCTAAGTAGAAGAGAAATTACTAAACATGATAGCCCCTTTAATAGGCACTGTAAATGTTATCAATTCTTTGCCTCTCAGCTCCAATCCATTCTTCTTTGCCCTTCTTGCGACACTGGTGCTGTGACCTGTAAATGTTTCTCCTTTGCCAGACAGTACAATAGAAGCTATGCCAATAACAGATGCTGGGGAGATGATACAAGACTATAGCAAGAGGCAGGACTTCTCCCCTTGGTCTTGGGCTTGGTTTCTTCTTCAGCATGGCTGCCAGCCAGTGTGCTGGAGGCTAGTGGCACTCGCCTCAGGAGTCCTAAAAGAGCACTTCCACCCTACCTACATGCACTAGTGAATTTCTGAGCTTCCAGGTAGGGGGGTGAGGGGGGACATCCTTTGGACTAGCTCTAGCCCACTTGCACTCTCCAGAAAATTTGTCCAGCACTTAGTGAATCATATCCATGGATCAACTCCAGTCCATCCTGCAGCGAATTTCTTGGCTACCTAGGACACTCTCCTTGTGAATCAGCTCCCATACTACTGCACTAACCAGTGAATTCTTCAACCATCTGTGAGCTATTCCTATGACTCAGCCTAGACTGCTACACTTTCCACAAAGTTTCACCACTTTGGCCCAGAACTCTGGCAAGTTTCTTTGCCAATGGCAGTCTGTATGTTCCTGTGATTTCTGTTTGCCAGTTGGGTCAGAATCTTAGCATTGAGGGCCTGGAGAAAGCATCTTCTAAGCACTTATTTCCTCATTCACTCTCCCTCAGTCCCAGAGGTAGTAGTCACTTTCTTCATTTACGTATTCCTTAGCATACTCCTTTGCCCCATTTAGTCTTTTACTGGTTAATAATTCTTCATATTAAATGTTCCATGTACAAACTTTTGATTGTACCTTAACTGACACAAGTACCATCTTCTTGGCAATCTTTTGATTATTTGAATGCCTTTTGCATTTAGTGAATTTTTCAAAGCCAAGTTGCATTCCATCTTGGAGCCACTTTGCAAATCTGAATCTGGACCTGAGTAGCTCTTATCCATGGTAGCATGTTACTGAAAACTAAAAGTTGTTGTTGGATTTAATGGAACTGCTTTCAATACTCCAGCAGTCACTAAACTGGGGTCCTCTGATCCTTGAAACTCAGGCTTGAATACTGATATATATTTCCATATTTACAATCAAATGAATTTGTGACTTCTGGATAATAATTTTTATGCCCAATGATACCTCTGATGGGTCATTTTTTTAATATGAAATTTATTGTCAAATTGGTTTCCATACAACACCCAGTGCTCATCCCAACAGGTGCCCTCCTCAATGCCCAACTGATGGTTCATTCTACCTATCCATTCTTCTCAGGACTACCTAATCTATTATTAGAAAAGCTACTTCTTTACTATTAGCATTATACAAAAGTCTTTTTCATTCCAATATTTCTTTTTTTTTTTTCTTCAGAGAGAACAGCTTTTCCAAAGTGGTATGGAAATTATTCTGAAATTGGAATTGTTAGACTAAATATCCACCTTTCTTGGGACACCTGGGTGGCTCAGTCGGTTAAGCATCCAACTCTTGATATCAGCTCAGGTCATGGTCTCAGGGTTGGTGAGATGGAGTCTCACGTCAGACTCCATGCTGACAGGCAAGAAGCCTGCTTGGGATTCTCTCTCTGCCCCTCCCCCACTCATGCCTTCCCCTGCCTCTTTTTCACAAAATAAATTATAAACTTTAAACATCCACCTTTCTGGAGAGCTGGTTATGGACACAGCATCTGAAAGGTGTATCTTAAGTTCTGCTACCATCACTCCAGGGTTTCACTTACTTGTTGAAACAAAATAATTAGTTAAATAAGAATGGAATGCAGTAGAGCAGGGGACAATGAAGGTTTTCACATATCTTTTTATTTTTTATTCGAAGTAACTTAACATTTTTATGAAAACTTGCTCATCTGCAGTCCAAGAAAATCAACTATTTGTAAGTTATAGTATTACTAATATTATATTTTGCTTGGTATGTAGAAATGAAATTCCCTAGATATCACTTTATAAGTACCGACTCTGCAAAATGCAGTAATTTAGGTTTCATTTACTTTATAGGGCACATAATATAAAGCTGAATTTGCATTATATAGAAATACAGTTCATTTAAATATAAAATTTTCTAGGAAAGCCAAATGATTCATATCATCCACTAAATTTCTTCCCCATTAAAATAGTGTTATAATTAATTTTTCAATAATTATAAAATAGCAACTATGACTATCACATACTTTATAGTAATAAACATAATTTTATTTATAATGGAATTTTCCACTAATTTGGCAACAGAAGAGATAACTCTACTTTCTAGAATAAAATAATATAAAAATGAAATGGATACTATATCCATAGAGCTGTGTCTTTTGGTTGTAAATGTTAGTGTGTGTATAAAAAATTAAATAGCGGCCTATCTCAACTTATAACTACACCATTTTATCCATGTATACTAATTCTCAGAGAAAGAAAAACTCTATCCCATGGTCAAGCATGAAAACCAGTACCAAAACAATCATTTCAGAATTGTCTTCATTAAAAAAATTCACAGTGTTTTTTAAGCTTTTGTTTTCTAAACTCCATCCGTATATACACTAATGTGAGGCAATTCTAAATAGTTACTTAACTAGAAAGACAAAACCAAAAGAATAGAGTTCAGGATCTAGGAAGAGTGAATTATGCAATAAAATATTACAATGTACAGGAAAACCCAAAGCATGTTACTCAAATTTTTTTTCATATACCAGGTAGCTTTCAAAATCAAATGATTCTGTAACTTCAAAGGAAATCAATTCTTAAAGATTAGTATTCCATGCAGGGAAAATGAGAGGGTAATAGAAGATTGAATTTAGAGAAAAATATGTAGAGGGAAAAAATCTAATATAGTATATATACAACTCCTCCTCTAGAGCCTGTTAATAATGTACCTTCTACCAGATAAAGACAAAGGTGGACGAATAAAAAACTTATAGTCTTGGCTGTGTTAGGCTCAGTGCATAACTAATTCTTAGGTATAGTGAACACTATTGGTCATTTTCCTTGCATTTATTTCCCACTTATTCCTTACTAAAAGAAATCTAATTTTGTTCAGACATTCTTACATGATCCTGGGGAATGTGACCCTCCGCATTCCATCACACCCTCTCCCACTTTATCCATTGAAATAAATTCCAGGAGTTAGATTATGAATATTCTAATCCAAACAATCTGTTTCCTTTAACAGTTATAGGTGTTAGGAATGGGTAGATACCCAAATAAGGGCCAGTGAGAAATAACAGGAAATTAGCTAAGGATGTTATCAAAAATCGGGACACCTGGGTGGTTCAGTCGGTTAAGCTTCCAACTCTCTTAAATTTTTAATGTTTATTTTTGAGACAGAAAGAGAGACAGAGCATGAGCAGGGAAGGGGCAGAGAGGAGACACAGAATCTGAAACAGGCTCCAGGCTGTGAACTCACCGCAGGCCTAGAACTCGTGAACCAGCAGATCCTGACTTGAGCCGAAGTCTGTCACTTAACCAACTGAGCCACCCAGGCACCCCAAGCTTCTGACTCTTGATCTCACCTCAGGTCTTAATCTCAGGGCTCTGCATTGGGCCCTGTGTTGGGCCCAAAGCCTACTTTAAAAAAAGAAAAGAAAAACAAAAAGAGTAATAAAAACTCATAGTTTCAATTTTTGTCCTGTAAGGGGTAAGATCAGGGATATGACATGTGAAACTGCCCCAGCAACTTATTCCCAGACTGTGGATTAAGCTAACATGAACAGAAAAGCTAGACTCTCCCTCATCCCCACCTCTGAACGTCTTTTTTTTTTTCCCGAATGATACATTTCCTTTTGCTCAATCCTGTGTTTTCTCTTTTTAACAGCTAAAAGCAGCCTAATTTATTCAGTATATTTTTAATAAGATTTATTCTTTTCTACTCTGATTTTGCCTGATTTGCTCTATTTCAATAAAAACAATCATTTAATAACGTGAAGTAAATTATGGATAAAGTCATTGTATTTTGTAGGTTGGATTTTAAACAAACAATTTTAAAAATATATATTTATATAGCCAGAAATGGCTATACAACATGTCTTCATCTAAGATAGGTACTGTGTTAAATTTTATAAAACTAGAAATGATTAATACGTGTCATGCGTCCTCAAGGTGCCAAAATGAGCAGATAAAAATGAAGTAAGTATGATATGTAATCAGTAGACTTGGGTTTAATGTACAGAGTACAGAATAACATAATGAAAGGCTTCACCAAACATCTAAAACTTATGAATGGTTTTATGAATTAATGAAAGCAATATTGGAGGGAGGAGAAAAATAGAAGTAATCCCAGTTATTCAAGCAAGATAAAATAAGTGCCTGGACTTTAGAAGCAGTGGTTATTGAGAGCTGGGATGGAGTTATCTACTGTGCTGCATGAAGAGAGATGGAAGGTAGAAACCAAGAGAGACACAAACTGTATCACTATGTGACACATAACATGACTAAGTTGAGTAGGACATGGATGACAGAGAAAGTGTATGTAGCTGATGATAATGACCACGTTATTTTAGTGTTTTTTGAAAGCCCCTTTAATATATTCAGCTAGAGATATGGCAATTGGAGGTCAGAATCTGGAGCTAAAAAGATACAGTTTAAAATATTTATGCAGGAATCTTTGATAAACATGGTCTAAAACTATATAACCGGTGAGCTCTGAAGAATGATCAATCTGAAAAGGGGAAAGGGAAACGTGAAATGGTCAAAATAGTATTATTTAATGGTTTGATGAAGAAGAAGATTTAGTAAGGAGGTCTATGCCGCTATTGGCAGAAAGTTTGTAGGAAAACCAATATAAAGTTTTTCTAGGGGCGCCTGGGTGGCGCAGTCGGTTAAGCGTCCGACTTCAGCTTAGGTCACGATCTCACTGTCCGTGAGTTTGAACCCTGCGTCGGGCTCTGGGCTGATGGCTCAGAGCCTGGAGTCTGCTTCCGATTCTGTGTCTCCCTCTCTCTCTGTCTCAAAAATAAATAAAACGTTAAAAAAAATTTTTTTTAAATATATAAAGTTTTTTTATTTCCTTTGGTCATTTTCCAGAGACTACAAAACTATTTTGACCCTTTGTCCAGTTTTGTCCAGTTTTAAATTTTAAAGGGATTCTAATGTTAAGAACCTGGTATCTTTATAATAATATGAAAAGACCAAACTGATTTGAGGAATAAATTAAGATCATAAAGGTAATGAAAAATTAATGTCCAGTTGAACTACTTCTGACTTTCTAAATAGATTTTCAACATTAAATTTTTAAATTCAGTGTTACAGCTAAGTCAGTTTTATATCACCAAAATTTAGGAACATTACAGAATAATTTCGTAGAAGGTGTATAGATACATGTAGGAGCATGGAGAGAAGATTCACCAAGGACTTTTAGCCACAATAGCCAGAGATTCCCAGATTCTCTTCTTAGAATCCGCCCCTACGGTCTGCCCATGGCGCCCTAGATCTAGGTGGTCTCCAAACTTGACTCAGTCTCATCCATAGTTTCTCTCTCAGTCCTCATACATTTGGAAGTACCTCCAACTCTTCTTTCTACTGAAGTCGTTTACAAGGTCAAGTAGCTCACATAAAAAGAATGAAAAATGCAAGTAGCAGCTCTCTTTCACATGTGATTCTCTGCCTCAACAGAATCTAGGAATGCATTACCCTCCAAACTACAGGCTTATTATGCCCTGTCACTATGTTAGCAAGCAGTGAATTATATCCACGTTTTTTTGTTCCCAAGCTCTCTGAGTGGTTTTCATAAAGGTCTAGCCCTAGACTTGACTTGAAATATTGGCACCTACTGAAACTTTGCAATTTGTTGTGAACTACTCACCCACTATTCTGTTTCTGAGATCTACCCGCTGATAGATATAGCTCTAGGACATTAATTATAATGGAAAAATAATATTACTTGTATGAATTCAAGCTATTTATCTATTTTCTTTTGAAGGTACATCTTTCTTATCTGGTTAGACTACCAGAAAATATTATTAAGTGGTGTATCACCATAAGTTACTTTAGCTTAAAAATATTAAAGGCTGTTCTCCAGCAACAATTTTTAAATATTTATAGAAAATAAAAATACAATTACTGAGACTTGTGAAATAATTTTAAGGGGTGCAAATCTGAACAAAATCAAACACAGGCTGTAGGTTACAATACAGAATAAAACAGAAGCACACGATTTTCAGGTAACTGATTGTGGCAAGTAATAGCATGAAGGATAATAACTATATTTTAAAAACTATGTACAAGTAATATTATTTAATCCATATAACAATGTAATATTATCATCCTCATTTAAAAATGAGAAAACTGAAACAAAAAAGTTTAGATACTTCGCCAATTTGAAACGGTAATTTGAAGACCTTAGATTTAAACCCATGCACTCAGATCCTAGACAGATTTAGACAGATTCTAGATTAAACAATCATGTATTGAAAGTACTGTTTCACCAATAAATTAAAGGCAGGAATTCTATATACATGAGGTAAGATATAATAAGTCCCATCAGCTTTTAAGGCCAGGGAACCTCTGCATCAACTACACGTATAAAGAGGAGCATTAGGTTAGCCACAATCTTCCTGGAAACACTCTTCCCTTACTCATGGATTCAATAATGAGTTTAAGAATTTCATATTTGGATAAATAAATAAATAAATAAATAAATAAATAAATAATAAATAAATAAGTAAATTTTAAATGAGAATGGGTGATGTTAAAAAAACAATGAAAAAAACAGAAAAAGAATTTCATATTTTATATTAGAGTTCTATCAAAAGAATTCTACTAGTGAAGACAGTTGGTAAAACTAATGTTAGAAAGTATACAACTGCAAATCATCACAATTAGATGATGTTTTTATGGATTAAGCTATAAAAGAATAAAATATGTTCAAAATGAGAAATCCAAAAATATAAATCAAATGACCAATGAAGAATCTTATTAACCTCCTAAAGAAATGGATCTTAATTCCCTCCTTGAAATTTTAATTATCATCTACAGGTTAGATCACTGCCACTTACTAAACTAGGAAGCATATTCCCAGTCCGTCTTCCCCTGAACTTCGAATTCAAACCTGTTTTCTGCTACATCTTGAAAATAAATGCAATATCACATCAAAAGGAATATTATTTACACCTCTCTCCCACACACAAATTGTGTTTGTCAGCTATTTCAATAATAGTACATGCTATTTTGCTGAAATGGTTATTTCCAATATCCCTTTAAATAATTTAATTATATAAATAGTGTAACTACAGCAGTTCTAGTTCATTGGCCTTCATGCTACTTAAATGGCTCTCATTTCCAGATCATTGAGTAGAACTGCTAACTCTGATTTCCTTAGGCCAAGCTGTGCATCAAAGGAGGCAGCATCTCTTCTCAAAGTTTCTCCTCTCACCTGCAACTCTCCTCCGATCCAGGGGAATCAAAAGAATGAGGTAGGTTTATATCATCTGATAGAGCAGGGCTTTGCAACATGAATAGGAGACTTGTTTCACTTGTGGAAGGTGTAAGGTTAATTTTTAAAGGGATTCTAATGTTAAGAGCTTAATATCTTTATTAATATAATATGGAAAGAAATTAATTTGAGGAATAGATTAATTTCATAACGACAATGAAAAATTAATGTCAAGTTGAACTACTCCTGATTTGATAAATGAAGGATTAATTTTCAGCATTAGGTTTTTATAATTCAGTGGTACAGTGAAGTCGGTTTTATATCATTAAAACTTAGGAATATGCAGAGTAATTCAGTAGAAAATGTACAGATAAATGTATGAGCTTAAGCCTGGTTTTAAAAGAGCAGAGTTAAATGAACGTGTGTTAGACTGTTTAAGACTAGATGCTCTATGACATGCTCTTCAGGGAGAGTATTTTACTGTGGCATTTCAGGTCAAGATGAGCAGCACTAAAGTATTCCTGCTACCAAAATAATAAATAAACAAAATAAAAATATCAACCATTGGTGCAAAGTAGCTCACAACAGTTTAAAACATGTGAACTCCACCCAGTTCCACCCAGAAAGTCCAATACAGGGGGCTCCTGAGTGATTCAGTTGGTTAAGTGTCCGACTTTGGCTCAGGTCATGATCTCCCGGTTCATGGGTTCGAGCCCTGCATGGGGCTCTGTGCTGACAACTACGAGCTTGGAGCCTGCTTCGGATTCTGTGTCTTTCTCTGCTCTTCCCCTGCTCTCATTCTTTCTCTCTTTCTTGAGAATAAACAAACATTAAAAAAAAAATGTTTAAAGTTCAATATAGGAAAATAAATTTCCCATTGAATATAATTAGAGAATCCATTAATTACATATTAGACAGTTTCATCATATCCTTTTTAAAGAAGCTAAGTTCTCCTAGACATATTTTTGGTGATGTATGTTGCCAAATAGAAAGTGCTGTAGTATCAATTCCTTATAATAGGGTATTCAGAAATATCGTTAATATTTTATACATTTACACAAAGATTTTAATAACTTCATTGAAATGTAATTTATTAGATAAGTGTCACCTTAATGCATCAAGTGTCATTATAGTAATAACACTGAATAGTGATATTATCCTCATTTTGCCAATATTGAATTTGAAACTCTAAATAGGTGATTTTGACATACGTATATCTGACTACATAGTGTGTGTTCTTTGACATATTTGATAATCATCACCATTATTTGCCAAACATTTCTAGCTGTCTGTCCTCCAAGAACATAGGATTATATTTTCTAAATCTCTTGTTGTTGGGTCTGACCACAGAAATAGTTTTAACCAATCTGATCAAATTGAGGTGTGTTTTTTCCAGGCTGGAATATTTTATTTCCTTAAGAGATCTTTTTGAGGTCCTCCTTTGCCACAATGACCTTCGAGGTCCAAGATGGCAGTTACCATGTCAGTCTGTGTCCTGGAATGATAGAGTGATGAAGTATAGCCCCACATTCCAGCAATTTGACATGCAGAGTGAGAAAGAATAAACCTTTGTTGTTATAAACTACTAAGATTTGAGGAGTGTTTATCACTCAATATAACTAGCCTTTTTTGTTTGATAGGACACAAAATAATAAACAATATGAATGACATTCCCATAAAAAATATTTAAATGTGGATTAGGGCTTGACCAAGAGTATTTACTCCTACTACTTATTCTTATAATCCTTGCATGGGAGCCAAACACATAGGGGCTTTAACATCTTCATCTGAGCTTGCATAGTCATGGGAGCTGAAATGTGTGTAGGGCTAGCTAATGGTGACAAGTCAGAGGGCGTACTAAGCTCAACCTATAGTCACATTAGGGAAAATCACGAGAGAATTGAAACTATTGAACACTCCCTGTTAAAGAGAATAGATCAATTTTATAATTAACATTGGTTAAAAGTCCTACCAAAGCCAAAATGCCAGTCTAATCTTGATTCTGTCATGTGTCAACTCCTACAGCTTATATTCTTTCTTGCTACCTGTACTTTATGAGATTAGTGCAAGTGTAAGCACAAAGCATCACCCAATGCAACCCACTTTTTTCTTTTTTTTTTTTTTTTTTTAATTTTTTTTTTTAACATTTATTTATTTTTGGGACAGAGAGAGACAGAGCACGAACGGGGGAGGGGCAGAGAGAGAGGGAGACACAGAATTGGAAACAGGCTCCAGGCTCTGAGCCATCAGCCCAGAGCCCGACGCGGGGCTCGAACTCACGGACCGCGAGATCGTGACCTGGCTAAAGTCGGATGCTTAACCGACTGCGCCACCCAGGCGCCCCAGCAACCCACTTTTCAACCATTATTTTTATTCCAGTCTTTCACAAGTCTCTTTCCATCCCATTCTATGCTTTTCTTTGCTTTACTTTGATTGAAGTTCATATATATTTAAATATTTTCAACAATATTTCTCTTTATGTACTCACCAGAATCAAAGTCTAAGTTTCCCAAAGGAATATCACTTCTTTAACAATACTTCCCAGAGAATGGGGTTAGCCTCTTCCTTGCTATCCAATGCCTTTCATAACATTACACTATCTTTGATTTTTATCATTTTTCTTTCTTTCTCCTACCCTATTATTTATTTTTATACATATATCAGTATCTATACCTTATAAAAATAAAAATTAATTGCCCTTTTCTTCTTATATGTATACTTACCACAACTGGTTTCTCAATCAAAAATTTTCTCTTCTCCCATGCAATTACTAGTTTAAAATTATAAATTTTTTTCAAGTCTTCAAAATTGTCCCAGTCTATTTTCTAGTTTTATAATCAATAAGGTCACTAGTACATAAATACATAGTGCTCACATCCTTTCATCTGAAATAACTTTGCATTCACTGAAAAGCATTGTGCTTTTCATCCACAGTGCTTTTGTTTTTTTAATACTTTTGCCCCTCCAGTTCTTCACTGCAGTCTATCAAAACGATCCCCTAAGCTTTGTCAAGCTTATCATAACCTTGACTTGATCAACTTTATGCCACTCTGTTCACAGATCTGTTTATGTAGTAAGCATTCAGCACATGCATTGTAGAATAAGTAAGTGAATGACTGGAGACCAATTAGATTAATTTGAAGATTGGTTTGGATTAAATATGTTTATGTTAACAGCATGGAACTGTTGCCAGACTGACGTGCAATAAAATGTGGTGAAACTGACTCATAATTTGTTAGATACTCTGCTTATCAGGTCAACTAGACAGATTGAGATATTCCTTTGGAAATGCACATATTGGTACCTATCAATCTCTTGAAATCAATTGAGATATGATTGATAAAAATGGAGGAGGGAATCAAGACAGTTTTAATCAGATTGCTTTGCATTCTGAAATTATGTTTTCAAAATTCAAAGGCATAAATAATGCACATCTCAAGATTTGACTATGCAATATCAAAAATTAGCGACAAAAAGTAAAATATGTGCTCAATTATTTATACTGTTTATTTCTACTGAATGGACTATTTTTTATTTCACTCCGATTATAACACTATAGTTATAAATTAGGATTGCCCAAATTAAGTACTCTATTAACTCTGAAAAATCTGGTCCTAAAAGAAGGAGCAAGCAAAACCTCCGTATCCTAAATGGCAAATAGATTAATTGAATGTGAACATATGGACCAATTATATGAATGTTTGCAAACATTAAACTATTTGATACCTTATGAGCAAAATATTAATTTTTCTCTTTTTGAATAAATAAAAAAATCTTTGGTCATGATAGTATAATGCACTATAATTTTTATTTGGCATAAAATTTAAATACAAACTTAATTTTGATAGATGATAGAAATCTTAAGTTAAAAATACATTATTTTCTCAAAAATGAAAATAGCTAAGAGTAATCATATAGGGTTACTAATTTTAACTCTTAAAATTAGTTTTACCTCAACCTCTTATTTTGTATCTGTGACTGCCTACTCCAGTGTTGAACATACTATCAAAATCCATTGCTATCAAGAAACAGAACTGACTATAAAAATAGCTAGAGTGTTCTCTGTATTCTACTTACAAGAGTCCTCTTTAATCTCATGAATTTAAAATGATAAATTCCAAAACTGAAATCTTCATTTGATTTTTAATTCAGAATTCAGAACTTAGGAAAATTAAAAATTTTGACATCTCTCTGTACATGTGTCACTAGGATTGGGCAATCAAATAAAACTTTAATCCTGAACATGGAAGTTAAGTCTAAATCATTACTTGACAGAATTGAATATATAATCAAAGTTATTGATCTACTAGCTTTATGTGGACACAGCCAAACACTAATTTTGTCCATTAAACATTTAGAGCAGTTTCTATTGAAACATCTTGATTTCCTGAGTTTTGTCCTTGAGAACAGCTGAAACTTATTGGACTGTAAAAGCAAAATTACCTGGAGCAGAAGGTATTTTTAAACACATGTTTTCCCAAAGTAGGCAGCTGCTCACTGCATGGATTCTTTGAGCACTGCTGTGCTCAGCAGTTAACTTTCTTTACTTGAAGATACCAGGGCAAGGAAGATAACCTCAACACATTGTTTTTCTATTATTTTTACTATGTTCTCAGTACTATCAAAGGGCTGATATTTGACAGCAAAGACATTATTAAAAAACACTTGTAGAAAAGGGAAATCCTTTTTTAAGGTAAAAACATTAACAAATCTTCATTGTCATTTTAGTACTTTTCTAAAGAGTAGCAAAGCAAGTCTATATTGTCTCTACAGAGAAAGGAAACTTCTGAATAGAAAATTTCCTTTGGTTTAGTAGTTTTAGCACTTGTATTTTAAATATTAATTTGTACTTTCAATTTATGCAATAATGCACTGACATTGTAACACTGAATATAATTAAGTCAAAAAGATGATAATGTTTGTATTCTTATCACATATTCTGCCTTTGTACATATGGATGTGTAAACGCACCTATTAGCTAATTGCTTATGGAAAATGTTAATGAATGCTAACACTTTTCTTGGGCATGCAAACCTACTGCCACATATGATAATTATACTAGGCTACAATTGATTTATTACCATCTAAAATTTATGTAACATCCAATGTGCTCGATGATTTGTAGCATTTGAGACCTGGGTTTAATAAGTGTTTAGAATTCAAAAGATAATCTCTTGAAGTTGAGGCCAAGAAGGTATTGTATTAGGCTGAGTGAGAGTGTAGAATTTTTGGATGAACAGAGAAAAACAAATTCCCAATTGGGGTACTGGAGAATCTAACAACTGACCAAACTAAGATTGCCCTTCTCCATGGTCAAATAAGGAAATGACTAAATGTTTATTTTTGCCATCTCTGACATCCAGTCAAAAGTATAATACCTTCCTGCCAGACAAACATGAGGCATGTGTGGATCTGTCTTGATTTACACACGCTACCACTAAAACCTAGGACTGCTCGTTGGTGCCTTCCTGGGAGATTGATGATGCCTTGTGAGTGAATTGCAGGTAGCTAGAGTCAATTCAAAAATAACCCATTCTTCAATTATATCTTTTTCTTTTTCTTTTTTTTTTTTTGTTTTGGTATGACTTCTAGTTCTCATCTTAGGATTTTCTTCTCCAGTGCTTTTGAAATGTATTTAGCTGACACACAGTGTTCCTTTCAGTTGGTGGTGGCTCTCACACTATGTAGAAATAAACGTTTGCCAAACTCTTAATGTCTATGAAAAACTATATATTATTCCTTCAGTTGCTAACTCTAATATACAATCGTTGAGGTTTATTAAACTAAAAGTAGGGGTTACCTTATTTGGCAGGCAGAACAATGGTCTCCCAAAGATGCTCACCTCCTAATCTCTGAACCTGTGAATATGCTGCCACAAGTGGTAATGGGAACTTTGCAGATATGATGAAGAACCTTGGAAAGGAACATTATCCTGGATTGTCCCAGTAGGCCCAGTGTAATCACAAGAGTCTTTATAAGGAGGAGTCAGAGGGCCAGAGTCAAAGAGACATGACAATGGAATCAGAGATTGAAATGATGTGCATTGAAGATGGGAGTATATGGCTCCAGCCAAGGAATGCAGGGGACCTCTGGATGCTAGCAAAAAATTGATTCTCCTTTAAAGCCACCAGAAAGGAATGCAATCCTGTGGGCACCTTGATTTTAGCCCAATGGGACCCATTTCAGTCTTCTGACCTCCAGAACTGTAAGAAGTTGACAATGATGATGAGGGCTAGGAAGAGAACGATTGATGACAACATTGACGACGATGATGATAAATTTATGTTATTTTCAGCTACAAGATTGTGGCAATATATTAAAGCAGCAATAGGAAACTAAAGTACCCTATAGACAGCAGTCTATATATAAAATAGAAACTAAGAAATTTCAAAGAAATTTCCTAGTGACACTGAATGGGATAATAAATTCAGAAATGAATGAAATTGCTAAACCACACTCTTTTTCATGCAAATATTTATTTTATGGTTCTATAGGTTAGAAGTCTGACCTGGGTTTCCCTGGGCTAACATCAAGATCTCTTTTCTACTTCTAGGGGAAAATGTGTTTCATTGTCTTTTCCAATGTATAGGGGTTGTTTACATTCCTTACTCCCTCCATCTACAAAGTGAGTAACACTGCATCTCCAACTGGTCTTTAATATTCATATCTCCTGGTGACTCTAGCCAGGAAAATTTTAATTTTCCGGACGCATATAATTAGATTTGGCCCTATTTGATCAACCAGGATAATCCCCCATCTCAAGGCCTTAATTCAATCACATCTACAAAGTCCCTCCTGCTCAATAAAGTAACATATTCACAGATGCTAGGGATTAGAGTGTGAATAGTTGTGGGAGTCACTGTTCTGCCTACTGCAGTTACCTTCCTCGGTATTTTTTTTTTTTTTTTTTTTTTTTTTTTTTTTTACTAGTGACGTTAGAAATTTGAGAAAGATGAGAGGTAAAAGAAACAAATTTGACCACTGACAAAGTGAATGACTTCGACTGGCAGAATATTAGCTATTCTCAGAGATAATTTCAATTCTTGCAGTTTTTAGTTTTTATTTTTTTAATTGTTTAAATGTTTTATTATTTAGTTTTGACACACACACACACACACACACACACACACACACACACACACACAGAACACGAGAGGGGGAGGGGCAGAGAGAGAGGGAGACACAGAAAAGGAAGCAGGCTCCAGGCTCTGTGCTGTTAGCAAAGAGCCTGCCTCGGGGCTCAAACCCACAAACCATGAGATCATGACCTGAACTGAAGTCAGACACTTAACTGGCTGAACCACCCAGGCTCCCCAGGTTCCTGAAGTTTTTAAAAACCCAAACCAACCATAAAGGGAGAAGAAAACAGAGACATAAAAGAAATATATAGAGAGGAGTTAGGGCTTTTAGCTAAATTTAAAAATGATATGAATTGATTCAATCACATAACATACCTGTTTAAAAAGCCAAGATGCTTAATGTTTAAGACATTAAACAGTCTTTATACAAGTACAATTTTCAGAACACGGAGTGTGCTCATTTAGCAAATTTCTGAGCTGGCCAGATGAGAGCAGAAGGCATTGGTAAAACAGAATGTGTCAAGAGGAGAATGACTAGAATAAGAAGTAGAATGCATTTATGCTGGTTGAGGAACAGTTAAAACAACTAGAAGTGATAAACCAGGAATGGTGAAAATATAGGGGTTATCATTACACACTAGCAATCCTATAAAAGAAAGTAGTATTTAATAAGAGGCTTTTCTCTTGCCACTTCAACTTTCTCCTCTGATTGTTGCAATCTTATTCTACTTTTGAATCTGCGTAAAAGTTTAAAAAATTTTTAAAATAATATAGAAATATACCTAAATGAAACTCATAGGCATAAACTATGGAGAATTAATTCCTATAAAATACTTATCTGGACAATAAGTATTTATTGTACTTATTGTCATGATATGATATAGTATAGTATTACTATACTCAGCACTGTTGAATTACATATTTCTAAAATTCATTACAATTCTAATTTGTGATAAATTGAGATAAAAGCCTGACGAATTTGTCAATGACATTTTCACCATATCAATATTGTTTACCTGAGTAACTTTCAGTTTATCACAATTACTAGGGTTGACAGGTTAATAAAAATATAAGACACCCAGTAAAATTTTAATTTCAGATAAACAAATAAAAAGGTTTTAGTAGAAGTATGCCCCATGTAATATCTTCTTTTTATCTGAAATTTAAATTAAATTATGCCACCTATATTTATCTGGCTATCCTGTTCAACAAAATACAAACATAAAAAATAACCTTTATGTGTTGAAAGAAAAACTATTCCAAAACTTCAAGATTTGAAAAATTAAACTTGTAAATCAAATAAACTTGATTGCTTATTTTTCATTAGTCTTTACTTTCTGTTTTTGAGTATAGTTCAAGTTAGTTTTTTACTTTTTATCTTCATTCTGAAGATAAAAGAGTCTGTGAATGACTTTTGATGTATCGCAAATTGTTGCTATTATTATTGTTAAAAAAAAAAAAAAGGATATTGAAGAGCTCTGCAAGGTACCAAAAGATTTGATCTCAAAGCAAAAGTTGATCTGATAAAAACCAAATTAACCTGAAAGAAAACAAAAACCACCTCTATCAAAGAACTTTAAGTTGTAATAATTATTTAGTGAATGTATACTGATGATGTATCCAAATATCCCTCACTTGGAATCCAACATAATCCTCATCTTATTCTCATGTCAAGAGTTTAGGATTTGTCTTCTATTTTAGAATATTAATAGAATTGTTTCATTAATCATGTTATTCAAGGTGGGAAGAGTTAACATTTAACACAGAGTAACAGTTTAGAGTTTAGAGGTATGACACAAATAATCTTGTCGTGTTAAATAAAGAGCAAGAGCTAAAGAAAAAAAAAAACTGATAAAATACTCATTTATTAACTCCTTTATGATACATCACTTCTATTATTGTATGCATGTAAATCTAGAGAGTGTTAAATTATGTTGGAAATGCCCTTTGCCACAACATAAATATAAATGGACTTTGAGGGCATCATGCTAAGTCAAATAAATCAGAGAAAGACAAATATTCTAGGTTCTCACTCATATGTAGAATCTAGGAAAGGTGAACTCAAAAAAAAATAGAGAGTATAATGGTGATTACCAAGGGCTGGAGGTGGGGAAAATAGGGAGATATTAGTCAGAGAGTATAAATATCCAGCTCTAAGATGACCAAGTTCTGGGGATCTAATGAGTATAACTGGCAACACTGTACTATATACTTGAAAGTTGTTAAAAGAGTACATCTTAAAAGTTATTTACCACCAAAAAGTACAGTAATAATGTAAGGAGATGAGGATGTTAACTAACTTTATTGTGGTAATCATTTTGTAATATATACATGTAACAAATTATCACGTGTACACCTTAAAACTTATACATGTTATATGTCAGTATCTCCATAAAGTTGGAAACATTTCTAAACAAATAAATAACAGGAAAGTTTTCCTGGTGAAGTGAAATATTATTAACTATTCACCTTTGACATAGTGGGGAAAGAAATGCATTTCATAAATGGTAGACATAAAATTGGTAAAAGAAAGATATGTGAATAATAGCCAGAGAGCCAGCATAAGAACAGTCTAGAAGTGTTGATGGAATGCAGACAGACTCTGAAAACAAATATTGAAATCTTTTGACAATAGACTAATATAGAAGTGTTAGAAATGAAGCAGCAGGTCCGACCCAAAATCCTGCTAAAATATTGCTTCCCTGCCATTTGAATTTAAATATGGTATCATAACATCACCAGCCCTGGGTTGCCATATTTATTCATGCTTACCTTGTTCAGATTCCCCAGGTTTCCATAGTTTCCTTTATGTACCTGTATTACATTTCACTGCACAGTGGATTTTAATTTTAGACTACTTGCTCTTGTTGGGTTTTATGTTATTGCTATCTTATACTTCCAGATACAGTTACCTTCTGACTATTCTTAAAATAAGGCTAATAGATAAGAAATATTATACAAATCCTACAACCTTTAAAATAATGAGTTTTAATAATTAGGCTAAAATAAAATTGGTACTTTCATTAAACTAATAACTTGGTTATTACTTTAAAATATAAACTTTAATTACTTTAATAAGCTTTAAAATGACCCAGAATGAAAGATGGCAACTTTTCATTAGCAATTTGCAAATTTAAAAATTTATGGTCTGTTAATTAATGTATGTTCCATATAACAATTGTTTGTTTTTGGTTTTTGAGACAGACAGAGAGAGAAAGAAAGAGTGCATATGTGCAGGAGTGGGGAAGGGGCATCGGGAGAAAGAGAATTTCAAGCAGAGTCTATGCCCTAAGAGGGGTTTTATGTCACCACTGGTGAGATCATGACCTGAGCTGAAATCAAGAGTCAGACATTTAACCATCTGAGCCATCCTGGCACCCCAACAATTGTTATTTTTAAACAACTGTTAAGTTTAAAAATAATTTTTTTTAAAGGTTATTTATTTTTGAGAGGGAGACACAGAGCATGAGCAGAGGAGGGGCAGAGAGAGAGGAGACACAGAATCCAAAGCAGGCTCCAGGCTCTGAACTGTCAGGGCTCAAATTCACAAACCATAAGATCACGGCCTGAGCTGAAGTCTGACTCCTAATTGACTGTGCCACCCAGGCACCCTTGTTTAAAACTAATTCTAATACCATAAGATATATTTAACAATAACAAAAATAGCACTTACAATAAATCAACTAGCAAGGATGCAGAGAATATTTAAAAAATTTATGGGGCTAGACGTTAGTCACTTACAGTAAAAGTATCTGTGATTTTATTCCAAATCTGTGACCTTTGGTAAGCCTTCAGGTTTATTTGTAATAATAGTACTTAACAATATTGAGATCAATATATATGCCAAGTATTATTCTATAGGTTATATATATGTTATCTCATTTAATACTTGAGAGCACTGTAAAAACGTGCTATAATTATCTCCATTTTAGAGATGAGAAAACTAAAGGTTAACTACCTTTTTCAATGTTATATACTGAGAAAAATGATGCAGTCACCTTTCAAGTCCAGGCTCTCTAATTCGTTGAACCAAATAATTGGGTATCTATTAATATGTCTGAGATTCTGTTTTACATGAATTTATCATATTATTACAATGTTGAGCTTGAGAAAGATGCACTTAATATTCTAGGTGTAGCCACCTTTCAATATTTGCATGTTGCATCATACCAAGAAACTCAAACAGGTAACTTCCTGGACATTTAGTTTGAAATATTTTCAGGGGCTGTATCATTGCTACTCTTGTGGAAATAAATAGAAATGTTGGCAGTGGTGGACACTGACTTAAGGGATTCCCAGAAATGTGATTTTCCTATATCTTACCAGTTCAATGACAAGAAAATGAATAATAAATTTCTTAAAACTAATAGCAATGGAGTTTTATCATCTACATATAAAACATAATTAAACAACAGTTGCTAAGCAGAGAAAGAAAGTAGAGGAGAAAGAAAGAGAAGAAGAAAGACAAAGGAAAAAAAAAAAAAAAAGAACCTGAGAGAGGATTTGTGGGGAATAAGCTTAGGAATTTCCCTGGGTTTACACCCTTGGGTTAACAAGGCAGAAAGAATTAGAAAGCCACAGGGTGCTCACACCCAAATTTGGGTAAACAAGATTATGTAAATAGGTATACGGAGAGCAAAGCAAAGTCCCCAGTATAGAGAGGGTGGGCAAAGGCCACAGTATAGGTATATGAGGTAAACAGGATTAAGTATTCAGGGCTGAAATGCCCCCCCAAATTGGTACAGTAGCAGAAAGCTGCTTTCACAGGAGGGAAGGACCAAATCAGGTAAACAGGTAAACAGGGCTATAGACCGCTGCAGGAGAAGTTGCCTCCAGTGGAGCTAATTAGCAAAAGAAAGGTGTCTTATAGACAGTGAGGTAGCAAGCTCTATCTGTCTTATCCCCTAGGCTAGCTAAGATAAACAGGCAAGGTGCCTCCAGTCTGCCATTAACAATCATCTGCCTGGGGCCAGGATTTTGTTTTATATTGACCTAAACCCCTAACACCATGTATCTTCAAAATCCCCTTTTCCTCAGGCCCAAGAGTTAATGTACACAGACTGTTTGTGCACGTACATCATGCTTGTAAGCCTTCTGATCTTAATAAATACGGAGCAAGAACACTTACTTGGGGCTCTTGTCTTCTGGACATTAGCCACCTCTCACATTTTAATCCTGCACCCCGCTTTCTTGCTGGACAAGAAAGAACTCTAGACCCAGAGTCTAAGACAATGATTAAAAATCATAATGTGGTCATTGTACCTACTGATCAACCCACAAGGTGTGTACCACAAAGAAGGGCAGCCATGTCCATCAGCAGCCTCAGTTCTTGAGCACTTCTCATAGTAAGAGAATCTAGCCTCGTGGAGTATGAAATTCACTTTCAAAGTTACTGAGTATATGTGTTATGCAAGATAGTTTCAATCACTTTATCTGGAGCTTAAGTGAAAAAAAGTGAAAAAGACTTTGTTTCAAAATAGGAGAGAAAAAGTTTGATCAATTTTTTTGAGAAACCATATGTCAGATTACAATGTGGTATCTAAATATGGTCACATACATGTGAGAAAAAAAGATGAAATTAAATTTAAAAGGACTGACAATTTTTCCGGAAGGTTTCATCCAAATAGCATCTCCAACTAATTTCTCTTTTCCAAATTGCTTTTGGAAAAATATCAAGATTACCCTTCCTTGCTTATTATACTCTGTAGAAGTTGATTATCAAACACATCTTTGTTCTCCCTGGGGAAACAATGACTTGCCCAAGTGCAATTTATAAGCCACAAACTACACCAAGATAAGTAGCAAAAAACATCTAGTTTAGGCTCTCTAGATCCATCCATGTTTTCACAAATGGTGATACCTCATCCTTTTTTATGAGGGTACTACACTAAGTGAAATAACAAATACCATATGACTTCACTCATATATGGAATTTAAAAAAACAAACCGAATGAACAAACAAAAAGCAGAATCAGACCTATAAATACAGAGAACAAACTGATGTTTGCCAAAGGGGATGGGGATGAGCAAAATGCATGTAGGGGAGACGGAGTACAGAATTCCAGTTATGGAATGAATAAGTCACAAGAATAAAGAGCATAGCATAGGGAATATGTCCAGTGACATTGAAATAAATGTTGTACAGTGACAGATGGTCCACACTTGTGGTGAGCACAGCAGAACATATAGAACAGTCAAATCACTATGTTATACACCTGACACTAACATAACATTGTGTGTCGACTGTACTCAAAAAAAATTTTTTTTTAATATTTTTTAGCCAGAGACAATTGTCTGGAAATCAGATGCATTGTAAATATTTGGAAATCATAGGATGAGGCATAAAATCTAAACTCATCTCTGCACAAAATATGAGCCTCACCTTGATGAGGAATTGTGTAGAATTTGAGGTAATTTCCTACTCCAAACCTGACAAGCTATCCCACTACAGTTGCATGCAAGACACAAAACTCCTGGGTAAGAGACAAAGGATTTTACATTCATGGATAAGCAGGCAGCAGGAACTTAGGTTTGTACTATTTCCTTTTGTCTCCCCTCTTCCAGTGCCATTGAGATGTTGCACACTCAGTAGGTTTGTGTCACAACTGACACAGCTCAATGTTAGAAATTTTCAATCGTATAACAAACCTGACCAACTATGCCCCCAAAAGATTATATTATCTTAATCATTCTGCTGAAGAAAAAATTCTGAACTCCACTCTCAAGGAGGAGACACTATTTCTAACTTCCTAGGCTGGTTTTTAATATCCTTGAAAAGATGGTATAAAACAGAATCTGACACAACATGTGAAGAAATGTGAGACTTGTAGAGAATTGTCTCCTGACAATATGCTCACATCTAAATACTTTGGAAAAAATAAAGTTTTCTTTATGAAAAAGTTATTGTTTATAGACTAGATATCATAGTGAACTCATCCCACACAGGGTGTGTCATAAAGCACAGCATCAAACATAAGGGATTATTTAATAAATTTTAGATAATTTTGATCATGCATTCTTTTACACTGAATTTTAATATATGTTTCCCCTTCCTTCTTGCTTAATTTTTAAAACTTCTGAGAGCTATGAATTACTTTCCTTATTGTTGTTGTGTTACTTATAAGAGATTCATAGTGGTTAAGTAAATTTGCCCAAGGTAACAAAGCTAAAAGCCTTGTTAAAATGTATATTACTATTTTATGAAAATAATTACCAGGGGCACCTGGGTGGCTCAGGCTGTTAAGCATGTGACTCTTGATTTGGGCTCAAGTCATGATCTCATGGTTCATGAGTTTGAACCCAGCCTCAGGCTCTGTGCTGACAGGGTGGACCCTGTTTGGGATTCTCCCTCTCTCCCCACCATTTCTCTCTTTCTCTCTCTCTCAAACTAAATAAATAAATTTTTAAAAATAATTACCAAAAGATGACAGTTCCTCACTCTACTATAGGTGTGAAGATTTTAGGAGTAAGTGATATTGATATTTTTCCCCATATATTTGCACTTTTTTCTGAATTTTTCAATTCAGATTAGAGTTGGTTGAAGAATATAGTCTCCTTTGAGAAAAACTTCCCAAAGGGAAGAATAACTCCTTAGAAGATGAAACCATGCCAAAAGAATTCATTTCTGCCATTTATTAATACTATAATCATAATAAGGACTTAATTTTTCTGAGCCTCCTTTTCCATGTCAGTAAAATAGGAATATTATTAGTTGCCAGAGAGCTTTATTCTACAAATTAAGTTAGATAGTATATGTAAATTTAATAGCACATACTAGGTATTCATTAAATTGGAATGATAATTTTCATATTCTGAGTAAATTAGTTTTTCAGCTCCATTTTCCCCCTTCTGTTTTAAAGCTATTAGACAGAAGGAGTCTGAGTTGTCTCAGAAAATTACAAGATAGATTTTTTTCCAGATAGAACTGCTCCATTAATTTTTTTACAGCATCATAAATCACTTTTTAAAAATAAATAACTCAAGAGACCTTTTTAGTTATTAACATGTTGGTTTGTGTTTTAGTTCAAACACATGATTTTAGTTCAGCAAAATATTACAGCATGTTGGTTGTTTGGGTATTTTGTGAGACATGCTAACTCATCTGTATCAAATTCTATTATGGTGAGCTTACAACTGATTGTAAAAACTGAAGATGGTAGGACGTTCTCTAGAAACACAATTCTAACTATGTCTTAAAATTGTTCCCATTCTATTTTCTATGTGAAACTAGTTTTCCAATATGCATGTATTTTCTTCCTAATTTTTGTTTCACATTTTATGCTTTTATAGAGATTTTATATATTTTGAGTGGTGTTTCTTTTTTATGTTTGTTTCAAATTTTTATTTAAATTCAAATTTGTTAACATACAGGGTAATATTGATTTCAGGAGTGAAATTAGTGATACATCACTTATATACAACACCCAGTGCTCATCACGAGCACCCTCCTTAATGCCCATCATCCACTGAGCCTGTCACCACACCCACCACCCCTCCATCAACCCTGTTTATTGTCTATAGTTAAGAGTCTCTAATGGTTTACTTCCCTCACATTTATTTGTTTAAATCAGTAGCAAGTGTCTTTTGATACAAATATTACTATTATCTTTTGAATTGGTAAAGGTAAATACATTAAAACAATTTTTAAGGTGAATACATTTTAATTTTATCACTGAAGTAGAACTTTCACAGCATTCTTAAATTAACATAATGTATTATTATATAGTTCACCTAAAAATGTATTTGATGTCATTATAATAAAGCAGATAATCAAATATATATAGTTTCCTTTTTTTCCCCCTACACAAATATTTATTAGAAGTACTCTTTTTATCAGGACTATACCAACAACAGCTTGAAAGTCAAACCTGGCCCCTACCTGTTTTTGTGAATAAAGTTTTACTGAAACACAGCCAAATTGATTCCTTTATGAATTGTCAATATATGTTTTCATTCTTTTTAAAAATGTTTATTTCTTTTTTTTGAGAGGGAGAGAGAGAGAGAGTGTGTGCGTGTGTGTGTGAGCGTGCACGAGCGCACAAGTTGGGGAGGGGCGAGAAAGAGAGAAAGAGGAAGAGAGAGAATCCCAAGCTGGGTCCCCACTGTCAGTGCAGAGCCTGATGTGGGGCTCAAGTTCAAGAACCTGAGATTATGACCTAAGCTGAAATCAAGAGTCAGACACTTAACCAACTGAGCCACCCAGATGCCTCAATATATGCTTTCTTATTACAATGGCAGAATGAAGTCATTGTGACAGAGACCATATGTCCCTCAAAGCCTAAATCATTTATTTGCTGATGTTTGCCAAAAAATGTTTGTTGGCCCTGCATAACAGAATTATGTGTATATTATTTGCAAAACACAAAAGTAATTTATCTTTACATTATCTTTGTTAAATATACAAATGATACTGAAGCATAAAAGCTAAAGCATGAATGATTCTCATCTACTCTCAATATTACTCTCCTCCAGAGTGGGTCCTTAATTCCTTGGTGGTTATTCACTTAGATCATTTAACTCTTAACTAGCCAAAGTGTATTTTTATGTTAAGCATATGAAATTTCATACAAAATAGGCAAATTATATACATAAATTAAATCTAAAAATCCCTGCTTTGAGTGCTATCTAATGTATGCTCACAGCCATCTGATTCTTTTCTGTTTCTTACTTTTAATCACCATTATCAGATAGGAGATTTTCAAGAATGAATATATTTATACAATTATTTTTACCTATAGAAATATGTAGTTGTGGTGTGTGTGTGTGTGTGTGTGTGTGTGTGTGTGTGTGTGCATGTGTGCATGCGTGTGCTTGAGTCAATTGCATCTCTTAATACATACTTTTCTGCAACTGCCATTTTTCACTTAAGTTGTCTTGGACCTTTGCTGGTATCACTATATTTATGTACTTGACAGTTTTTAAACTTTTCATAGATAGCCTGGCACCATAATTTTTAAAAAATTCTTCCACTTCAAAAAATTAGGTTCGGGGCACCTGAGTGGCTCAGTCGGTTAGGCAGCCAAATTCAGTTCAGGTCATGATGTCACGGTCTGTGGTTGGACTCTGTGCTGAGAGCTCAGAGCCTGGAGCCTGCTTCCGATTCTGTGTCTCCCTGTCTCTCTGCCCCTTCCCTGCTTGCTCGCTCTCTCTCTCTCTCTCTCTCTCTCTCTCTCAAAAATAATGAACATTAACAACATTTTTTAAAATAAATAAATAGGTTCATTCTAATTTCTCATAAGCTACTTAATGCTTAGTTCTTGCTTTAAGGACTAGATCATTGTTTCAACTTGAAACAACAACATTTATAATTGAATAATTATAAAGATGGGCATTCTTTACTGACAACTATATTACTACTGCAAACTGCATATGCATATGCACATACTCTGGCATATTTTCCCCATTGCACTGACTTGTTTATCCTTCTTTTTCCTTAAAATAAAATAAATAAATAATAAAACCCAGGCACACAATATTCATACTGTCATGCAATGATTCAAACATACTAAGTATGCAAAGTAGAACAGTGTTACCCACAGTCAAGAGAAAAATAAGTCAAAAGCAAATAGACCCAGAAATTACGAAGTTAATGGAACTAGTAGACAATGTCTTTAAAACAATTACTACAACATGCCCAAGAATTACAAAAAAATAATGAGCATCTGAAAAGAAATAGAAGCTACATAAAAGCAGCAAGAGATAAAAATATAAAATCTGAAATAAAATATTCACCAATCTTGATTAACAGGTTAGGCATAGAAAAGAAAAATGAAGTGAATTAAAGGAAGATGTAGCAATAAAACTATTAAACATAGAGCGATGCTGAAAACTGAACAGGGTATCAGTGAGTTACAGGAAAAATATCAACTGGTTTAGATATTCATAATTGGGTTCCAGAAGAAGAGCAAAAGAGTAGTAAAATATTTGAAAAAGTAATGGCTAAATATATTCAAAATGTGCTTTAAAAATATGAATACTTTAGGGGCACCTGGTTGGCTCAGTTGGTTAAGACAAAGGAAAAAGATGCTTCTGTTTGGGGAGGGTGGGTGGTTATTAAAAAAAGGGGGGGGGAGTAAATAATAAACATATCAAAATTCTGAGAGAAAAGTCAAACAGTGAGTATTTTCAGGGAATAGGGACTTTTACATCCTATGGAGGAAACTAGGGCAGATGAATGTTCAGGCCAGTTAACCTGCTCACAAAAAAAACCTGAGAAGACAATAAGTTTCCAACTGTGGCTTGTCTTTAGTCTCAGAACAAGTAGGAAATATAAGCTAGTAGAGTGATAATTGGCCTGGCTAGACACTGAAGGAATGCCCCAAGAGTCAGTTTGCAAAGTCTTGAAAAATAGTATTTTACTTTGCTTTGCTTTTTCTTTTCCTTTTTCCCTTTAATTTTATTTCCCTTACTCTCTGCCTTCTTTCCCTTTCTTCTTTCTTCCATCCTTTTTTCCTTTCTCTCGTTCTTCCTACATGAGTTTCTTTCTTCCTTTTTCCCAATCTTTTTTTTTGCATGTAATATTCAAAATATCCATTTTTAACTAAAATTTACAAAAAATGCAAAGAAACAAAGACATTATCCATTTACAGGAAAAGAAATTAATACTGTCAATGGAGAAGTGCAGATGTTGGCGTTTAAATCAACTCTCTTAAATGTGTTCAGATAACTTAAGGAAACTTCTGACAAAGAGCTAGAGAAAACGGGAGCAATGTAGTAAAGCAATGAAGAAGAGAATATCAATAAAGAGATAAAGTGTATAAAGGACCATAGAGATTCTGGAGCTGAAAAGTACAAAAACTGAAAGGAAATTTCACTAGAGTTCAATAGCATTTTTGAGAAGACAGAAGACTGACTGGGTAAACTTAAAGATAAGATAATTTAACCAGTCTCAGGAGAAGAAATAAAAAATAAAGAAAAATGAATAGAGCGTAAGGATGTTGGAGACATTATCAATTACATCGACGTGAATTATTGGAGTTCCAGAAGGAGAAGAAAGAGAAAAAAAGAAGCAGAGGGAATATTTGAAGAAATAATGGCTAAAAAATTCTCAAATTTCTTGAAACATAACAATCTAGATATCTAAGAATCTCAATAAACTCTGAGTAGGATAAACAAAGATATCCACACTAAGACATATCATAATAAAACTGTGGAAAGCCAAAGATACATAGAATCTCAAAAGCAGCAAGAGATAAGTGACATCATTCTTTTCAAGTTCCTTTCCAAAACAGAAGAGATAACATTCCTCAACTGATTCTGTAAGACCAGCATTACCCTGACACAAAAGCCAGACAGAGACATTATAAACTACAGACCAACTATAAACTTATGAATATAAATGGAAAATTGCCAGCAAAATATTAGCAAACTAAATCCAACAACATATTCAAATAATTATATATCATGACCAAATGGGATTTATCCCAGGAATCAAGGGTGGTTCAACATAATAAAGCTAATCAATATAATATACAACATTAATAGAATGAAGACAATGGAAGCACATGATCATCTCAGTTGAAGCAGAGAAGGCATTGGACATAATCAAACTTTCTTTCATAATAAAGACACTCAGAAAACTAAAAATAGAAAGGAATTTTTTTTTAATGAAAAACCCATACCTAATATCATGCTCAATGGTAAAAGAAGGCTTTGTTCTTAAGATCAGGAACAAGATAAAGATGCCTGCTTTTGCCACTGCAGTTTGCATTGTACTGAAAGTTCTAGCCAGAGCAATTAGCCAATAAAAGAAATAAAACCCATCTAAATTATAAAGTAGAGTTAAAACTATCTCTAATTGCAAATGGCATAATCCTGTATACAGAAAATCATAAGGAACCCACACATGCACACTATTATTGCCAATAAACAAATTCAGCAAAGTTGTGGGTACAAGACCTATACAAACAAATCAATTGTGTTCTACATACCACAATGAAAAACTGGAAAAGGAAGTTAAAAAAAGCAATTCAGTCTACAATAATATTCAAAAAAATAAAATACCTAAGAACAAATTTAACAAAGAAGGTTAAAGACATACAATGAAAACTATAATATATTGCTGAAAGACATTTTAAAAAATCTACATAAATGGAAGACATCCATGTCTATAGATTGGAAGACTATTGTCAAGTTGGAACTACTACTCAGGGTGATCTATAGTCATCTATAGTATCAATGTGATCTCTATAAGATTTACTGAATCCCTATTTCAATGGGCTTTTTTTCGGCAGAAATGGAAAAGCCAATCCTACAAAACAATCTTGAAAAGAACAAAATTGGAGCACTCACACTTCTATTTCTAAACTTATGACAAATGTACATTTATCAAGACTCTGTGGTACTGGCAGAAGGATAGACATATGGATCAATGGAATAGAATTAAGACTTCAAAAATAAAGTCGTATTTATGGCCACTTCACTTTCAATAAGGGTGCCATCACCATTCAATGGGGCAAGAATATTTTCTTCAACAATTGGCACTGGGATAACACTTATCTGCATGCAGAAGAAAAAAGTTGGACCCCTAACTTATACTATATACAAAATTATCTAAAAATGTAAACAGCAATATAAATATAAGAACTAAAACAACAAAACTCTTAGGACAAAACAGAGGTAAATCTTGATGACCTTGGATATTGCAATGGATTTTCAGACGACACAAAACGTATGAATAAAAGAAAAAATAGACTTTGGACTTCATCATAATTTTAAAGTTTTATGCAAAGGTATTATTAGGAAAAGGCAACTTACAGAATGCATAAAAATATTCCAAAGTCTATATCTGATATGAGTCTAGTGTCCAGAATATATGATATTCTTACATGTAACTCTTACAACACAAAAACATAAAGACAACACAAAAGATGGCAAAGTACTTAGTAGACATTTGTCTAAAGAAGATATACAGGATTTTAACAAGTACATAAAAAGATGATCATCATTCATCATTAGGAAAATGTCGTTAAAAAATAAAATGAGATACTGACTTCTTTTCTAGTGTCTTCCTGGGACACATGTTACAGTGCATAATAGTTTTTCCATATAGAGCTAGGTTTTGTTTTTAATTTTTTTCACTGTTCTTTCAATTCTATGATTTCTAAGTATCCAACTTCAAGTTCACTGCATCATTTTTTCCACATGGTCCAATTTGATATCGTGGCAATCCAGTGATTTTTAATTACAGATTTTATATTTTTTATTTCAGATTTCATATATATGGTGTTTTAGTTGTATAATATACACTTAATTCCATTTAAACTTTTTTTTATTTTCCTACTTATTGAATTACCTATCTCCACTAATGAGTCTCTGTTTAAAAGAGCTGCTTTAGTCTTATTTTAACAAAAACATTGGGTCATCTCAGAGTGTTCTTGGTGTTCTGTTCTTTTTTATACACGGCAGTTTTGAAGATGGAGGGAAAAAGCCATGAGCTAAGGAAATCAGAAGGCCTCAAGAAACTAGAAAAGGCAAGAAAAGTTTCTCCCTACAGCCTCTAAGAAGAACAAAGAGCTTTATTACCTCGATTTTTACCCCAGTAAGATCCATTTCAGATTTTTGACATCCAGAGATGTAAAATGATAAGTATATATTACTGAAACTGCTAAGTTTGTAGTAATTTTTACAGTAGCAATAGGAAATTGATAAGCTTCCTAATCAGCTGACATCTGACAGCTAATTTAACCTATGTTTTAATGTCTATTCCAAGAAAAAAAAAAGATAGTAAGTATATTAAATTCAATAATTTATTAGCAAGATTAATGAAGTGATGCAGATAAAATACTTATCTCCATGCCTGGCAACTGGAAATATTTAATAAATGTTCATTATTCGACAAAATTTATTGAGCATCTACCATGTGTGTTAATATCTTTTCTGAGAGATGAAAATATAGTGGGCAAGAAAAAAATTGCTGCTCTTATATCATTTAAGTTCTAGTGACAGCAACAGCTAGTACTTAAAGTATTTCTGTGTTCCAGTCACTTTTCTAAATGTTTTACATATATCAATTCATGCAATCTTCACAAGAACCATATGTGATAAATTCTATTATTATCATTCCTGCCTGACTGATTAGAAAACTTGCTCAGCGTAAGAAGAGCTAGGATATGAATCCAAACCATTTGTCCGGAGTCCATGCTCTGAAATTCTATTGTCCACTTCTTTCTGTACTCTGATTATTAGCATTATGTAATTTAATGTTCAATGTGAGGGCTTGATTATGACATGAGAGAATTCATGAACACTTATTAAAGAATTAAAATGCCATGATGTTGCTTTGTAGAGAGTAGGCTTATGGCAATGAGAATGAATGATACTAACAGCAGATTAGAGTGCAGTCACACGAGGTATACCCCTTAATCCATCGTCCCAAATATCATGCAGCCTATTGAGGATAAACAGAGAAAAGGTTGAGTGACAAGTTGATATTAAGTGCATATTCCTCTAATATATGAAAAAAATTTGGGGATCTAGAACAGCATGTAGAAAGTAAAATTTATTTAAATATCTATTACATGAATATCAGGTTATTTTTGTAATATTTATTTTGAGGGGGAGAGAGAAAGCATGTGCACAAATGGGGAAGAGGTAGAGAGACAGGGAGAGAGAGAATCCCAAGCAGGCTCTGTGCAGATCATGACTTGAGCTGAAATCAAAAGTCGGACACTCAACTAACGGAGCCATCCAGGCACCCCTTAGGGTTACTTTTTAATAAAGCATTTGTTTTATTTTCATACTTTAATGGCAATTACAGGAAAGCAAATATATTCTTAAATATTCGATACGGTTTTCCTTTAGATTTTGTTTGTTTCAGTCTTAATTTATGGTTAAGAATGCCTTAATTTCTCCCTTATAATTACCTAATATCTGCATTTTTGTCTTTTTAAATCTATTATTTTTGAAAGTTTCCCTAAAAAGCTTTTAAAAATGCTTTTTTTTATCTGAATTTACTATTTTCCTGTTTCTAATTTATTGATTTTTTCTTAGTTGCAATTATCTTGTCATCCTTCCAGATATTTTTCTGGCTTCTACTTCACTATCATGTAGCTTGTTTTCTTTTCTGACTTAATAACCACCATGTAGCTATTTGAGAATATACATTGACATGGGAAGATGTCAAGTCACATTGACAGTATTTAAAATTTTATGGAGGGAGCATATTAAGATATTTCTCTATATATGCAGATAGCCAAACAGATGGAATTTAGCTCATGAGTACAGAGGTAGGTCTTTGAAAGGAGAAAGAATACTTCTTTCCAGCTAGCAAGGATGAAGAAAACTGCTGTAATAGAAGTGAAGAGTGGGGTATGGATTTTGATCCAGGAAAGAAAGAGATAAGTTATAGGTTATTTCAAAATGTTTGTAGAAACAAATACATTTTTTCTTTCTGTTCTATAATTTATACATAAGCAGCAGCCTGTTTTTATAGATATCATAATTAACGGCCCATAGGCTAATCTTGGCTCACAGAGACGTTGTTTATGCCTGAGAGAAATAAAAGGTGTCCAAATACAAATATGGACTTCTGTTTTGTTTTGAAAAATTGAAAGTATTCTTTTGGTGATTCTAAAAGTCTCATAGTAACAATATTTTTGAAAATTCCAATCCCAGGGCAACTTAAGCTGCTTAATTTTCTTTGGCTAGATTCATTACAAGAAAATTACAGCACTGTGTGGACTACTCCAATCTCTGTTACATACCACTATATATACTCTTCTACTCTTTAAAATCTTAATGTTCATCCATAAAGTACATCAGAAACTGACTTACAAAAAGAAAGGTGCCTATTCGTGAGGCAGGAAGGCAACCGAAGTATTCTCTTCTCATTTCCAGAAACCAAATACCAATGTGTGGGAATCTGGAGGAAGGAAAAAATCACCTACAATGTTCTTTAATAAGGCCCTTGTAGCTCAACGCTAGGAGTTAGAAATAGCTATAATCTCCTGTGAACTCTGTGGGTAGTCAGACTGAGATTTGTAAGGCTGAAGGGTACATTAACATTAATGCAATTTGTAGTCCCATGATAATAATACTAAAACAGCAGACTCAAGTTCTAAATTCTGAAGGATGGATGTTAGACTTATTTTCCCATGTAGTCACATATTTCCCCTTTTGTTATGTTTTCAATAATATTTTAATGGGAATTTAAAGAAGAAAATATCAGGGATCAATATGTCAAACTAATGTCACTTTAACCTAAGTATTGACAGTATATATATCTTACCAATTTACCCACATATTTTCCTTCTAGGCATTCTGTACCCTGTATTTATTTCTCTTGGTAGAATATATGTCTAAAGATAGCCACAGAAAGAAAGGGATGAGGAAGGGGAGTGAAAAGGGAAGAAGGAGAAAGGGAGAGAGAAATGGGATCTTGAAACCCATAATTTAGAGATTGAACACTCTTATTAGCCCAGATATCTGATTTGAAAAACAACGAAACATAATATTTGCAACAAGAAGCCTTTCCCCCACCAATGCCCATCCGCCTCCCCCCCCCCCCCGCCACCACTATGTTTACTCCAGGCCAGAAAGAGAGCCATACTGAGTGGAAGTAATAAAGGAAGGAGGCTGTAGGTTTAGGAGAGTGGGATAAGACCCTCAGGGCCTCTGTGGACAGAAATGGACTGTCATGAGATACCCCAGTTGTTTCCTCTGGGAGTCCATCACTTTACCCACAAGCCTTGACAGTTCCCACAGAGACTTCTTCATGGTAACACTTACAGAGCCTGATTCTGAGAAGCCCCCTGGATGGTCTTACCAGATAGCTGGCTTCAGGTCTACAGCTGATCATCCATCAACTGCTGAAAGTTTAAGACATTCAATCATGCCCCATGATCTGAGTCCCTTTCCACCTCTTCCATGTACCAAACAGTTTTTCCACTACCAAGGACATTCATAAGTCCCTCAAGAAAGGGAATGACTCCTAGACATCTACTATTACACTTAGAATAGTGCCTCTAATTCTCAAACAATATTTAAGTCTTCCAAAATCTGGGATACGGGAAGAAAATCTCTACTAGCATCCCTACTTCCCAAACCAGTATTTCAGTCAAATTGATTAGCAATAGATGGAGATCATTCCCTAAAGTGGCACAGGGATAAACCATATTCTTGTTATACAAGTTGAGGAAATGATGTAATTCTAAAAGCAACTGGCAACATTTGCTGTTTTTTTAAACAGGACAGAGTAGCATGATTTTCTTTTTAATTTTAGGAATATCACTATGACTGCAGTGTGGAAAATAGAAATGGCAAGTGAGGTTAGGAGATGTCTAAATAGTTGGAGGACCTGAGGGAAATTTTTATAATTGCAATGACAGTGTGTGACCTTGAACAAGTTACCTAACTTCTTGAAATTTAGCTTACTTAGAAAATAAAAATAATTGACACATAATCATACTGTGAGGTTTCAATTGCATTGTTTTCATGACCATCTGACATTGTGCCAGCTGCATAATATAAGCTTCTTCCATCAAAGTGTGAGTTCCCTAAGGGTAGTTCCCTAAGGGTATAAAACATCTTTTGTTTTATATATGTGTCTTCATCTCACTTCATACTAAGCACTTAAATGCTTCTTCAGTCAATTATGATGATGTGTGTAATATTTATCAATGTATAAATAATACTGTTTACAATAGGCTCAATTGCCATGAGCTTCTGAAATTTATAAAATATATTTCTTTATATTTAATGGCTTTTCATAAGAAAGCACCATCTAGAATACATACCTGTGTGTATAATTAGTAAAAGTAATATAAAAATATAATATATATGTATACGTATTTATTAAAAATAATATAGTATTTATAATAATGTATATTATATATAATGTGAGGAAGGTAGATTTTTAGGAATTTTTTGATACATAAATGTAGGATGTATACAGGTCTAAAGTAAATGGGAAGATATGTAAATGGAAAACATTAATTCCTTAATATATGTAACTCCCAGATATCACAATACACTAAAGGTCATAGTTATTTAATTCTAATACTTAGCCATTAATCAAATTTCCCTTATGACTTATTATTTTGATTCTCTTACATAATTAATTGCTTCACTATCATCTCCTATGGTTTCTTGTTGTAATTCTTAATCTTTCAAGTTTAGATGAAAACTTCCTTTAGGAAGGAAAACAAAACTTTTAATTTGAAACTTTGGTAGTGTTAATTGAAATTTTGGGAGTGTTATTTGTAATGTTCTATCATTTGAATAGGTAACTTGTTTAAAAGTATATCCTTTAAATAGATTTTAAATAAAGTACTGAAACACATGCAAAGGAAACTCAATGAATTGCATTGACAATTTAATCCAAAATTCATTTTTGCAGATGGACCAGACAGGCAATTGTCCTAATTTTAGAAATAGCAGTTAGTTACCAATATCTATGACTGTTTCTTAAAACAAATTTTCCATATGTAGCCTAAGATTAACTTCCAAGTTTAGAAATTTCTTAAGTCTAAATTATAGGACACCTCTTTAAACACAGTATACATTCCATTTAATAAAACAAATTTGTGCACTAGCGGTATAAAAGAGTAGTTTATTCTTTATAAGTAAACTATTCTTTCAAATACCAAACAAACCCCATGTATAGTTAATTGAGAGATTTAAAATATTCATTCTCTAATTATCATTTGTATGCTTTCTGTCTAATAAGGAGCCAACACAGTGGTTAAGAGTGGAAAGCTGTCCATCTCCAATGCCTAGTAGCTGAGAGACCCAGCACAACTAAGAATATCTGTGCTTCAATTTGTTAATTTCTAGGAAGATAATAAAGGTGCTTAAATTTCATAAAATTGTTAGATAAAATAAATTCATATACGTAGAGCCCTTAGAATAGTATCACATTTATATACAACTTTATATTAATAAACTAGGGTTATTACAATGGTTTATATAATATAGTTAATGATGTCACTAAGAGTCTCACAAATCTAGCAAACAAGCTAGGAAAGAGCACATGAAAATAATTTACTTTAAATGTTTATTTATTTGGAGAGACAGAGAATCCCAAACAGGCTCCACACTGTCAGCACAAAGAGCCCAACGCAGGGCTCAACCTCAAGAGGAGTGAGTTCATGACCCAAGCCAAAATCAAAAGTTGGATGCTTACCTGTCTGGGCGACCACCCAGGTGCCCTGCACACAATTTCCTTAATGTCATGTGCCATGAAAATCAAACAGACATCCTATGGCATGTGCATGCTAATTATTATCAACATTACTCATTAAAGCTTCAATATTTTAGCTAAGTTACTGTGAGAGGAAAGAAATTCATAAGTTTGATCCCATAACACATTTTGACTCCCACAGTGTCAGATGATGGTTTTCAGCTCCAGCTGTGTCATAGCTATTAAGTTGTTTGGCATAAAGTAATAAAAGAAGATTTTTAATGGGAAAACAGTGGATAATTGCATGTTTTTTTTTACCCAATCCAACTAAACTCATCTCTTTCATTCCGCACTAATGCCCAATCAGATAATCACTTTGCTGACCAAAGTGACATTGATAATTATGCAGATTAAATATTTTATTGAAATAGTATTCAGTCATACACCCTGAATGTTATACATACTTATTTTGAAAATGTGTTCCAAAACTTTGGACTGAAGATATAACAAAAATCCTTTACAAACTGACTTTTACTAAACAGATTCACAGCTAAGGTATGTTTAGAGCTGGTTAATTCAGAAGTACCATAATAACCTCAAGGACCAAGATTATTTCTCCTTCTGTTTTATTATCAGGTGACAGCTTTGCCCTCAGTCTGGCTTCTTTCACAGTCACAAAAATTACTGAGATTACATCAAGACATAATAAATACCTGAGGCAGAATAGGAACTATTTTTCCTAGGTCTCTCCTTTTTTTAAAAAAAATTTTTTTTTAAATTATTTTTTAATATTTATTTCCAAGAGACAGAGACCGAGTACGAGTGGGGGAGGGGCAGAGATAGAGGGAGACACAGAATCCGAAGCAGGCTCCAGGCTCTGAGATCTCAGGGCAGAGCCTGATACGGGGCTCGATCCCACCAACCGTGGAATCAAGACCTGAGCTGAAGTCAGATGCTCAACTGACTGAGCCACCCAGGCACCCCTTCCTAGGTCTCTCTTTAAACAAGAGAGGAAAATCTTACCAGAAATACTGGCAGACTTCTATGTGTAGCTCATTTGCCAGAAGTGAATCGTATGCTAACCCCGAAAGCAATCACTGACAAAGGGAATCGGAACATCCTTGCCTTAGAATCAACCAAGCTTTACATCTGAACAAAAAGTAGGAGTCATCTTTCCCCCAGACACATGATGAAAGGATGAATGAATTATTAACAAGAGGAATATATTACTAAAAAGAAAAAGGAAATGAATATTGGTTAGGCAATAATGCCTGCTTGAATAATCATCTCTACATCTTTTTCTTCAAAAATCGTGAACTACATTGTACATAATCAAACTGCATGTATACAGATGAATAATGCTAGACCTTGCTAAAGCAACTTATAATATAATCAAATTAAATTTATAAGAGAATTAGTTAAATTTGAGATAAATGCATAATTTTTAAAAATTCATTCTCCATCTTTCTTTAACTTGATCCAAAAGTTTGTAATTTACCAAATGCCATCCCTGAGTTAACTAGGTGTTAACTATACCCTGATGAATAAAACACATACAGTAGACATATGATGCTAATAAGTTTAAAGCAATAAGCCAAGCATTAAATAAATATACACATAAAGATATAATTAAAGTTAAGGTAAATGAAGGAAAATGACCAGATACGATAAGAAAGAATAATATTTGAGGGGAGGAGATAAATTTGATTGTACAATCTGAAGGCTCTGAGGGGGTCTCATTAAATGGCATTTGAGTCCTGAAAGATGAGTAGGGATTGACATACATTCTCCCCTTGACCAAACACTATAGTCAGGCTTTTCTGAACTTGTCAACAAGGTCTACTTTCATGTTCCTCTTTGCATTGTCCAATTTTGGCCAGACTCTTGATAAGCCACTTTGACTAGAAGCTCTCACTTTCAATATCTGATCAGTTTCTCCATTTTTCACCATCCTCTGTATAATGTCTCGTCACCTGGCATGCCTTCCAGAAGAACACCTAGGCCAGTTTAGCTAGAATCCTTCCTTACGCCTTATATTTCCTCTGTAATTCCACTGAGTAATTCTCCATCCACTGAACCCAGCCCTGCTCCTTGGCCATTCATTCCTACTTGCCCTCCTGTATTCAGAGTTAAACACAATCTCTCCTTCCCACTGCAAAATTACATTGCTGCAGTCTTTATGTCTATCATGATAGTTCTCCCTTTGAATAAAGGCTGTCCTACTATGCCTTAATAATGCTATGGAATATATATTTTTTCTTTAACACTATTCACTATGTAAAGAATGGGGATAGCATCCCTGTAAGAGACCAGTCTGCAATGAATCTTAAGGAGGAATGAACTTTTATGTTTACAGAACAAGTAATTAAAGAAAACCTTACATTTCAATGATCAGAAATCATAAAGTTCTTTGTGTTTAAATTTAAATTAAAGTTCTTTAGTTTTAAAGTTAATTTATTAAATTTTTAGTTTCTGATGCAATATATTTTATATGTAACATAATACTATTTTAAAATATATATACCTATTTTTTCCTGTTAGCCGGAGAAGCGTCAAACTCATGACAAATAGCAAAATTTACGAATAGAAAATATTTGCCGTCTTGTGATTTCAGTAAAATTATGCATGTTAATTAGTGGTATTTGAAAGATGCTTTTATATTCATATTAATATAGCATAATGAAATCTTTCTAGAATTATCAACTGAATGGGACTTACAATGACACTACTTTGAATATTATTCATCTTCAAAAGGCAGTCACAGTGATTGCTACCTTTGGTAGAAACCATATATATTCGCCTCAATGCTTACACTGCGTTATCATTTTACAAAAGGAAAAATTAATATGGAGTAGTTAATAGCATGCATAATTTAACATTTTATATTTGTGACAGATCAGAAAATGTTACATTGTGACAGACCCAGGACTCTGAGTCATTACAACCATGAAAACAAATTCTTCAAGTCTGTGATTCATTATGTTTGTCCTAGAAACAGATAATACAAGGGGAACACATTCTTTGAACCCTGACTAGTTTCATTGGATTAGAATTTCTTCAATTCTGCCTCTCTTGTGTGATGCCAGGAAAAGTTCTGATTACCAGAAACCTTGATTTACTCACCATCCTTCTAAAATGCAAGCTGTAGATGGGCAGGAGTGTTTGCTTTGCTCACTAGTATATCCCAAGCACCTAGAGTCCAGCCCATATTAGGGTCTCAGTACATGTCTTTTTAACAAAATGAAACTCTCTAATGAAACTCTTTTGAGCTTTTATGACTATTAAATAATATTGTGCACTGAAATGCTTTTGAAAGTGCTGATAGTAGGTGCTTATTACGTATGGTATTATCAAATAACACTTCCAAACATAACATACCTAGACTCTTTAGAATTAGAATATTTACTATAAATATGGGTTTTCCCCAGATTAGTAAAAATAGCAATTTTACTCAAACTATTTTAGCATACAGTTACTTCAAAATAGTTTTCAGAGATTAAAAAAAAATATGTTCATACAAGAAAAATAAAGCCTTGTGTTTGGCAAACATTAATAACCCTGGTAGGCTAGTTTAAATGACTGAGTTAAATTTTGTAAATTCTTAATGTCATAATCCATCCATTAATAACATTTACATTTCCTGAAAACAAATGGGATTAAAAGATTCAAGCATAGTCATGAATAGTTAAGCTATTGTAATTTAGATTAAGAAAAGAGGATACTATAGGTTGAATCATTGGGGTAAACATGTTGAAGAAAATTAAAACAATCTTCAGTGAGAAGCTATCAGTAAAACTAGGGGGTGATTATTTTTAATAAAATTTGAAGTTTGAAAATGACTCTGGTACCCAATTTCCAAACAGTTCTCAGACACCAGCTGGGTAGCCTACAATTCGACCCCATCTGACACTATCTAACTAGATACAGCATCAAATCTCACATGTTAAGGATTCAGTCTCACAAGGCTGATTCCCTGCTACATACACTTTAGATGTTGGGTACAAGTGCAGCTTGTGACCCATGCTTCTGATGACTGGCTACAAAATTAGACATTCCAGTGACCCCTCCTTGGGTACGATTAATTTGCTAAAGGGGCTCACAGTAACATTTTACTTTCAGATTACCAGATTATGAAATGACATAATTCAGGAACAGCCAGAAGGAAGAGAGGCAGAGGACAAGATATGGGGGAAAGGGCATGGAGTTCTCACACTCTCACCTGGTGTACCACTCCCAGCAAATCTCCAGATGTCCACCAACCCAGAAGTTCTCCAAACCCAGTCCTTTTGGGTTTCTAATGGAGACTTCATGATGTAGGCATGATTGATTAAATCGTTGACCTTTGGTGACGGCCTCAACCTCCCCTCCTTGATAATTTCTCTCAGCAAATAACAGCCTTTTAAGCATCAGTAAAGGTCAAGAAAAAAATATATACAGATTTTTTTTTCATTTTAAACTCATACAAAACATAGACAGACATGAGGGGCACACTCATAAAATGCGACCTCTCATTTCCCCAGCACTATTCACCTCCTCCCTTTAAAACAAAAAAACAAAAAAACAAAAAACTGCTTCTTCACATCAATGCCTTCTAAACGTCCTTTGTTCCTTCCCATTTCTTAGACCTCTAAATGTTGGGGTAACTCAAGACTCAGTCTGAGAACCACTCTTCTTCTATATTTATTGTTATCCCATAGGTAATCTGACACAAGCTTTAATACCTTCTTGAAACAGGTCACTCCTACTTTTATACCCCTACTTTCCCATAAATTCCAGAATCCTTATTTGTCCTCTTCATTTGGATTTCTAATAGGCATTTAGAAACAAGTATACCAAAAAGACCTAGATTTTGGCCTCCAAATCTGCTTTTCTATCAGAGCTCCTGCGAGTGACACCACAATTCCTAAAACTTGGTATTATCCCTAATTGGTTTCTTTCTCACGGTCTCCACAAAAAGGCAGCCAAGAAATACTGGCTGCCCTCTCAAGAATTTCACCACTATAAACTCCAGACCAAACCACTATTATCACTTACCTTAAATTGGCTTTGTTTCCTTTCTTGCTATAGACAGTTACTTTGTACATAGCAATAGGAATGATACTTTAAAACATAAATATCTTAGATATAGATATAGACCATAATGACCACAATTATGGTCAAAGCTATGGTTTATTTCCCATAAAACTCAAAAGACTTGTCCATGGTCTATGAGGACCTCCATGATGAGCCTGTCATCAGATTTCTGACCTTATCCTCTCTTCCCTCTCCCTCTCCCCCTCCCCTTCCTCTTTCCCCTCTCAGTTTGTTCTAGACCTTTTGCCTCTTGGCTTTACCCAAACAGGGCAAGCATGTTTCCTACTCAAGATTTTTGTAACTGGTGTTCTCTCTTCCTTAAAACCTCTTCCTCCAACGACATCATAAAGAAAAATGAAATTTTACAAGAAAGATAAGAAGGAGGTACTGTTATTTTAGAAAGAGTGGTCAAGAAAAAATTAACTGGTTAGTTGAATTTTTAAAGAGATACATTTGAGTGATATCAGGTCTATAAATACATATCTTTTACCTTTACATTGAAAACATCACAGGGTTCATCTAGCTAGCTTCATTTCCATATTTGAGCTCCCTTTTCTGAAAGTGACAAACTTAACTCCCATTGCTGTTAATATAGTTACTTTTCCTAAAATCAATCCCTCCGTGTATAACCAATCCCCTATGCGCACAGTTACCCTCTTCACCACACTCAGCGCCAACTGCCTGCCCTCCACCCCCGTGCTCCACCTCTTGCTTACCTGCTTGAGTTCTGACACTCCTGCAAGACTGCCTCCTTCCATGGTATCCCACCTCACCTGCATCCATTAGCCCTTTTATCAAGGCTTCCTGGCCTTGTTGGATCTCCAACACCTGCTCTTCCCACCAACTTTACTCACCGACTCTCCCCACATGGATACTATTCTGCTTGCCTTCTCGCTAATGATTTCCATCTGAGGTAGATTTTAAATGCTATTACTCAGAGATGAGAATAATCACCAAATCTGTTAGGGTCAGAACTCTCCTCATTTAAAAGAGGAAATGCAAATCAAAAACACCATGACAGGATCCATGAAAGCACTTTGAAACATGAAGTAACAGAGAACTTTTTACTCAAGACATAATGAGAAGGATGTGGATTATAAACTAGAGAGATAGCTGAATACAATTTTATTACACTTCTTCACTGTGTTCCCGTAAAATTCTCTTTTCTATGTGCTCTGTGAAATAAGCTGATATGAAAGACAACTGAAACAGATGAAATGAACCAGAAGAGAAATTAAACAAAAAAGAGCATGCTGATTGAGACAAAAGGAATGTAATGAACCTAAAGATCTAACGTTAAAAAAATCTAACAACTGAAATCCACAAAATAGAATCAATAACTGTATTAGGAAAAAATCCTTTTGAGAAAACATCCTCAACCTTGTCAATATATCTGATAAAGTTGTGAATTTTATTCCCTTACTTCTCTATCCAGGCTTCCCCTCCCTGTTCACCCACAGTGGTGAGCATGTAACAGGCCTAGTCAATCACAATACTCTGTTCTGGCACAAATGAATGCTAGGAGTTATGCAAACATCATCCCATCAGGGACCATTAAATGTCTTTTATGGAATTCTCATTTGGAAGCCTAGGGGAAAAAAAAAAAAAAAAACTTCAACGGCATTTGGCAAGCAAAAATCTTATTGTTACATTAACAATCATACAAAGGATTCTCTTCTCTGAGAATAAAAATCAAAAATGCACGATAAGATATAAAAGATGGATTGAAAGAGAGAATGTAAAAGACACTTTACTAGGTAGTACCTCTTGGTTCCAGCTCCGGAATCCCTGGATGCTCAGATACTCTGAGCTACCACTGGGTCTGTTACACAAGCCAGTATGTGCTGTCCATTGCATACTCATCTTTCCCATACTCCCCAGCAGTTTTCCTTATTTACTTCTCAGTGTTTACCTCTCACAACAGAGGCTGAAAATGCTAAGTATTTTCTCTGCCTCCATTCAGCTAAAATACAGGCAGAATCCTGGCATGTGGCACAAGGAGAAATCTCCTAATAAAATGAGAGAATTCTCACAAGTTCTTCCCCGTCTTAACATGGTTTGCATATTAAGAATGACTGGATGCTGGAGACAGAGATGAAGAGATCAAAGGAATCCTAGAAAAGCCGACTCAGCCTGGACACCTTGAAACTCCTGAATACCTCCTAGACCTACTAATCTGGAAATTGTGTGTGGGATAAGAAATGAAGCTTCTATTATTTAAGCACTTCTAAATAGATGTTCTATTACATACAGCCAATTGACTACCAAATGATACGCCGGTTCATTAATTTTATTTTATTTTTTTAATTTTTTTTTTAATTTTTTTTTTCAACGTTTATTTATTTTTGGGACAGAGAGAGACAGAGCATGAACGGGGGAGGTGCAGAGAGAGAGGGAGACACAGAATCGGAAACAGGCTCCAGGCTCTGAGCCATCAGCCCAGAGCCCGACGCGGGGCTCGAACTCACAGACCGCGAGATCGTGACCTGGCTGAAGTCGGACGCTTAACCGACTGCGCCACCCAGGCGCCCCCGGTTCATTAATTTTAAACTAAAAACAGAATCCTGTTGAAGGGGAGCAGAATTTGTCACCCTAAAATACACCTTTTTGGCATAAGGATTATTTTAAGCCAATTATCTTTTATTTATTTATTTATTTATTTTAATTTTTTTTTTAACGTTTATTTATTTTTGAGACAGAGAGAGACAGAGCATGAACGGGGGAGGGTCAGAGAGACGGAGACACAGAATCTGAAACAGGCTCCAGGCTCTGAGCTGTCAGCACAGAGCCCGACGCGGGGCTTGAACTCATGGACCGCGAGATCATGACCTGAGCCAAAGTCGGCGGCTTAACCGACTGAGCCACCGAGGCGCCCCAAGCCAATTATCTTTTAAAAAACAGCAGCATGAGAGAAGTTCTGAAAAACAAGTAGAAGTTATCAGATTGTAAAAACAACCTCTTTAGTTCTTCAGCTGGTCCAATAATTATATTGATATATGACGGATGAATAGGAGAAAAACAAAAGTTTAATAACATGTAGACCTCCTGTATTCATTGGAGATGAACTCCCTGAAGTGGCTTGAGCCACCGTCTTAAAATCCTCTCCATCTAAATTGGGGCACCCAGGTGGCTCAGTTGGTTAGGCGTCCAGCTTCAGCTTCGGTCATGATCTCATGGCTCCTGGGTTTGAGCCCCACGTCCGGCTCTGTGCTGGCAGCTCAAAGCCTTGAGCCTGCTTTGGATTCTGTGTCTCCCTCCCCCGCTCATGATCTCTCTCTCTCTCTCTCTCTCTCTCTCTCTCTCTCTCTCTTTATCTCTCTCTCTCCCAAATAAATAAACATTAAAATTAAAAAAAAAATCCTCTCTAGCTAAAAAAAGATATCAGGAGTGGGAGAAGGAGGCAGGTTATGAGAAGCGAAGGGGAGCATATTTTGCCACACCAAGATGTGTGTACCTCTTTAGCGTACTGATTATTTTATGCTGATTGCTTTGAAGAAACTGCAGACACAAGGGAAGCTCTGAAAACTAAGTAGAAGTTACCCTTTTGTTAGAGACACTGACATTTCTAAAGGTACATTTGTACCCAGGACACAGACTCAGGCTGTCTGCCTGTCAGACATGCGGTGCTACCAGCTCAGATGGGGTTAGCTATTGCTATGTCCCACTGACACACTGCAGGGCACAGGCACACAATTTCAACTCCCCCTTTCTTAGGATGTAGGCCCGGGCTGGGCAGAGAGCTTTCTCATGCCAAGTAGGACCCAGGTTAGCACCCTGGGAGTGATAACCCCCAGATGATGGAGGAAGCCAGATCATGTCCACAGTTCAAAGAATGTGAAAATAGGGCATGGAGAGTATATCCCAAGAAAGAGAAGGAAGGAAGAGGGAATGTACTTGAGTTGAGTCTCAAAACCCCTAGCACATGCCTCATTGTCCAATCGTCCTTCAACTGCAAAACATAAAATTCTTAATAATTTAATTTAAGAAGACTTAAGAAGAACTGAATAATTTAACTTAAAGAAGGCCTTCCAAATGTGTGGTCAGGTACAACTACAGTGTTCTTATGCCCAAGAGGCCAGTTCTGCCCAGAACCCAACCTGAATGAGTTCCCAACTGCCAAAATTAGAACGTGAGCAACAAAATAAATATTAAAATAATGGATTATAACACAAAGAATGAAGTAAACACTTATGAGTCCATGTTGATTTAAATAACTAAATAGGAACAGAGGACGAATCATCTACACAGAAAAATTACAAATAATATATGTAGATACATTTTTCCAACCCATCCCAAGGTAGAGTTTAATTCACCTCCTCTTGAGTGTGGGTTGAATTTAGTGACTCAGTTTAAAAAAAAAAAAAAAGACAATATGATAAAAAAAAAAGGGGGGGGGGAGAAGTACATTTAAAGAGAAATCTGGCAAAAAAAATCCTAAACAAGTGACATATATTAATATCACTAACAATAAATAGTAGGAAACATAGGTAAGTATATCTTACAGACCAAATGTGAGAAAATGCTAGATATGTTAATTTTGAAAAGTACTCTATTGAGCGACTTCTTACAAGGCAAAGAATACATAAAACTCTCATAAGAATGGTAAAGGGAGCATCTCATCCATGACAGGATCCTCATTCAGTGGATATGACATCCTACAGTGCATTTTGAGATAGGCAGAGTTCTAAGGTGATACCCTCAAATCTCCAGCTTTTTGTGTTCACACACCTTCTTCTAGGTATTCAATCAAACATTTATCTGAGTATTCCTATAAAGGGATTTTGGACATGTAATTAAGGTTCACAATTAGTTGACATTAAAATAGGGAGATTATCCAGATAGGCCAGACCTTAATCACATGATTCCTTTAAAAGTGGAAAGTTTTCTACAACCAGTCACAGAAGAGTAAATCAGAGAAGCATATTTTGTCTAGTCAAGAAGAATGTAAACATTCCTATTTGAACTGTCTATGGGAGCCACAAGCCATCCACAGGCAGCCTCTTATTACCGAGAATGGTGTCTGAACAACAGAGAAATGGGAGCCTCAATTCTATCACTACATGGAAATAAATTCTTCCAACAAGTATTGAGCTTAGAAGACCATGAGTCTCATGGTCTTCATATAACTAACACCCTGAGCAGATCCAATTCCATGCTTGGACCCATGACCTACAGAAAAGGTAAGATAATAAATGTGTCTGGCTGTAAGATAAGCTTTTAGTAATTTGTGGACAGAAGTAAGAAACTAATATACTCTCTATTCCCTTAGTCAACTTAGGGAAACTCGTAAATCCTACACATGATTGGGAGCATGTTGTATAATCGTCCACTTTATGAAATAATCTCCATAATTTTTACAATCTTTTCTATTAAAAATGTATAATTTCTGTCTTAGAGTTGTTTTTGGTTAATCACATCAGACTGCTGTCAGGGAAACCATACAAATGGCAAAGAAAAAGCATATAAACTACGAATAAAGGAAAATTTTAGAATATGACAAAGACCATTTGTCTCACAACTAAAGCCGAAATCATACACAAAACTGACAGTTAAAAACAAGACATTGATGGCGAGAGTCACCATTTTTGCTTAAATTAGCTTTTATGTCCCAACAATTCAGTTGTAAAGAAAATCAAATACCATATAAATGTTGAAAATGAAACCGTGACAAAATGGTAATGGCTTTTTCAAAATTGCTTTGATATTTCAAAAACAATCCAGTTATAAAAAAATAATCTTATAAATATTGAAAATAACAACACAAATTAACTTTTCTACAGAAGAGATGCTTACTTGCCTATAAAATCCAGAAGAATTACATGAGAACCCTTAGAATTAATAAAATAATTCATTGTACATTTGATTAAAAAATACTTAAACATAGAATAAGTTATTTTCTATATATAGCATATTTGACAAGTTAGAAGTATAATGGACATAAATCCTATTCATAATAGCAATAAAAATATACAATATCTAGGAAAAAAGTCAACATTGCAGGGTTATATATATAAATTTATATTGTTATGCAGACAAAAGGAAGGCGTAGGAATGAACACATATCCTAAATTTCTATATTGAAGATTTTAATATTTGCTTGTTTCTTTTATTATATATATATATGTATATATATATATATACACACATATATATATATATATATATTTTTTTTTTTTTTTTTACTTCAGTTATATCAATTTATCTTTATGACAGGGTTCAGGGCAGGCCACCCAGAATATGCCATTTGGACAAGGCATTTTGAGTTGAAGACAATCAAGGCCATACAGACTCAAGAAGAGCTTTTTACCTCCCCCTTAACAACCTGAAAGAATTTAGATAGGGGGCTGTTGCGAGCATGCTACGAAGGCACACACATGAGTTGTATCCTTCCACAAATGTCAGCTTTATTCAGTCATAAAGCAAGGTTACCATAATCACAAGGCAGGTTCAGGATTTCAAACTGAATGCCATTTCATTATGCATGTAACTTGGCTTCATTCATGTCATACAAAGCAAAGAACAACACAAAATTACACAACAAACAAGATACAATACAGAGTAAGAAATTAACGAACTAAACAAGAAGTTAGCCCATGAGTGCACAGATGAGATGAGGCCTCAGTCCAGTCCTGGTCAGCTCTTGATGAGTGTTGTTTTTTATGTTCAAGCAGTGGAGAATCTCACTGCAGCAACCAGAGAGTAGTGGGGCAGAGAATTCAGTAGTAGTTGCCTTTTTGATGTGATCAGCATCTGGAGAGGGTCAGCATCTGGGGAGTCTGACAGTTTGTTGCAAAAGCCCTCCCTTTTAAAAAAGAATGTTTACTTATCTTGAGAGAGAGAGAGAGAGAGAGAGAGAGCACACTTGAGTTGGGGAGGGGCAGAGAGAGAGGAAGAGAGAGAATCCTAAGCAGATTCCATGTTGTCAGCACAGAGCATGACATAGAGCTTGAGCCCACAAACCGCGAGATCATGTCCTGTGTTTAAATCAAGAGTTGGACACTTAACCTACTGAGGCATCCAGGCATCCCAAAAGTCTTTCCTTTTTAAAGGATCTCCTGGTTACCAGTTCTGGATGTTGTCACTTTGTGTTGGTTTTGGCAGTAGCCAGTCTAGCTGCAATGCCTTTAGCTTGTTTATGTCACTGCTTAACATGAGTGACTCCATCTTGCCCACTACAAGGGCCTGTACCAGGAAGGAGCTATTGCCAGAGATAACTTTTTACATCAGAAAGACTTATCTGCATGACCTGGCAAACATTTGTTTACCAAATATTTACTCTTCCCATCTTCCTGTGAATTGCCTTCCTCTCCTTTGAAGACCTGTAAGCCTACACCCTTCTCCTTAGCTCAGGATGGCATATAAGCCTCTATCTCCTTTCTCTGCTGCCACCAACTACAGGACATTTATCCACCTCTATAATCCTTCTGAACAAGAGATTCTGTAATCAGTTGTTGCATCCATGCTTGTGAAACAACTGAGCGACTTTCTGTGGCCAGTTCCTGTTTAATTTATGCTTGTTACATGTGGGTAATAAAGTCCAAACATTAAAGCTGCTAAATACAGCATGATGAAACTAAAAGATCATTTTATGTACAAGGAAAAATGTTTCTTTGCACATGGTTTAAAGTATTTGATTTTTCTCTGTATCAGGAGGAGTGGACCTTTTTTAATGCATCCCTAGGCTCTTCTAATAAATATATTCCTGAGCAACTTTTGGATGAAATAGTCATTCTTCTGAATTGCATTTTTACTGTTTCAATTTTCTAAAACTTTGCTTCTTTAAGGTAAATGACCATCCAGCAGAACATTAATAACAAAGAATTTCACATGTCACTCTCTTCATTGACTTGCAAATGCAATCATTTGTGCTCTTTTTTGGATGTAGAGCAATACCGTGCATTGTATTACAGACTGCAATTCTCATCAAGCAGGGTGTGAAGAGCTGGTTCTGTGTCTAATTCATATCTACTATTGAAGGCTCCTATTGAAAAATACCATATTTCATATGCAAGGTTAAGCCTATCTTTCAACCAGAAAAAAATAAACTGTCTTTCTAGCTGAAGTGTAAGTAATAGAATTAAAGTCAATCAAAGAGTCAATATCAGAAAAAGAAAAAAATCTGAATCCAAGATTCAAAGTATGAAGAATCAAATGACCTAGCACAGAGATACACATGAATTTAAAACAATGGAGAAAGAAAATAGATTTATTTCTAGGTTTTAAAGAAAGACTTAAAACATATTATGATTATATATATTACTCACAGGGCTACCTCCTCGACAGGATATGTTAAGCTGGGAATGCATCTGAGCCTGTGTGTCCTAATTTTGTGGCATATATTTCAACTTCTTTGACCATGCCATATCTTAAAAATGAAATAGATCTATTAATAAAAGATTGTGGTCAAAATTAAAGGAAACAACCAAAATGTTTTAAAAAAGAAACAAACTTGGAGAATTTGACAAAAGCATTCCAATTGATGACATGGACCAACTAAAACCCTTTTTATTGTATAGCAGAGAATCGGAAAAAAAGAGGAGACAAAATGAGAAAACATTGTATGTCCAGGACGAGTGATTTTATTATTGCTTGCTGTCATGATTTTTTAAATAAAATACAGTGCTGCTCAGCTGTCAGTTAAGACCATGACTGTCACTAATGAAATATGCCCTACTGGAGAAATATTTAAAACAATATCATCGCAAAGGTGTCCCAAATTGGGAACTTTTGAGAAAAAGAGAAAGCAATTGAATTGGAGAATTAAGACACAAAAACCAAAGTCTATGAATACAGATTTATCTGGGTGTTTTTCCTCCCCAGACATTGCAGTGACAAATTTCTTTGGTTTAAATTAAGTTTAAATGAGTTATGATAAAGGATTATTGAAAAAAGTTAGGATATTTATGCTTTCGTGTTAATTTGTTTCCTCAAGTGTTTACGGCCTCCAAAGTCTTCAAGTGATTTCTTAAATTTTAATTCATAAGCAGCTGAATTTAGGATTTGGTTGCAGTTTTTAGCTGAGTGATATTTGAGTTTCCAATTTCAAGTAGTCTTTAGAAAACCCACCTGAAGGAGACAGAAACAGTAGTCACATAATTACTGTATTTTTTACGTAACAGCTCCATGGCTGGATTTCTGCCGTGAAAAAGTCCCATCTCATAATGTGTGCTGGTATTTATGTATCTTCTTTTATGGCTTGTTTTCTGAATCATTAAGTGTTACAATTATGGTTTATTTAGGTTTAGCACTGTAGGAAATAATAACATCACTTTTAGTACTTAAAATATTAATTTTAATAAAAAAGTCTCAGCACAGTTGAAATTTCCAAAGGAGGCAGCCAGTGTTCCTGATGCTAAATTTGCCTTCCTGAAAGGTTAGGAACATTTAAAAGTGTCAGTAGTTGTTCAGGGCACAAAGATACCATAAATCTCTCCTAAAGTGTGGCTTAGTACTCTGAAAAAAAAGCATATATTCTCAAAGTCCAACACTTACTCTCCTGATGAAATTTATATTCTGGTGAGAGCAGTACTAGTAAGCTTCTCAATTCTTTTCACTGTGCTAAAAGTGGAGAAAATGCCCAGGAAAGAATAAACAAAACAGCCTTATGTTAAAGGTACAGATCAGTGAGGCTGAGATGATGCCTGTCATATCAGTAATCTGGCTCCCTGCCCAAACAGGGCCTCAGGGTAGCCGACTGAGAGATTGTTAGTTACATTCCAGGATCTATTTGTAGTGTATGCACGTACTTGAAAGAGTGGGACCCTGGTGGAAATGGCTCACATTAGCCAAATTCACAGGAGACTGACATGCTGACCAAATGACAAACCATTAATGTGTAAAGAGAAATGTAAAATGACAAATCAGTAATGTGTAAAGAGTAATGTAATGCTCAAGGAGAATGCAACATCCATTTCCCTTAATCAGGACAGATGCTCCCGTGAGAAAAATCTTCCTGGAAAGCACAAAGAACTTACAGTTGAGTAAATGGTAGCAATTAACACTTGTGACCAGAGGTGTCTGTGTCGGCTGAATGGAGCTCTCCTAATGGACAAGACTGCAGACACAATTAAACACTTTTAGTCCTTGAGTTTTACCTTTCTAAAGATCCTCTGCTTACTATTCCCTTTCTGTTTACACAGTCTTCTTTTAGACAGGGCATATTATAATAAATTTAGAGAAGCCAAATTTGGTTATTTAAAATCTTGGGGCCACTGGGTGGCTCAAGAGGTTAAGTATCTGACTCCGGATTTTGGCTCAGGTTATGATCTCATGGTTTGTGGGTTTGAGCCCTGCATCCTGTGCTGAAAGCATGGAGCCTGTTTGGGGTTCTTTCTCTTTCTGCAACTACCCCACTTGTGCTCTCTTTTTCTCTCAAAATAAATAAACATTAAAAAATATTTTTAAAAAATCTTACACAGAATCTCAATGTATTAAGTGGCTGACCCAAGCAGCACCAAAATGATTGCAATGGACTTGAGGTCCACTTTTTCTCCACGTCACAAGCTATCCTGCCCTATCTCCACCTCAGTTAGCCTCTAGAGAACTCTGGACTTTTGTAAGTCAAGATTGGAAACTTCTGGATTGAAGAGAAGCAGTATCCTCTAGTGGTCACTGATAGAATCTTACTTGGCTAGAGTTTAAAGCCAGTGTTTCTTTGTTTATAAACTAAGATTATGTTCCTATACCATTTGGGTGAGCTTGTTTACACTTTAGTAAAAACAACTCTCAGATCTCAGTGATACGTCAGCAGAAAGCTTGTTTCCCACTCCTGTTCACGTTCTTCACAATTTCCCTGCATTATTTGTGTCCTTCCTCAGGACTCATCTGCTCTCTGGACGTCACTAGAAACGTTGAAGAGGGAAGGAGAGCATGTGGGTGGCCATGCAGGCTGCAGGAACTTACACCCAGAAGTACAATAGCTTAATTCTACTTGTGTGGTATTGGCCACAGACACAAGACCAAGGCTGATTTCACGTGTGCTGGCTAGTCCAAAATTGCCTCGGGGAAGAGTACTCATTATTACACACTACCTAAAACTAACCTTGATCACAAATCTGAGAGTTAGTTGGTCAAGGAAACTACATTTGCCAAAACAGTTTTGGCAAAATGTGGCATTTACTGTGTTTATTCTTAACTCAATGTTGTGTGTAGAGGGAAGGGCATGTGGTCATTTGAGAACATTTCCAAGCAGTACAGTTTTATTTATCTTTTAGTGATGGTCCAACAAGATGGGAGCAGAATGGACACAGGCCCAGCAGTATTAGAAGGAAGACATGGCTGTGTGTCCTGAAGATGTCATTGTTCTATTTAGTTTCATTGTGTTTTCCTTAAATATTAATCATGTTTATTCTCTCACCAGTCTTGAGGAGTTTACTGCACAAGTTAACCAGAAGAGCTTCTTAGGGGTGATTGAAAACTTGCACCCAGCAGAAATCTGGGCAAGGTTTCAAAGATGGAGTCTAAACATCCGATGTTGGAAAGGGCGTACTTTGCTCTTTTATAACCAGTCATCATTGTACTAAGAATTGACTACTGGAAATAGAGACCACCTGGTGGACGTGCCAATGTTCATATATTTGTAAGACCTAATATTTGGGGGGAGGGGGAGGGGAGGGAACCAACCACCAACAAATATGGAACTACGTATTTTCCTATATATTTAAGTAGCAATATATATATGATTAAAGCAATGTTTATATCTCTAGATATTATTTCAATGTTTTCAAAAAATAGTTTTCACCTGGATTAGGATTTTCAAAAATATGACGCAAAGAGGCATTTCACTTAGCCTTTTTACAAGCTGTACAACACCAAGGGAGGATGGGGGCAAGAGAAACACGTGTCCCCAGATACCAGGGCCCTTGCCCTACTTCAAATACAAGAGCTACACATGTTTTTATCTATATACATTTATTTAAAATTTCTAGGTTTTTATTTGAAAAATACATCATGGCTAGAGACAACAAATCCAAATTTTTTTAAAAATTTAAAAGTGAGTGAATACCATTAACCTGTCTGATGTGACAAACCCTAAGGGAGGTCTGATAGCATGATGATCAAGACTGTAGACTCTGGGTGGTATCTGTTAAGTGTCTGACTCTTGATTTTGGCTCAGATCATGATTTCATAGTTCATGGGATCGAGTCCAACATTGGTCTCTGCACAGCCTGCTTGGGATTCTCTCTCTCCCTCTATCTCTCTGCTCCTCCCTGCTTGTGCTCTCTCTCTTTCTCTCTCTCTCTCAAAATGAATAAAATTTAAAATATTTTCAAAAAATAAAAATAAAGACAATAGTCTCTGAAGCTGAACTGCTTGGGTTTATATAAATAAGTCTGATATATGGTATTCAAGCCTTTTTGTTCAGTTAGCCACTGATTTATCCAGAGAAATAATAAACAAAACTCATTTTCAAGTTCATATATACCAAACTAAGGAACATACAAGAATGTTGTTTACTAAAATGTAAAGTAACTATTAGAGGAAAGTTTGAAAAAAAATAATCTGCAAATTAAGAGAAGGCTTCAAACTTAAACTAAAAAAAAAATAGCAGGTTAGCATAAAATGTTAACTGACATTACCAAACAGAAGTAATTTTCATGTAGCAAAAAAGGAAGTGGAAAGAGTTTTAAGAAACTAATAATGTTTCTTCTGCTCCTAATTCAGGACTCCAAAGATGTGTTTGGTCTGGGTGATTTTGCGTTTTTGTTTTTGTTTTGCACTATCATAAAGTTTGTGGCAAATACACTACTGAAGGTAAGTTATTTTTTAAGACTTCCGTTTTATATTGTGTCCAAATGATAGCTTCCTATTAAAGAAAAATAGTTTGGAATTGATTCTACTTCTTCAGAAATAAAGTCTCTAAAATTTATTTTTGCCCTGTAAATTCAAGATAAGTTCTAGTTTGAAATCTGAAGAAGATTTAATAGTAACTTCTACAACTTTCACAGTTTAAAAACTTATATGTTTTAAAATAAATTGCAGTATAGTCTACAAATATTCAATATATTTGAGAGGAAAGGCAACACCATGCTGGACTCAAGAAGATACCCTTAGAGTTCTAGTTTCTGTTAAGTACATAGAGAGCTAAAAAGGGCATCACTCCTACTAATCACCAAGAAAAAAAACCCACAGTCTGTAAAAGCCATACTTTTCTAGAGCCCACTCAAAAGCTAAGATCACTCAGCCCAATGAAGACACACTAAAAGAACCTTAGTGAACAACACACCTTATGGTGGAAGACTGAATGTTTTCCCCTGATACCAATAAGAAGTCAAGTATATTCACCCCATCACCCTCATTCAGTATTCTTACTGAAGTCTTAACCAGTGTAATAAAGCAACAGTTAAAAGGATCTCTGAAAACTATCCAACACTATACATTCATTGTGGATTGGAATTCTAAGGGGAAAATGGAAAATTAACATTACACAGAGTTCTAAAGAATTCCAGAGTGGAAAGAATAGTTTCTGGACTTCCTACAGTGTAGCATAGGAACTATCCATCTCAAAAGAAACTTGAGTTCAATATGGCATGTAGGGAGTAAGGCCATGATGGATGACAACTATGTCTAGGCAGGTATATCTGTGGGTAGCCTCAGGTGACCAGAAAAAGCAATAAATGTGAGGGAATCAAGCAAGGTGAAGTACAGCATAGCTGAGACCAGTGAGTAGAGAGAGGCACATGTGGTTATCAATACTGCTGGACTCCTGAGTATTCCAATTCTCCCTTTAGATTTAGAGTAAGATCGTACTTCCTCACTACTTGTGCCCAGATGGGGCTATGGAACTACTTCTGGCCAATAAATTGTGAGTGAAAATGATATGGTCCATGTGTAGAATGAGCACTTAATTGCCAGCGTGTGGCTCTCCAGAGTATTTTTTCCCCCTCTGCCATGGCTAACTGCATCACATCAGATAGTGACTTCTCTGTTATCCTGGGTACCAGAGAAAGGATAATGACAATGTTAGACAGAATTTTAGGGTCACCCTTGATGTGTAAATAGTATAAGTGTATATTACAAATATATTTAAGTAGTGTAAGGAAGAAATGAAAACACTGAGATTTTGAGGTTGCATATTACTCCAACTATTCTGTGTAATCTTGACCCAAATAGCAACAAAAGCACTAATTTCAGGACATCATGTATCCCTAAAATACCCAATTCATACCTGGAATGAAATAATAGAGAAATAATTCCCAAACTCTGAATCTATTTGAGAGGAGACTAGATTGTTTGCCAGGGTATCACTAAAGTTGTTAGACTTCAGAAATCAAGTACAAGTTCATTTATTAATATATATGAATTGAAAATAATGAACATAAGGAATTAAAAATACCAATTTTGTCATATCAGAAATGCAAATGGGTATGTATATGCTCTAAGGTCTTCCAAGAAACCAGTTTTGGATGATTCTGAGACTAAAATTAGTTAGTTGTGTAATTCTTATTAATCCATGATACTTACTCTTGTAACTCTCATACCATAGTATCTGAAATCATGTTTCCCAAAAGCTAACATTCTTGATAGCAACATTTAAAATGATACTTTATTCTTGGGGTGACTGGGTTGCCTAATTGGTTAAGTGTCCCACTTCAGCTCAGGTTATGATCTTGCAGTTCTCGAGTTTGAGCCCCACATTGGGCTCTCTGCTGACAGCTCAGAGCCTGGAGCCTGCCTCAGATTCCGTGTGTCCCTTTCTCTCTTCCCCTCCCCTGCTCACGCTGTCACTCTCTCAAAGTAAACATTAAAAAAATTTAAAAAATAAAGTGATACTTTATTGTTCACATTTTTGTCTATCATATGGGTTTATTTTTACCTTCAAAATAATCATTTATCATTAGTATAAAGATTCTAACGTAATTTTAAAATGTCACTCGTAATCCAATATGAAGAATGTTTTTTCTCTAATAGAAGATTGGATATCCTTATTCAAAGCCCATAATCAGAAAGGTCAAGCAAAATTAGTAATTGTATTTGTATTTACAAGATGCTAAACAATTACTCACAAATAAGCTAATGTTAGCATTTTTGTACTATACTAAGATTCATCCCTTTCTTAAATGTGTCATGTAGATTGTTGTTTGTCAGTTGATTATGGAATTAAACACTTGAATCCCTTCTTGTTCTTTATTGAAGGAAGGATTGGAAATGAGCTTTTAAGAAATCTAAATTTAGTGACACTAAGTCTAATCTATATCATTAGAATTCATTTTATTAAGTCATCATACCCTTCTGCACCAAAGTTTAGGTTTACAGGTTGAATAAGGCTGAATTAAAACTAACCTATTATCTTCAAAGTTGCTAAGAAACTAGCACATGTTCTTACCACAAAAAAAGACATGATCATTACATGACATGATAGAGGTGTTAGCCAATCATGCTATGCTGGTAATCACATAGCAATATATACATGTATTAAATCAACAAGTTTATACCTTAAATTTACACAATCCTATATGTCATTTATATCTCAATTAGCAAAACGCTCACACACACACACACACACACACACACACACATAGTTCATCCACAATGCTGTGCACCTACAGCCTCTAAATAGTTCCAAAACATTATCATCATGCCAAAATAAATCCTCATACCCATTAAATAGTTGTTCTTTATTTATCCCTCCCCCTACTTCCTGACCCCACCGAACTGCTTTCTGTCTCTATGTATTTACATATTCTGGATGTTTCAAATGAATGGAATCATGCAATATGTAACTTTTTGTGTCTTGTCACTTTCACTTAGCACAATGTTAAACAGTACTTAATTTCTTCTCTGACTGAACAATATTCCATTCTATGTCCATCCATTCATTGACATGTGCATTGTTTCCATGCTGACATTTTGGCTTGTGAATAGTGGTGCCGTGAGCATCAAGGTACAAGCATTTCTTAGACGTACAAAGCATTTCAATGCTTTGGGCTGTATTGCCACAAGTAGATTTGCTGGAATCCTATGGCAATTCTATATTTAGCTTTTTGAGAAATCACCAAACTATTTTTGATAGCAGCAGAACCATTTTACATTCCCACTAGTAGTACACAAGTGTTCCTATTTTCCTGCATACTTGCCGACACCTGTTATTTTCCATTCTTTTGATTACAGCTATCTTAGTGAGTGTTTCACCTGAAAGTTTTACTTTACAATCTTTTATCTCGTATTCTATAAACGCCATCATTTCTTGAGAGCAAAAAGTAAGTATATGCAAAGTCATGTTTCCTGTGGTAGTTTCCTTCAAAGTATTTTCTTCTTAGGGCTGTTTGGAATCTTTAAAGTTATTGTTTCCACAGATACTTCTTACGATTTTTTTTAGTTATTCATTTATACTCAAGCATAGTATCTGAGGGGGGGGAAATCCTGTTTTGTGTACTACTATTGTAATTATATTTTGAAATATAATTAATTCCAGAGTTAGCCAATGCAAATGATTTATTCAGAAAATTAATAGACCGAGGAAACTGGGGACAGAATATGTGCTATAGGCTGTCCCAAAGGGACAATTCATACATAAACAGTTTAGTCAATTCCAAGAATTATGTTCATATATCAATATAATGTTTTCTTCTGATCAGCCCCCTCCAAAGGTATGCCATGACATTAATATTAACTGCTGAATGTCCTATATGGCGCATGGGAGACTCACTATTGGGGGTAAACCTGGCCCCTAGAGCCTGCCTGGTTTCTGTATTTGCAGATGCTCTTGTACTCTTTGCATAATTCGTTATGATTGCTTGGGATCTGCAGCAGCAGAAGGCAAACAATGTAGCTCTGCCCCTACTGTTAGCTCTATTCTTGCCATCTTTTTCTTTTTTTGAATTTAAATTCCTATAACGTTAACATACAGTGCTATATTAGTTTCAGGTGTACAATAGAGTGATCCAACAATTTCTTACAGTACTCAGTGCTCAACATGGTAAGTGTACTCTTAATCCCCTTCACCTGTGTCACTGAACCTCCTCTACCTGCCACCTCCCCTCGGGTAACCATCAATTTGTTCTCTATAGTTAAGACCCTGTTTTTTGGTTTATCATTTTTTTCTTTGTTTATTTTGTTTCTTAAATTCCATATATGAGTGAAATAATATGGTATTTGTCTTTCTCTAACTTATTTCACTTGGCATTATACCCTGTAGATTGATCCATGTTACAAATGTTACAAATGGCAAGATTTCAGTCTTTTTGATGACTGAGTAATAATCCATTATATAGATAGATAGATAGATGATAGATAGATAGATAGATAGATAGAGATATACATATATATATACATATACATATATATGTACATACACACCACTCTTCTTCATTTATTCATCATCTATCAATGAACACTTGGATTGCTTCTATTATTTGGCTATTGTAAATAATGCTGCAATAAACATGTTTTCATAACCTTTGGGTAAATACTCAGTAGTGGAATTACTGGATCACATGGTAATTCCAATCTTAATTTTTTGAGGAACCGCCATACTGTTTTCCACAGTGGCTGTACCAGTTTGTGTTCCCACTAACGGTGCACCAGTGTTTCTTTTTCTTCACATACTCACTCACATTTGTTGTTTCTTGTGTTTCTGATTTTAGCCTGTCTTAAAAAAAACAACAACAATGTTTACTTATTTTTTGAGAGAGAGAGAGAGAGCGCGCACAAGCAGGGAAGGGGCAGAGAGAGAGGGACACACAGAACCCAAAGCAGGTTCCAGGCTCTGAGCTGTCAGCACAGAGCCCGATGCGGGGCTCAAACTCACAAACCATAAATCATGACTTGATCCAAAGTCGGATGCTGAACTGACTGAGGCACCAACGTGCCCCTGATTTTAGCCTTTTTGATAGATGTGAGGCGATATTTCATTGTGGTTTTGATTTGCATTTTACTGATGATGAGTGATGTTGAGCATCTTGTCATATGTCTGGTGACAACCTATCTTCTTTGGAGAAATGTCTGTTCATGTCTTCTGCCCATGTTTTAATTGGATTATTTGGTTTTGGGGTGTTGGGTTGTATAAGTTCTTTATATATTTGGGGTACTAACCCTTTATCATATTTGTTTTAATGGCTTTATAGCATATGTATGAGAATTGAGGGAGGATAATGTATGTGCAATATTTAGGATAGTGCCTGGCACATTGTACATTCTAAATATCAGTAATAATACTAATGATCTAATCACTACAGTGCGATAAAATAAATAGCCTATGGTTAATATTATCTATATTCCAAATTTAAATGTAGCACATTGATTATCACAATATAGGGTTTTAAAAATTAATACAGTACAAAATAACACACACAAATGTGTGTGTGTGTGTGTGTGTGTGTGTGTGTGTGTGTTTATGTTTATGGCTGCCATGATAGGGATAAAAGTGTGGAGCATTAAGTGGCCTTTAGTTTCCAGATTCCCCTGTTGATTCACAACTTGTTATTTTCCTAATCTTATCTAGATGGCTTAGAACTGAGAAAGTTTTTAAAAGCGGACACATAAGAGGACTGTGAGCAGTTGCCGTTTTAGAGTTTTACACAATGTACTTCATCGATCTGTTGGGGACAGTTGCAGCAGGAAGGTGATGAGAGTGGTTAGAATCCATGTAAGAAGGCTGTGTGTACGTTAGGGACAAGAGCACTAGATTGGCAATCAGGAGGCTCTGGAATGAATCCCAAATGTGCCACTTTATAAATTGCAAATTTTAGCAATTATAAGCATTTTAAGCTCTAACTTTCTCATTTTGACTTACAGGAAAAAATGCTCACTTTACAATATCGTTAAACAAAAAAACAAATTTAAAATATGAGACATTTATAAGGACACACATGTTTTTCGGTAGTCAACAAATTTTGGGTCCATTTTTTAATATCAAAATAGGTAAACAAGTGCCTGGCCTTAGTAGTTAGGTATCCTGTTTTACTTCAATGTTATAAATAACACCTATAATAAATCACACTTGTTTAAAGACCAATGTCAGTTACTTATACTAACGTAAAATACCTACCCCTTAAAAAAACATTGAATTTTCCCCCCACTTTCTGTAATACTAACCAGCAGTTTAGATGGAGGTTTTTGATTATTGATTTAATCTTCTCATTCATTATTGAGATGTATTTCTTCATGATTCAGTCTTGGTAGGTTTTAAAAGAATAAGATACTTAGGAATAAACTTAACTAAAGATATTTGTACACCAAACACTTCAAAATAAGTATTAAAAAACAAATACACAAATATATTCAAATATACCCCATGTTCATGGATTGGGATACTTACTATTGTTAAAATGCCCATACTGTTCAAATGAAATTACAGATTCAATGCTCTATCCATCAAAATCCCAATGGCTTATTTTTTACTCTTGAATAATATAGAAAAAACTCCTAAAATTTATATGGAATCCCAAAAGACCTGGAATAGCCAAAGCAATCTTAAGAAAGAAGAACAAAACTACAGGCGTTCAATTTCCTGATATCAGAACATATCACAACACTACAATAATTTAAAAATATATGATCAATTCATCTTTGATAAGCATGTCAAGAACACATAGTAGGGAAAGGACAATTTCTTCAACAAATGGTGAAGGATTCAAGGATGGAAAAGAATGAAGTTGGACCCTTGACTTACATTATACACAAAAATCTGCTCAAAAAAGATTTAAATGTAAGACTTGAAGCTCTAAAACTTCTAGAAGAAATCACCAGGAAAGTTTCTTGACACTGGCCTTGGCAGTGATTTCTTGGATATGACATCAGAAGCACAGGCAGTAATAGTAAAAATAGATAAGTGAGACTACTTCAAACTAAAAATTTTTGCACGATAAATGGAACAAGCAACAGAAGGAAAAGGCAACCCACACAACGGAAGAAAATGTTTGCAAACCATTTATCTGATAAGGGCTTAATACTTATAATATATAGAAGCACCTACAATGCAATAACAAAAAAAGAAAATCCAAAATCCTAATTATAAAATGGGCCACAGACATGATAGATATTTCTAAAAAAAAGACACACAAATGGCTGACAAGTGTATGAAAAGACACTCAACCTCACTCAGGGAAATGCAAATCAAAGCTACAATGAAATAGCATCACACACCTATTAGATAGCTATTATCGGGGCGCCTGGGTGGCGCAGTCGGTTAAGCGTCCGACTTCAGCCAGGTCACGATCTCGCGGTCCGTGAGTTCGAGCCCCGCGTCGGGCTCTGGGCTGATGGCTCAGAGCCTGGAGCCTGTTTCCGATTCTGTGTCTCCCTCTCTCTCTGACCCTCCCCCGTTCATGCTCTGTCTCTCTCTGTCCCAAAAATAAATAAAACGTTGAAAAAAAAAAAAAGATAGCTATTATCAAAAAATGAAAGATAATAAATGTTAGTTAAGTTGTTCAGAAATTTGAATACTTGTACATCATTGGTGAGAAAGTAACATGGTGCAGCCATTTTGGAAAATAGTGTGGAGTTTCCTCAGAAAATTAAAGATAGAACTGCCATATGATCCAACAATCCCACTCCTAGGTATTTATCCAAAAGAATTGAAATCAGGATCTCAGTGTGGTAGCTGCACTTCCTTATTCACTGCAGCATTGTTCACAACAACCAAGATGTGGAAACACAGACGAGCAGATTAAAAAAAATGTGATATATACATACAGTGCAATATTATTTAGCCTTAAAAATAGGAAAATTCTTTCATTTCAGAAACATGGATGAATTTGGAGGACATTATGCTAAGTGAAACAAGCCTGTATTAGGACAAATACTGCATGATTTCATTTTATGAGCTACCTAATATGGCCACATTCATAGAATTAGAGAATAGAACGGTGGTTGCCAGTGATTGGGACAAGGGGAAATGGAGAGTTGTGTTCATGGGTATAAAGTTTCAGTTATGCAGTTTAAATAAGTTCTAGAGATCTGCTATACATGTGCCTGTAGCTAACAACATGGTATTGTGTGCTAAAAATGTAAGAGGTTAGATCTCATGTTAAATGCTCTGTATTTCAAACACATACACATGAGGGACATAAGGAAACATTTAGAGATAAATAAATAGAGGTGAAAGCTATATTATCTTGATTATGATGATGATTTCATGGATATACACATATGTCCAAATTCATCAAACTATATTCATTAACCATGTGCAGTGTTTTGTTTTGTTTTGTTTTGTTTTGTTTTGTTTTGTTTGTATATCAATTATACCTCAATAAAAGTATTTTAAAAATCTGAACAAATGAAACTTTGGTGACAAGATAAAATCACAAGTTTAAAATCTTCCGATTTTGTAAATAGCACAAGGGAAACAAGGTAAGACCAATTTACTGGCAGTGAAACAGACACACTCTGGCTATTACACTTTAAGAAAAAGAATGTGAAATTTAACATACAGGAGTGGTTACAGTTTTAGGTTTGTAACATTGCTCTTACTTTTTATACTTCAGGTTGCAAGCTAACTTGTGTAGAAAAAAAATCATATAAAGTCAAGTTATGATTATTTTAAGAACAGTGTTATCATTACTATCATTTGTGTTTTTAACCTCAAATAGCATTAGAGATCTATAAATCTTGAAGCCAAACTTCACTCAAAAGCGTTTCTAAACAAAAGTTGAGGTCTAGGCAGTTTTTGTTTGTTTGTTTTCTGTGTTTTTTTCTTTTTTTAACGACTTTAACAACTACTTAAAAGCAAATTTTGACCACTAATCCAGTTTTTAAGGTTCTATTTCAGTTCCACAGATGGCCTTATCAACTACCAGAATATACTGAATCCAATTATACAGTATTTGTTAATGTTAAAGGAATGTGATCTTTTTACCAAACCAATAGATTGCAATACCTTGATACCTGTTCCTTTGGTCAAAAAATACCTATATTAAGAAAATGCCAATGTATAATAGAAATTAATACAATATCTATTAGTTCCATTTATTATTTAAAGCATGCCTGTTTCTCATTATTTTGGTGTTATTTCGTGGGTTTCGGTGACACAAAATGTAGCGAAGCATGCAATGGATTAACAACATAAAAGCACATGAGAATAAATGTTCAGCAGTTTCGATTTTGATTCCAGGCCTAAATTTTAGTAAGGGCACATTATTGAAATAGCCAGTAGCTAGATTAATTATTTAGAATAACAGAATTCCAAATTGTCCCCAAAATAAATCAACCCACCTATGCAAATATAAATCCCTTGAGATAATCCCTCTATGTGCTGTTTCTTTGTGTCCCTTTCCTATGGTTACTTATAATCTACTTGGGAAGATAAATTTATAGTATAAAACACTCTGAAGCAGACACAAAGTACTCCAAAGAATATAGAAAGTGTTCCAAGTGTTGGTTAATATTAAAGAAATAGTAGCCTTTATTTTATAGAGACAAATACTGAAGCTGAATAACATCTGAGGTTTTAATTTTAATCACAATCATTTACTTCTATTATAGATTTTTCTACCGAAAACCATTAAACTTGTTATTTTGGCAATTAAATTGCCCTAATGTTGTTCATTTCTCAGAACGTCTGAAATCTCACACTTTAACAAGTATTGAGGTGATCTTGAGCCCATGGTGCATTACTTGGTCTCTTGATTTTAGCAGAGAGAACCAGAAGACACAATTGCTGATTAAAGGCTCAGTACTGTTTCAGGTACAAAATTACATGTCCGAATTGATGGTGTTTAGGTTGTTATTTTGTTTTAGAATCACACACAACAGCATAAAACTTTATTTTGTCCCCGACAAAATGTTACCCCCACACGCAAATACACATGCTGTACACACCCCACAAAACATCCAACCTATCACTGGGGAAATGATTTTTTCATGCCAAGAGAAAATAATAAATCAAAATCTTCAGGTTTATCTGGATTGCCATTTTATCAAAAGTAAACTGTAATTCAGATTATGATAGGGAAAAGATAGGATAAAATAAGCGGAGAGGGAAAGGTTAGAACTTGAGATGCCTGCATAGGAAAAAACACATATTTTGGAACAATGCTGGGAGCATCTGACCACAGCAAACCCCCTTGGGAGTAAGGTTCCCTTAAAGATGTAACAGACACCACCAATTCCCTTCAGGTTCCCCTCAGGAATTTGACAATCAAAATACCTAACTAAAATAAGTAAGCCATAAAACTTATGTTATATGAGGGACAATATGACCATAGTCTGACTTCTCACACAATGAAGTCAAGTCAATCAGGAATATGCAAGCCAGCACCTAGAGTTATCAAGCTAATAAGGGTAGGACCTGAGAAAGAACAAAGCGGAAGGGGGGAGGGGGCTGACCAGAACCTTCTAAAACAAAGACCCTTGCCTCTGGTCGGGAGTATTCGCCTTGAAATGCCTTCTCTCTGCAAAGAGAGCTTTCGTACTAATCTTACTGTCTAACCTTATACTCTATTAAACTTTTGCCTGCTGCTCATTTTATTCTATATCCATCTCTTCATTCTTTGAAGCAACGAGACAACGAACCCCTAGTGTTGAACTAAAGAATCCTACAATAAGATCACCTGTAGCTGAGGTCTTCTAGTGCATATAGACATATATAACTATACTGTACTATTAGTATATTACTATTACTATATATACCATACATAAACATATGTAACTATACTATACTATTAGTATATACTGTTAGTATATTACTATTACTATATACTATTACTATATATACTACACATAAACATATATAAATATACTGTACTATTACTATATATATATCCTTATATATTACTGAAATGTGGAGAGTGATTGTACTTAAAGGAACTATAGAGACTGCTTTGTACTTAATAATCAAAGTGTTCAAAAGTTGTTTACTTTAAAAAGGATGTCAAAATATTCTGAAATTAGTGTTCAAACTCAGAAGAATAAAATGGTAAATTTTTTAAAATCTGTAAAATATGACCTGTTAACATTCTAGTTTTAATTTGACTACAGAATGATAAGGATTTTTTGGTAGGATGATAGCTCATGTGTCTAAATGGTCAGGACACAGAAGAAACATAACTTCTAACAAATAAGCAAATAAGTACTAAATTCCAAATAGAAAAAATCTTAAGTACTGGAGGTGTAAATTTTAATACATTAATTATCTAGTCTCTCATATAGATTTGTGTTTATTTAAAAATGTGAGGCTCAGGGTGCCTCGGTGGCTCAAGTCAGTTAAGCATCTGACTCGTCATGATCTCATGGTTTGGGATTCTCTTGGAATGTTCTCTCTCTCTCTCAAAATAAATAAATAAATTTTTTAAAAAGTGTGACTCAATAAAGTTATGATTTACATATCTTCTGCATTATCAATTTAATTTTTCTTTTATCACACCTGATTATAAAGGAAAAATTAGATTTCAAATAATCAAATATATAATTTGCCTATAATTTTGCAGAATATAAAATTGTTTTATTGTGCTGCATTTTTATATAAGCACTGTTAGGTTTGTCATTTTGTTTCATTGGCTTTATTTCATAATTTTTGTCAACACATAATCATGTTTTCATAAAGGACAATTTAAATACAAGACTTTTTTGTTTTAAATTCTAAATATCCTAATATATTCAAGTGATTATTTCTTTGGAATCTATATTTGAACAGGAATTACAGGAGAGAGAATTGCCCTGTTATCTTCTTCCTTTTATCATTATTATAAATTCTAAGTTTTTGCCACTCTGGATAAGGAATAAAGACAGCAATTGTTTAGGCCAACTAAAAAGCATATAATATTTAGATGGGAAATTAAAAGCCTATATTATGTATCTAAACCAAGTATACCTCAAAAATGAATTATAATGTAAACATGACAGAATAGAAACTGAAGTAAAATAATTGATATTAAAAGACGTTTTCTATAGTTACTTGAAATCTATTATCATTTTCAAATTTTGAAAATTGTCACCAAAAAATTACAGATTGCTAAAGTTTTTGAAAATATTATTGGGGCATATATCCCCCTGAAAAAATACCTACTGTTTCTTAGATTGCTTATGCATTAAAAATTTAGGATGTCAATGTCAATAAGAAAAAGAACAACAACAAACCATTATAAGCAATGAAGTTGCTTACAGAAAGATGGGTGACAAGAATTTATAGCTAATTTTCTACAAAGCATAAAATAAGTATTTGGATAAATGGGTTGGGACAGAGGAATTTAAAGCAAACAAAACATTCTTAGTATTTAATAATTATATGTAATCTTTTTCACATGTCTATAATTTAAGTAATTTATAAAGGATAATAATAAAACAAATACACATAAATTCACCCACAGTTTAAGTAGTAGATCATGATTGATTTACCTATGTGCTTCTTCCCGACCCATCTTCCTGAAACACCTCAAAACTGCCACATACCTGGGGTGACTGGGTGGCTCAGTCAGTTAAGCATCTGATCTTGATTTCAGCTTAGGTCATGATCTCATGGTTCATGAGTTCGAGCCCCACATCAGGCTCTGCACTGTCAGCAAGGAGCCTGCTTGGGATTCTCTCTCTCCTTCTCTCTGTCCCACTACCTCACCCTCTCTCTTTTTCAAAATTAAAAAACTTAAAGAAAAAAAAAAAACTTAAAAAAAAAAAAAAGAAAAGACTGTCACATACCTGAACAGTAATGTGTTTATCAGCTTTATGTTTTGTTGGGCTAGTTCTATACACATGCACACACATCTGAATAATATTAATTTAGTCCTGATTGTTTTTGAGCTCTGAAGGGATATCCTAAAATGTAATCATCTTTATATGAATGTTTTCTCTCTTGCATTACCTTTCTCAGCTCTGTCCCATGTTGTCACTTATGATGCAGTTCAATACAGTTTCACTCTTGCAGAATATCCTGCTGTGTGACTCTTCTAAAATTAATTAATTAACAAAATCATTGGCTTTTATGAAAATAGCTGCTATAAGCTCTCTTGGATATGTTGTCTGCTAAATACAGGCAAGAGTTTCTTTCAGATACACATTTAGGTGAGGAACTGCTAACTCATGGTGTATCTGAAGCTTTAAATATAATTGCAAATTGTTTTTGCAAGACAGTCATCTGATTTATAATCCACAAGCCTTGTGTGTACTTATGTAACTCCACAACCTCCCGAAACTTGGTATGGTCTAAACCAGTGCAAAATGCTACCACATACTGGTGTTAATTTACAGATCCTTGGTTATTCATCCTCAGTTTAACTGGAAAAATAATCAACACCATTAACTAATTGGATCCAGTTAACATTTTAAATTATCTTTAAAAAAATTTTTAAAAGATTTTACAAGTATTTTTCCAACAGTAACAAGCAACTGTATTAGAATTTTTAATAGAAATTTAAACAAAGCACAACCAAATCTTTGATCCATGTTTTACTGGTTTTGAAGGCCAACTTCGTATGACTGCAAATAATTGCTATGAATGATTAGTCCAATATATATTTTTTTTAATTTCTACATCATCTATCTCCTTTCAATAACCTTTTCGTACACTCCTGCCTGCAACATTTGTCTACTTACAAACTGCACCAAGTCAATTTTGGTACATAGACATCATAGAAAGTGAAAGTATTTTACATCTTTAGCAAAATGGAATGATCTAAGTTCTTGTCCCAAAAGTTAAGAGATATAGTCCTTGCTGTTCAATGACTGACTGTGCGAGATGCCTTCTTTCCCTTTGTTTTTATAAATAGTTGTTTACTGATTAATGCTTGTTTATTTGAATAAAATCCACTTAGGTTATTATTAACTGAAGACTCAGATTTTGTTTACAAAGTCAAGTTCACCATCATCATTAGCATCTAGTTTGCTACTATTCATCTCTTTCCATTCATTTTCTGATTCATTTCATAATTTTTAAAAATTCTTCCTCCATTAATTTTCTCCTTATTGTCCATATGGGATGAAAACAAAAAATACATAAATAAAAATTCTCGAGTGTCCAATGAAAGCTAAAATAAAATAAATAACTAAAAAAGACTACAAACATAAACTCTCAATTTTTCTGTCAAGATGGTGCAATACTGTGAACAACACAATAAGAAAACTAAAAGTTGATATAATAGCAATAATTAGTTTCACTTCTATACTATCTGTTTCTGTGTTTCCATCATTCTTCCATTTTGCTGTTTATAAAGTCGCTTATTGTGTAAGTTGGGAATAATGATGAGTAATGAAATTCCTAGGTCAATGAAAGAGCTAAATGTTTCAAGATACAGAAAAAATAAGATCTGAATCTACAGATCAATTTCAGGAAGACTAGTATCATTTTTATAAATGAGTTTTCCTTACTATAGTTTGTCTCTGATTTGTTGTTTTCTTAATGCTGTTCAGTGAAGTTTTATAAACTTCTCTGTAAAAGTCTCGCGTATCTATTGTTACATTCATCCTTAGGCAAGTTATTTTACTGTATTTGCATTGTAATTGTATCAACAATAAGTGATGTCTCTTTAAAAAGTCATGTTTTTAAGTATTTGTGGTCACAGTATAAACATTTCATTTTTATATATTGCTCTTAACAGAAATATACCTAACTAAACCCTTTTACTTTTTCTAAACATCCTCATGTGTTTTCTGTTGGTTTTTGTATCTCTTATATGTATGTTTTGGTTTTTATTTTTCAATCGTTATATTTCCCGTACAATATTATATAGTACATATGGGTATGTAAAGGAAAGCTACTAATGATTCAATATTACAAGCAGAACGTTGATTGGAGGATTATAGTAGATAAGAAAATTCCCTACTCTCCCTGGTTGTTAAATAGCTTCTATCATTACAAGGTGTGCTTTTTCTTAAATTGCTCTCTCCACATCACTTGAGTTGATCATATTGTTTTTACCTCTAGTTATATATATATATATATATATATATATATATATATATATATATACATATATATATATGTGTGTGTGTGTGTGTGTGTATATATATATATGCTAATTGTTAACTGACTTGCATTCCTGTCATAAACATAATGTCGCTATGATATATTACTTTTTTTTTCTCTTGGCTCTACTTTTCCAGAAGGCAAAAATTACAGGATCACTCTAAAGCTTTCCCATTCTTCTCCTGCATTTGAGTCCCTGCCAAGATGTAAGTGATAGTAGCTGACTTCCTTGCTACAGCAAGCTCTGAATAAATAACCTTTGCCTGTTCTCATTTAGTTGGTCTCCATTTATTTCTACAAACTACATATTTCCCTTTCAAAATCACTTGCATTGAACCTCACATTTTGATAAGAAGTGTTTTCATTAAAATTCAGCTCTAACTTTATTATTTTTGTTATGATTTCTTCTTTGATACTGGAGTTATTTATATGTGTTTATCTTAAATTCCCAAATTTACGGGTGTTTTTAATCCCTTTGGTTTTGATATCTATTGCTATTTAAGGCTTCTTACAAGTATCTGGAGAAATATAATTGAAAGCAAAATTTCCTCCCATCCCAGGAAATCTTTTTACCGAGATGGAAGAGAAAAAAATGTCAGTGTAATTATTGAATCAGCATTAAAGCAATCATGATGTTCATCATAGAAGTTCATTAAGAGAGTGCAAAAACAGGAGTGCTTGGGTGGCTCAGTCAGTTAAGCATCCGACTTTGGCTCAGTTCATGATCTCCCAGTTCATGGGTTTGAGTCCTATGTTGGGGTCTGTGCTGACAGCTCAGAGCCTGGAACCTGCTTTGGATTCTGTGTCTCCCTCCTCTCTCTCTCCTTCCCTCCCCTACTCGCACTCTCTCTCTCTCTCTCTCTCTCTCTCTCTCTCTCAAAAGTAAATTAACACTAAAAATTTTAAAAAATGAGAGAGATTACAAAGACAGAAAGCAAGGTGACTTCTTTATGCCAAGCAGACACAACTCATTACACATGGGTTCTTAAAATAAATAACTTACTAGTCCTCAAGTAAGAGGATTTTCCGTCACCGTTTGTCACCGTGTGATTCATCCTGGTTTACCTGGTAACTAAGAAGACCACCTGTGTTCGCTAATTGACTTTATCCAGAGGAAGAATAAACCTCTCATATCTTTATGACAGGAGGTGGTTTGGAATGAGGTCTAAGTTTGACTCCTACCTTCCCACAGACACTGGGAGGTAGATTCACTTTCTTCCCTGATAATTAACATCTCAAACAGATAGTTCCTGGGTCCTTGAGAAATGCTGAAAAGAGGTTTATTTAACTTTTCAAAAGACTTTATTTACACAACTATAATTTAAAAAAAAATAATCTAAGAGAAAGGAAGGGGAAGGCTCCTCCCTTATTTTCAACAGAAGGAATAAGTCTCTTGTTTTTACCTGTATTTGCCCTTACATCATCAATGATTGACAGAAATTAATAGGAACCTCTTACCCTATTGTAATTTTCCATTTCTTTTTTGATGGTAGGTCTATTTATATTTCTTTTATTTGTGATTTTTCTTTTATGGTCACATCATCCTGGGGTAGTTATATCTTTCTGGTGAGTAAAATATTTTATAAAATGTATAGTAGTAACTTTGTCATTAAGGAGGCATTGTTTTTGAAAATCTATTTTATATGGTATATCTATTCCCACTCCTTTTTTATTATAACTTGCAATCTTTGTATGTTCCCAACATTATAACTTCAACTTTTCATGTTTATATGTATTGGAGTATCTCTTGAAGAAAAAATATATGGCTGAATTTTTTTTTTTTTTCAACGTTTATTTATTTTTGGGACAGAGAGAGACAGAGCATGAACGGGGAAGGGGCAGAGAGAGAGGGAGACACAGAATCGGAAACAGGCTCCAGGCTCTGAGCCATCAGCCCAGAGCCTGACGCGGGGCTCGAACTCACGGACCGCGAGATCGTGACCTGGCTGAAGTCGGACGCTCAACCGACTGCGCCACCCAGGCGCCCCTGAATTTTTTTAATGTAGAAATTTTAGTACCATTACTTTGGGATTACTAATATAACTGGACTTGGATTTGTTTCTATTTCTGCCTTCTATATGTTCTATCTTTAATTTTTTTTGGAAAGATTTAAAAAAATACATAAAACACATACAGCATAAACATGACGTAAAATCAATCACTATTAATGAAAACATGTGCAACATTACCTAAGTCAAGAAATAGAATATTGCCAACACTCTAAAAGCCCTCATACTCACCCGCTGGTTCCATGTTTCCTGTTCAATCACAGACCTCTCCCTCAAGGCTACAGAAAACTTGTATCCCGAGTTTCGTGGTAATCATTTCCTTCCTTGCTTTGTTTTACAGTTTTACTACACAAATATGCCTCCCTAAAAAAAAAAAAGTTTCCTTCATCTTTTTTGAACTTTATACAAGTGGAATCAAACGTTGTGTATTATTTTGCATTTAATAATTTTAAAAGGTATTTAATTTAAATATCTGTTTTTACTGAGAGATTGTCCTAAATGTCAGGACTTCAATGGATGCTCCTTTATGTGTTCTTATGTCACCTTATCCTTGCCTATATCGCACACTCTACCTCCCTTTTATTCTTTCCCACTACATGATAGACTCAATACAAGTTAAATACCACCAGGCACATATTCAGCAATCAATAAATACCTGTCAGCTAAATAAATGAAGGAAGTTTTGGTTTGAAATGTTAGAATATTCTACAGAATTATTCGTTAACTTTTGAGTCACTCATGGGTTTAGGGAATCACTACATGAATAACCTGCTGGGTTTTTTGACATATCTGCATTCCTTTATTTTTCAACCTGACAAATTTTATTAATCACTAAGGACTCCTCCAATAAACCTTTCCCAATGCTCCCAAACATATTTTGTCCCTCTTCTATCTCCCCAAAGCACTTTGCTCAAAACTGAAAGCATAAGCATGTTACTCTGTACTTAACACTAAACCGGAAACTGAGGACACAAGCCTGATGGTATTTTCCCTGAAGGGATTTATAAGTGTGCCCTATAGTATACTTGTTATAGTGTATTTTTGTGCATCTTATGGATTTCATCACAATAAAGATTAAGCAGCTCCAGAATTTTGTTTTTCACCTCTGGGGTCCTCTGTATACTCCATTATATACAGGCCTTCAGCTTGGTACTGGACGAAAGAAACAGACCCCTAGGTGAGTTATTTTCCTCAATGGTATGTTTTTGGATTCAATATCAATAAAACTTTAACCTTAGTAACAACCTACCTCTCTAAAATAAACCATTTAAAACTTATATTAACTGTTAAATAAGCCAGAGTGTCACAAAAAATAGGCTTTGTAGGGATGAAATTATGAAGATAACGGATATATAGAATTTCGTTTAGAATTTTAAATGGAAGCAAACAAAAACCTGAGTAGCCTTATGGAGTGATAAAAATGGTTTTAATGGATTTAATTAACTTACTCTATAAGAAATGAAAATTAAGGAATCATTCTTGTCTGAACTGAGCTATTAACATGGTTTTAACTGCAGTCTTTACGGCCAAAAAGTCTTAGAGCAGATGGTAAATTTATAGCCCTTTTGCCCCTATGGAGAAGAAAGAAGGAGAAAATATAGTGCAGGAACTGTATGTGTTTCATGAATAAACTCAGGATGCAAGTGGTTGGAACCATTTCTAAATGGTGTATGAAAGTCACCATCGTTTATTCTAAAGCCATATAAACAACATGTATTTTTATGCTATGATACACTTTTCCATAAATTAAAAAAAAAAACTTTTTCTCTCAAATAGTAGCAGTGGTTTAACTGGAATAACTGAGAAAAGAATGTGTAACCTTGTTTTCTAATTAATTTTAAATACATAAGCATGAATGCATATATAAGAATTATGTATATAAGCATGGAATTTATTTCCCCAAATTATTATTTCACCACATCTAACATAAGAACAATATTTGACCGTATAATATGTGCCAAGATACTTTATAAAAGTCATATATATGTGAATAATTTGATACTTAGACATTTAAAATTTATATATAACTGTATATGTATGCTTTCCATATATTACATAAATACTATATAAATGTACTATATTACATATATAGATATAAATGTATATACAATTGCTATCTTATATATGGGTTAAAAAAACATGTGTAATGCAATCTATAATATTACCTTGCATGTTTGTGTTTATTTTTGAGACATATAAAGGATAAAATTTTTAAAGATACTGTAAGTAAACCTAAAGTAGATCAAATAACTGTTATTTAATGATTAGAACAAATTCTTATGTGAAATCCCTGATGGTAACTTATGAACTTTTTTTCTAGTAACATTGCTGTTCCATGCTTTTGAAGTGTCATGTACCTCAGATTTATCTTAAAAACAAAATGTCAATAACTTATGTAAATATAACCCTGGGAAATAAAATGTGCTTTGATTTTGTTATGTAACAGAGACAAATGAATACTCTATTTACTCTATTAATACTCTAATAGAATACTCTATTCCTTGTATACTTTGTAATTTCAAGTTTAGTGTTTGGTTGACTATCTTAATATCATGTCTTACAAATGAATCCTATGGATATAATAATAGTAGCTATCAGTAATTTAGTACTTACATATATCAACATTTAATGCATTTTTTACTTTATTACACCACGACCACTAAAACAAAACCAAAAAACACTAACATCATAGGGCAATATAACGGTGGGAAAATAGAAATAGAAATGATATTGTATATAGTGCTCAAAATGCAATGCACTAACACAGAAGGTCATGTTAAATTTGTTTTTTCATATTAAAAATTTAAAATAGTATCTGGTGGTTCTGTAAAAAGTATAAGCTAAAGGTGGGGAAAGGAAAGTATGGCTTATTCTGTGTGAAAGGGACATTTTTTTTTCATATTTATAAATGGCTGTAGAAGCTACAATTTGGGGGTACTTACTGTTTGCCAGTCATATACTGTCCACCAATCTTTCAATGTCCAACTATGTAATGTATTTTTTTAAATACTCTCTTTTTATTTATTTTCTTTAATTTTAATGTTTATTTTTGAGAGAGAGACAGACCATGAGCAGAGAGAGGGAGACACAGAATCCGAAGCAGGCTCCAGGCTCCAAGCTGTCAACACAAAGCCCGACGTGGGGCCCAAACCCAGGAACTGGGAGATCATGACCCCAGCCAAAGTTGGTCGCCTAACTAACTGAGCCACTCAGGCGCCCCTCAATTACTCTAATGTAGATGAGTTTACAAGTGAAGTCATAGAGGTCCAAAGAAAGCAGATAACATGACTAGCACATTTCAGAACAAAGATTCAGGTCTATGTCTATTGACTCTAAACATTATACTTCTACTTCTAACAAAGTAAGCTGCATGATGTAGAGCTTAGAAATATTCAATTCTGGCAACTTATTTATGAGGAGACCCAGAGAATTTATTTTCTTTTAAAAATGCCTTGAATACTTACTATATTTAAAATATCATATTGGGATAGATTGAAAGGAAGGGAAGAAGATACAAATTTAATATGACAGTGCACACAAAACTGGATACTCTTGATTCTGTTTCTTTTAGTATAATTTGTTCTCCTCCAGTGTTATGTCTACTCTAATTATGGTGAACATGATTATATAATACATTTTTTTGTTACTATAGGAATAGTAAGCCAGACTCAACCAGAGATAAAAAGAGGTTTGACCTTCATTCCACCATGTTTCTTCTTGAATTATTAACACTGGATGCAACAGCTTAGAGATTCTACTCGTATTATTTCACCTCCAATATTGGGTTGGATTAAATATGACAAATACCTTTCCAATTTACTAAACACAATGATTTCTGTTTCTGAAGCAACAGGGAGTAATAATGTAGATTTCTAAAGACCATCCCATTTTCCCAGTATCTAAGATTACAGATAATACTGATTTAGAACATTCTTGTGTATGATTCCTATATATCTGTGTATGAGGCATACTGGGTTTCATAGACCTTTATAAGCATGTTAACTCTTCTCCAAGAGACATAGAAGCCATTGATGGGTTTTTAGCAGACTTACATTTTAACTCTGGTTGTCATTTGGAGGATGCATGGAAGGAGTGCAGAGGTAAATGACCAGTTAGAAAAATGTTGCAACACTCCAGAGACAATCCAGACTCATCATTATATGGCAGATGAGAAGTGGCTAGTTTGGAGATATTACTTGCAGGTTAGGCCAGTGATATATCAGTGATGACTAAGCCCTGGTTATGGTGGGTTTTGAGAAATGAGGAGAAACAGAATTTGATGATAGAAATTAGGGAAAACTCTATCAGGCAGTTTTGCTATAAAGAGGAGTGGAAAGAGGTGTCTGGGTGGCTCGGTCAGTTAAGGGTCCCAGTTAGGCTCAGGTCATGATCTCATGATCCATGAGTTCGAGACCCTCATCTGACTCTGTGCTGACAGTTCAGAGGCTGGAGTTTGCTTCAGATTCTGTGTCGTCTTCTCTCTCTCTCTCTCTCTCTCTCTCTCTCTCTCTCTCTCAGAAATAAACAAACATTTAAAAAAGAGGAATAGAAAATTAAGTGGCAAATGGAAGAAAATGTGTGCTCAAGAAAAGATTCTTTTCATATGAGAAGATAAATAGCTGATACGAAAAGTCCAGAAAGGGGAAAATGATGTCCCAAAGAAGAGAAGGGAAAATTGCAGAGCAAAATATTTGAATAGGTTAAAATTATATGACCTGATCAAAATGTGGAAGATTGGGCTTTTGCCATGAGCTTTGTTATCTGATTAATATTAAAAAGACAGAAGGCAGGTTATAAGGCTATGGATGCAGGTGGTAACTTGTAGACTATCATTTTTTACAGGGGGTTTTCTTCAGTGGATAGGAACCAATGTTCTAAACTGACTGAAAATGTGGAAGAGGTATTGGATGTTTTTTTTTAATTTTTAATGTTTTTATTTTATTTTTAAGACAGAGAGGGACACAGCATGAGTAGGGATGAGGCAGAGAGAGAGGGAGACACAATCTGAAGCAGGCTCCAGGCTCTGTGCTCTGTGCTGTTAGCACAGAGCCCGATGCGGGGCTCGAACTCACAAGCTGTGAGATCATGACCTGAGCTGAAGTCAGATGCTCAACTGACTGAGCCACCCGGGCGCCCAAGGTATTGGATGTTTGAAAGGAGAGAAGGATTGAAAGTCATCTAGAAGAGAAGAGTGATGTACTGGAGTGATGTGCCATGTTGGATGAATAAAATAAAGGACCCATTTGAGGATAATCATGAATTTCAGGTGACTTTTTTTTTTTTTTGAGTTACACTTGCTGCACAATTGCTAGAGTAAAGGAAGCTACTTTTGAATTTAATTAGGGAAGTATCATTGCTAAAGAGTCAGAGTGTGAGAGAGTGTCCATGGATGAAAATATAAGCATGTGAAAGACAATCATTGTTGTCTATAAAACTTGGTTTCAAAAGGGGAGTGAAATCGTGATGGTACAAAAGGATGTGGAAAGGTAGAGGGGATGAATGGATTTTAGGTTCCTGCCAAGTGGAGTTAATTGCTGGATACAGAGTTAGAGGCCAGAGTGGTGTGTCTGAAATTGTAGCTACTAGTCATAAAATAATAGTCCAGGATATGACAATGGAAGTGACAGGCTAAGGAGCATTCAGGTCAAGATTGTTGATGGAGAAAAGTTAGGGAAATGAGAAAATAAGACTTAGGTAATAAAAACACTTAATTTGAGTGGTTATTAAAAATCATCCATTAGGAACACCTGGGTGGCTCAGTCGGTTAAGCATCCAATTCCTGGTTTCGCTTAGGTCATGATCTCATGGATCATGAGTTCGAGCCCCAAATTGGGCTCTGTGCTGGTGGCATGAAGTTTGCTTGATATTTCTCTCTTCCCCTCTTTTGTCCTCCCCCACTCAAAATAAATAAATAAAAACTTCAAACTAAACTAAAATAAAATAACCCATTAAACATGAAAGTTGACATCAAGATAGAAGCTGAAACATTCAAAAAACGAAGAGCAGTGAGAAGTCCCAGAGTGGATATTCAACTGCACAAAGGCTTGGTTCTCTGCATGTTTAATGTCTTATAATTCTAAGCTAGAAGTTTTGGGATGAATGATTTTTATATGCCAATATATGCCTTAACTGTATTTTCTAGATTTTATTCTAAATGGTTTATTAATTTGCTTCCTACAATTAAGATTTTAATCAATGGGAACTCAGTATTTGTGTGTGATCTGATGGAGGAATTTAATTTAATTATTCAATACACATACTTAATTGTGTTAGTAATATATATTTAAGAGTCTTTCTTTTTCCTTTGCCATCTTCAGGGAAACACGGAGGTTGAAATTTATCACCAACAAAATTATTAGTGTGAATTTTTATTGTTTTAATCTCTAGCATTGATTTAGCTATATCCCTTTTTTAATCCTTTTAATTATTCATTGGTATCTTAATTTTTCTTAGTCAATTAAACCACAGGTTTACCTATTTTCAAAAAGCCACTCTCACTTTTGTTGATACTCTTTCTTGCGTAGTTCTCATCTATATCATTAACTCCTTCCTTTTGCACAAACATTTAAACTACATTTTTCTCTATGTTAATTACTGTTTTAATTTTTAAAAAATTTTATTTGTTTAGTTATGAGTTATTAAGAATTATGTTTTAAAGTTTCTAAATATTGGACTTATATTTTCCCCTCTATTGCTTTTTTTTTTTTTTAAATCAACGTTTATTTATTTTTGGGACAGAGAGAGACAGAGCATGAACGGGGGAGGGGCAGAGAGAGAGGGAGACACAGAATCGGAAACAGGCTCCAGGCTCTGAGCCATCAGCCCATAGCCCGACGCGGGGCTCGAACTCACGGACCACGAGATCGTGACCTGGCTGAAGTCGGACGCCCAACCAACTGCGCCACCCAGGCGCCCCTCTATTGCTTTTTTAAAACTTAACTGTACTGTAGTCAAAGATTGAAGTATGCATGATACAGATTCTTTACAATCTGGCAAAACTGGATTCTTGGTCCAGTATGCAGTCAAGTCTTGTAAAAGTTCTGTGTGTATTCAAAAATAATGAGTTCTCTTAGATGTCAGGAAAGGATTGCATATGTCAGTTAGTTACATGTGTTAACTATGTTGTTCAAGTCTACTAAAAGGAAATCCCAGCTTTGTCTGTGTTTCTTGATTGGTTATATCTTTGATATTATAAATAAAACCGGACACTAAGGAGCATCTAATTCATGTAAGTCTGATTTGATAATTTAGTTCTTTATTAATTTTGTGACCTAGATTGGCTTTCAACCCACAAATCATAAAAATTTTGTCCTTTCTCTCAAGAAAAAGAATAAAATATAAAAGCATGATGCCAAGATGCCAGTATGATTGCCAATCATCCTTGATATGAAAATAAAAAATGTTGAGGTAGATTATGGGCATAAATTTAATCAATAGAATATGGAAGAATTATATTTAGACTGACCTGGAGAAACTGCTTAGACTAGGCAGTGCAAGCAAAAGGGAAGACAGTGAACAACTCTGCTCTCTACTGTGCTAGCAGTCCTGATGACAACCATCACATTAACTAAAGAGGAGATGGTGACCATAACACTGGTTTTTCTTGTCACTGGAAGAGCTTTATGTGCTTCTGTTGTACCTGGAAAAATATTGTGTTCACTTTCAAAATAACCCTATTAAAGCCACTGGTTATAATAAAAGGTATACAGGTAGTTAGAGACAAAGAAGAACTACTGAATCATAATGGTATTTTGTTATAGAGTTGGGACCTAAGAAAGAAAGACCCACAGTAGCCTAGTGAGTCATTATTAGTGCGGATGTTTAGAATTGGCAATCAAGATGGCACATTACTAATTCCGGATACTACTAAATGAAAGAGACTATTTGGGTAGATTACCAATCAAGATGTGGCAACAACCTTTTGTGAGCAGACTCATTGAGATAGTATGACAGTGGCTCAACTGCAATGAATTAAGTGGGGTTCGAAAACCATCTCTGAAGGGGTAATTGTTTCATCCCCATCCCTACACCATACACATAACACTCTCTTACAAAGTGCAAAGTTGTTACATGTGCTAAAGACCCTTGATGGCTTTCATGAGAAGCAAAAGTACCCACCCACTTCAATACCATTGTCAAAAACGATAACAGGGCAGTGATGGTGGCAGACTGGGGCCTCATTAAATGTGTATGTATGCCTTATGGAAAGACTGTGCTTATGAAGCCAAGAATATATGCAAGAGGAAGTGACTTTACTGCTCCTTTATTTATGTGCATAGGGCTGCATGATGGAAAGAAAGATTGATGCCATACAAAAGAAAGAAGTCAGGAAAGGGAGCAATAAAATGACAGAGAACAAAATTATAACCAGCCCATCTGGTGAAGTTGGCTTAGATGATTATTTAGTTGGTTTCTGAATAACAGGGACAAAAATGGAAATGATGGGATTTTCACTATGAAGTACATAGTTTCTGAGCCCCACTCTTAGCTCTTAAAGTGCCATGGTAAATTTGTTCTATTTACTTTAGTCTGGAGGAATTCAAATCCAATGACAAGGATCCTGATCTAGAGAAACCACATTTTTAAGAAAACTGAATAAAGAGGCAAGCAACAACAAAACAAGTTTGAGGTTGACATGAGATTGCTCAACAACCATGGGGGAAGGGGGTTTTCAGGCTATGTACAAGGATAGATTGGCCTGAACCTACAAGGAAAAATTTCTTAGGATTTTTAAAACTGGGAGCTCAGCTCCTATGTGAGATAGGAGGGGTAACTTAAAAGGTCTTAATATGAAACCAGGTCAGTGTGGAGATGCAGGGATGGAAGAAACCAAGGTGGGAATTAAGTTAGGAATTGGAATATTTCCAATGATGCCACTGCCTTTAACTAAGTAAATAATACAGATATTATGTATGAATGGAGTATGTTTCCTTTACTCTTTTTATAAGCATGTTAACCAAAACTCTTTTCACTCACTTTCAATTTACCATGCTAAATGTGAAAGTTAAAACTGCTTAATCTCTCTTTGTTAGTAAATATTAAAGCAATTCAGAATTCCAGGAGGGCAACAAGAAACAAGAGATCCTTGCTCTGATTAAAGAAATGGTTGAGACCAGCAATTTAATTATCATGAGCTCTCTTTGGCCAGTGTGTAAGGCGACCATTCCTGGAACTTAACATTGACTACTCAGGACTAAATAAGTTGGTTTCTCCAATTGTTTCAGTTGTACCTATATGCTAAAGACTTACAGGATGGGCCACAAGCCAAAGTGACCTGGAATAGCTTTATAGATTTGATTAACATTTATAGAGAGGACAGTGGAAAAGTCTATTATATGAGGTCCTTATTATCTAAATTCTTATTGATATTAGAAATATCAGAACTTATGCAAACTGGGATCTTTGGTAGAAATCAGTAGGTCTTCTAGGTGAAAAGGTTTCTGTGTTTTGAACTGGAAATCTGGATGTTTATTATAGTCTACTTAAAAGACAATTTCTTGCTTATTACTACTGTACTTTGATCCAAACCATCCCTGATGGACATCAGATGATTTTTAGGCTAAGGAATCTAATCCTGCCTTAAGTGGTATCAGAGAGAATTTCAAATAGGAAGAGGGCCTCATAACAATGGATCAAAAGGTTGAATCATGAAATGGGAGTCATATATTCAGGAACACTATTTAGAGAGGTTCACAAAGCATTTGTATTATTTGTCCAGAGTGTCAAGAATAGAGAGGTCTTATAAGATCTCCCTGCACCGATAGCTGTGTAGCCTAAATCACTGATCTCTCCCAGCCACACTAAAGCAGGCAATCTGGTCTATTGATGGGATTTCCTGTATTGAAGGTTGCATTGTTATTTGGAAACCAGCAAGAATATGCTCTTAATATAGTTAATTCTTGATGGAAATAGGCAAGGCAGGAGATGAAAGCTGTATATATAACAGTGGGATTGGAGCTCTCACCCTCTGAGATATTTGAATACTCACATTCTTAATCTGTAGCCCATAGCTTTGTTATGTAGTCAAATAAATTGATTCTATAGGCTTGGACATTAAAAAGAAAAATGCCGTTGAATTGATCACTCTGTTATGGTAAAAACACCCAGTTATGGTGAAAAAGCAAGAACCAAAAACAAATCCAACACTGTATGGAACATTCAGTTATGGAAATATTGGGGGGAATTTAGAGAAAGAATTAATGTTTATTATGTAGATGCCCATGAAAAGGGAAAAACAGGTAGGAGAAAGAGAAGGAAGGAGGGGGAAAGAAGGAGAGAAGTCACAGCCTCCAGGTGTCAGCTTAGATAGGGACTGACATCTTATGGTAGACATTTCTGTCTATAATCAGTTTCCTGAGTTCATAAAATAAGCAGGCATATAAGTGTTCAGGTCATGCATCAAAGAGCTATGAAGGAGCATATTCCTCTTGCACTGATGAAATGACAAATGTGACAAGGAACTGTACCCAGTGACAACAAGAAATAAATGCTATGAAAGTGGTGGTGGGGAAAAATTCTCTAGGGACAAATGCTGGCATCCACCTGGTAGGTGAATTAATTTGACCTCCTATAGTCTTGGGACCATAAGCATGATTTGAGTCTTATCCTACTGTAGGGTCACTTACTCAGTAACAGAAATAATCTATACTTAAAGTTTTGGCATTCTCTAGCCTTAGGCCTACCTCAAAATATGCATTTCACTGCCACAATGCACAGAAATTAGCGAGGAAAAAAAGCATTACCTACTGATGCCATAGTCCTTATCACCCTCAGAGCAATCGTCTCATTTCAAATTGAAGTAGGCAAGCAAGAAAATTGTTACTCAAAGTAAGTGTTAAAAGGTTTTAAGGCTAAACAAGTACACTATAAATGAATACAAGAGTAACTAAGGCAGAAAACTGGCTAGTAAACTTCTAAAATTGGAAAGTGAAAGTTAGGGTTTGGAAGAATGCACATTACAACTGCTGTGTACATCCTTCCCACCTCAAATATTGTTTTCATTTTGCCTGATCCAATGGTCCCCAGGCCAGGGTTTAAAATTACTTTAATCCAAGGAAGGTTGTATACAGGACTCAGTGCTACGCAAATGAAACATATTAATTCATGAACTACTTTTGAAGGAAAAGATATTTAGCTCTATTTTAGAAATGCTATTGAGAGTATCAGTGGTTGGTTTAAGATACAGATTATTTGCATTACAAAATCATTCCATGAATCCCACATTATTGTTTTTAAAGAGGTAAGGAAAATATTCTCTCCTCAGAGAACAATGATATTAATATAAACCATTTTATTATGTTCTACATTTTAGCAAGGGCAGCAATTTTTAAGAAGTAATTTAAGGATGTCTGGGTGGCTCAGTCCCTTAGTCGAATGACCCTTGATTTCGGCTCAGGTCATAGTCTCACGTGAGTTGGTGAGTTCAAGCCAGCCCCACGTCAGACTCCTCACTGATAGTGCAAAGCCTGACTGGGATTCTCTCTCTCCCTCTGTCTCTGCCCCTCCCCCACTCATGCTCCCTCTCGCTCTCAAAATAAATTAATTAATTTAAAAAAAAACTAAAGAAGGGGTACTTGGGTGGCTCAGTTGGTTAAGCCACCCACTTTGACTCAGGTCATGATCTCAGGTTTGTGAGTTTAAAACCCACTGTGCTGACAGCTCAAGAGTCTGGAGCCTGCTTTGAGTTCTGTGTTTCCCTCTCTCTCTGCCTCTCCCCCTGTGCCCACTCTGTCTCTCTCTCTCTCAAAAATAAATAAACATTTAAAATATCTAAAGAAGTAGCTCAATGTGGCACCTGGTGACTCAGTCGGTTGAGCATCCAACTTTCATTTTGGCTCAAATCATGATCCAAAGGTCATGGGATCAAGCCCCTTGTTGGGCCCCACTTGGGATTCTCTCTCCCTCTGAGAAAAAAAAAAAAAAACAATAAAGAATGAAAGGAAGAAAGAAAGAAAGAAAGAAAGAAAGAAAGAAAGAAAGAAAGAAAGAAACAAGTGGTTCAAATTTGGTTTTTGTTTCAAAAAATAAAGGCACATAAACTTCTTGAATAATTCTGTAAAACACATGATGACCTTGGAGAGTGCGTGTGCACATGTGCACATGAGTGTGGAGAGGTATATTTCAACATGTATTTATTGTGCACTTTGTGCCAAACACTGTGGCATTTTCTCAGAGACCTCAGATACAAAGCAGATAAACCTATAATCTCATGGTAGAAAACATATATTAAAAAAAATTATAGGGAAATTCCTGGGTGCTTTGGGAGCACTTATGCAATTTTAGGCATAGTCATGGTCAAATACACTAGGTGTGTGGTAGAATCCGTTAAAAAAAAAAGTGGACTTTCTTCCTTCTGAATACCTTGAAGTAAGCATAACTATTGCCTTGATGAGATGGAAGTAAAAGTCAGTTCTTTTTTATTTTGTACCAACATAATGCTCATCTCTCAGTTATCTATACTAATGGGAAGGTGCAGTAGCGTGGAACATCCAGAATGCCTGATAATCATAAAGTCATGAATGCCTGCAAACAATTTATATGCTATATATTTTAGTAGCTTCACCTTCCTGGGTAATATTTTGCTTCAGTGCACATTAAAATTAGTTTGCATTCTCTGTGTACACACTATCTAGATGATAAGAAAGATGTCCAGGAAATATGTGGTATGGTTAGCAATAGCCCTTTCAATAGATAAGACACAGAGCCGACAATTTTTATGTGCTTAACACACAATTGGTGGTACATGAATCTGTTGATATGATTGCAGGGCTAGCAAGAGTGTTATATCTATTAGTATGGTCTATATTTTATCTTCCCCTAACCACACTTAACAGAATCTAAAGCAACTTACATCTGAATGCATATTGTAAAATTTTATATTTATAGCCACACAGAAACAAAACTATCTACAGAGAGATGAACAGATTACTGAATTATCTGGGAACTGATTTTTCTCTAAGTTTTCTGGGAGCTTAGAAAGTAACTTTAAATTTTGGCTAATACAATGTACTATTTATATTTCTGGAGTTAAAACTAATGACTATTCAAATTAGAAAATTTTAAAATCCTAATTTTAAAAATTAAATACAAAAATTAACAGTAACTTCACCAACCAGAGGACAGTGCTATTAATATCTCATATACTTTCTTTGAGTCTTAAACAACTATTTTATAACAAATTTGGTCATACTGACATTATGTTTTTCTAATCTATTTTCACTTTTTATTTTCTTATATATCCTATTCTTTAAAAGGATGATTTTTATCATATTATTTATAAATACAGTTAAATACCGCATTTAATGAGGTCTTATCACCGGGTATTAAGGTTCCTTTCAAAAGTTCTAGGGGCAAGAGAATATTGTGTAGTGAATACAAGTTTGGGCTTTAGAATAAAAATGCCTGGATTTAAATTCTATTTGTATATTTTGTTTGCGTGTTATTTATTAATAATTTGGTTCCTAGTCTCACTTTTTCTAGGTAAATTGTTACAAAGTTAATAGGATTATTCCTTTATTATTCAGGGATTATTTTGTTATTTCATTATTTGTATTTAGTTCAGTTAATTTTTCTCCTTTTGAATTGGGGAGAATTTTTTGGAGCAAAGTTAGTAGAAGTGATAAACTACTGACTTACATTGTCTATTTCTTTTTTACATTACATATCAGTTTGAGATAGGTATTATCAGTATCTTAGAATTGATTATTATTATTCAGTTTGCTTGGGATTATTTTTCAAAATTAAAATATATTTTGAATGCCATAAAATTAGTTTTTTGGTAATAAATTAATATAATCTAGTAGTTTTATCCTTTGATATACTTATTTTACAAAGTCATTCATTTAATAAATATTTGTTGTGAACTCATTATGGTTAAAGGCAATAATATATGTGTGATAAGAATATAACAGTGGGGAAAAAAAGATGAAAAATCCCTGCCCTCATGTTGCTTATATTCTAGGGGAGTGATACTACCAATAAGTAGGTCAAATGATAGTTGATCATCTGGTACTAAATGCTGTGCAGAAAAAGAAAAGAGCAGAAAGAAATGGATTACCAGAAGTGGCATGTGCTTCCTTGTTTTAAACAGAATGTACAGAGAGAATATGACTGAGAAGGAAATATTTGCATGTAGAGGTGATAGAATGAGCCATACAATAACTGGGAAAGATGTCTCTCAAGCAGAGAAAGCACAAAAGGAAGCAGAGAAAGCACAAGGAAAGTACTGGTTCATTCTGAGAACAGTGAAGAGGCCCCTGAGTTAGAATAGGGGAGTGAAAGATGAAGTCAAAAGAAGTAATTAAAATGGGGCGGCGGGGGGGGGGGGGAGATTATCAAGTACAGCCCATTAAGAAGCTGTATAGAGGGGCACCGGGGTAGCGCAGTCGGTTAAGAGTCCGACTTCAGCCAGGTCACCATCTCGCGGTCCGTGAGTTCGAGCCCCGCGTCAGGCTCTGGGCTGATGGCTCAGAGCCTGGAGCCTGTTTCCGATTCTGTGTCTCCCTCTCTCTCTCTGCCCCTCCCCCGTCCATGCTCTGTCCGTTCATGTTCTGTCCCAAAAATAAATAAACGTTGAAAAAAAAAAAATTAAAAAAAAAAAAAAAAAAGAAGCTGTATAGATTCGGGGGCACCTGGGTGGCGCAGTCGATTAAGCGTCTGACTTCAGCTCAGGTCATGATCACGTCCTCTGTGAGTTGTGAGTTGAGCCCTGTGCCAGGCTCTGTGCTGACCGCTCAGAGCGTGGAGCCTGCTTCTGATTCTGTGCCTCCTTCTCTTTCTGCACCTCCCCTGCTTGCATTCTGTCTCTCTCTCTCTCTCTTAAAAAATAAATAAACATTAAAAAAAATTAAAATAAAGAAGAAGCTGTATAGATTCAAAATCATTGATAGGAATTTGATTAAATGAGGGCCTTATTTGCATTATATTTTTAAAAGATTGCTGGAAAGAGATGAAAGGGAAGCAAAGGCAAAGCTATTGCAATAATCCAAGTAAGGGACGAAGTCTTGGCAGAGATGGTGGAGGTAGAGATGTTGAGAAGTGTTAGGATAGAAATACATTCTGTAAATAAAACTGACAGAATTTGCCAAGAGATTGTACTTGGTGTTGCATGAAAGAAAGAAAAAAAAAAAGAGGAAGTCACAGAAAACTAAGTTTTTGTCATGAGCAACTAGATAGGATACAGTTGACAGTTACTCTAATGGAAGAAAGGAGGGTGAAAAAGCAAGTTTGTCACAGGTGGGGATCAGTTCAGTTGTGGACAAATAAGTTTGAGAAGCTTCTCATCCAAATGGAGATGCATTGTGGTCAGCTAGACACAGCTCAAGGAAGAGGTCTGAGCAGGAGATTTAAATGTGAGAGTCATTTCCATATAGACAGTGTTCAAATCTGAAGACATCATCACAGTAACAGTGTAGGTATACAGGAGTTATGAATGTTTAAAGAATCTCATATCATGTAAGGCCGATCTGGCTGTGACATCTGTCACCTAATGGATTGCCAGGTTTGATTTGGCTGATCTGTTTGGCTAGGCGGGTGTCCCCTTCCTCCCTCACCACTCCACATGCTTCTCTCCCAAAGTTGCACACTCAGTGGAAGAAGAGGACTGTGGTTTGATCAAAGATACACAAGAAGCTGTATTGCCCTGCTCGAAAGTCCAAACAAGCTCTGAAGGTCCATTTGTAGGAAAAGGTAGGATAGTCAAGTTTCGAAGACTCCGGAGACAATCAAATGAGGTGCTACATGTGGCAGTCTGCCTTTATTTAAAAAAAAACAAAAAAACAAAAAAAAACCAAAACCTCCTGTAGGGAGAAGAGTGTTTCCTAGAAGGCAAGTATAGACAGTGTTTCACTGAACAGGGATAAATTGATTGTTGCAATTATAGCAGATAAGACAAATATAAATAGGACTGAGAAATGATCATTGGATTTAACAACGTGGAAGTTGTTTGTGACCATTCTCTCTCTCTCTCTCTCTCTCTCTCTCTCTCTCTCTCTCTGTCTCTCACCCCCACCTCTTTCTCTCTCATTCAACTCCCAACCACTCCCCCCCTTCCCTTGCTGAAAGGAGGAAAGGAATTAGACACAAGAGGGTTTTTGTCAATAGAAGCAGACCAATGGAGTGGGACCAGGAAGACTGTACAGAGGTAAAGAGTATTAGTGTTTTTATGATGGGAAAAATTAAAGCCATTTGTCATGCTATTGTGCATGATCCTTGTGAGTATCATTCTCACAAAGAGAAAAACAATGACACAGAACAGAGACAGTGAATTTTATGAAGCAATGGTCATGAGCAAGTGGGAGAGATGGAATCTGGAGCACAAATGAAATGTCCTGCCTTTGATCAAAATATAAACAGTTCATCCATAGTAACCAGAGGATAGGAAGTATTTAGGGGCCCAGATCACAGTGTCTGGGGGATGTTGGAAGCAGGTGGAAAAATTCTCTTTAAACTGCCTACATTTTCTGTGAAGAATGAGGACAGATGAGAAACGATGTCAGATTCTAAGGAAGAACAGAAATTATAAAATAATACCACAGAAGATTGAGAGAGTAAATTGGGAAATGCAGTAGGATTTACCAGTAATGGTAAGAATGTATTTGAGGCTATTGGTCATGGATTTGATCTGATGTAATGTGGATTTCCTCCAGAAGTAGATTCAATCAGGTTTGGGATTTTTTTTTTTAATTTTTTTTTTCAAACGTTTATTTATTTTTGGGACAGAGAGAGACAGAGCATGAACGGGGGAAGGGCAGAGAGAGAGGGAGACACAGAATCGGAAACAGGCTCCAGACTCTGAGCCATCAGCCCAGAGCCTGACGCGGGGCTCGAACTCACGGACCACGAGATCGTGACCTGGCTGAAGTCGGACGCTTAACCGACTGCGCCACCCAGGCGCCCCAAGGTTTGGGATTTTTAAGTAAGAGAGGAGCAAGAGAGCTGAAGGCAAGAGCAAGTGAAGGCTTCTAACAATGGACTGTGTTCTTAACTAATTAAGTAAAATGTAAGGATATAAGTGAGTTGTGGTAAAACCAGAGATGGTAGATTCTGTTTACTTCAATGATTAGTTGGAGTCACTGCACTGTAACTAGAAGAACACAGCTGGAAATTGAGGAATTTGTTGTCAGAAAATGAGCTGCTTTATATTAATACTGTGGAAAGTGTGCAGTTGATGACAAAGCATGAGTCACTCAGGTGGAAGCAAACCTGGTCTATTTAAGCAAACTTGAAGATACAGAGAAATAGGAACTTGCAGCATTATGGGATGGATTGGGGAAGGAAGCATCAAGAAATCAAAAAAAGTCAGGAATCACAGGCAATTCTCACCAATATTCTCAGTCATCTGCTGTACAAAAGTGGGTATTTTTCAGGAAAATAGCTGGGAGCCACTGGCAAAACCTTACATCCTACAAAATCCACCCATCTGTCTGCTGCAGACATAGAAGCTATGATTGCTTCTGCTTCTCTTCCACATTCAAATTCTCACACAATTTTCCCAACTTGGCAGAATGTAGTTCTTAAGCTTCCAGATCCAGCAACAGATAAGAAAGCATGAAGAATAAATGGTGCTAAGTTGCCGATAGAAAAATAGGTACAGTTTACCCCTTTGGCAATGTTTACATCATACCCTTGAACCCATATTTAAATTTAAACAACCACACCAGCAACAGCCTACGTGGTGCACGTGGAGTGGAGATATGTTACTCAGATCTCCTTCACCTCAAAGTCAAACTTTGTTGCCCTGGATGCTGGGAGTGTTGCAAGGCCTTCAAGGGATTGCCTCTGTGGCAGAGAGTTGCCTCACTCAATATCTTGTCCATCCAGGGATGGTGCACACCCAGGGATTTGTCACAGAGATAGAAAGTCCAGACAATCGTGAGCCAACCTGTATTGATCCTGATAGGCCATTCAGATCCAGAATTCCCATTGGGAGCTGACCTCTGACCATTGCAGCTCAACTTTTCCCTCTGACCCATCTTGTTCCTTCCCTCTCTCTTCCATAGATGTTGATCCAAAAAAATCTTTCCTAATAAATATCCAGAATACTACACTCTATGATACTAAACTAAGTCCAAACTACAGCATCACACTTCCACATAGTGTGATACAACTATGTTTGCTACAACAAATCCCTTCACATAGAAAAAAAGGAAGAAAAGCACTCCCATTTGTAACTACATCCACCTGAGTTATGACCATTCTTTAGGCACAACTTTTTAGTATTGTATAATTTAAGACTTAATTGTATGATTGTTCACAAGCAACATCTTTGATAGGAAACAGTTATAGTAGGAGAAGAGGAAAATAGTCAATTGTGTACAAGTCAGTTTGTTATTTACAAATGAAATAACACAGGTAAATATACATAACTACTACAGTATTTGTTTCTGCAAGTGGCCACTAGGCTACTGTTGAATTTGATAACTTCCACCATACATTCAATCGTTCTTTTGCCATGGACACCACAGTTCATTATGTTTTTAAATCATACCGCACGTTCATGAAACTTCTGACACATTCCTGGATGTGTTGGGTTGCTATAGACTGTGATTAATAATGAACACTTGCTATGAAGTAATACTCTTGGTTGAAAACCCTGTATACCCATATGGTATAAGGGACTATCTGAATAGTCATCTCAGCCTGTTCAGTAACCTAATCTTCTTTTTGGTCTATTTTGTTCAGAGGAATGAGAAGCATAAAACATCCATACAAAAGCTTAACTTGCCCTCAAATGGAACCATTATGTCCCCAAAGGGAGTTATCTTTCCCTTGTCACTCAAGGATGATATAAACTAGTAGAAAGCAAAACTGCAAAATTGGAACACAAAATTTTGTGACATATTAGTGTAATTGTGAGGGAGCTACTGCTATTCTATCTAGGTCCATAGCTATGGGAGAAACAGCATCCTCTAAGAATCAGGTCAGAGAATAGAACACATCTCATAAGATATAATTCAGTCTGTTTTTGCTCACAACAATTCTTACAGAAAATGGTTGTGTCGTTGCCTTTTTTGTTTTGCTCACATCAACCAATTCTCCAGTTGTCCAGACACCAACTGGACAAACAAATTCCATTTAATTGTGGCATTAACTACCCAGAGTTAGTGCAGACCCTACAGGTAAAAAGCTCAGTCTCCAAAGACTGGCTCCCACTTCAGACACCATTCAGTACTCTTGAACCTCCTGTGTTTTTGACTGTCTATAAGTTGAGATTCCCATGATGCCTTCCTCCAGTCTGATAATTTGCTAGAAAGGATCACAAAATCCAGAAACACTCTTTACTTACACTTAACAGTTTATTACACAGGGTATGATCCAGGAATGTTATTTATTTCCTGTAAGTTCTCTTGTATAATGAGAAATTTCAGCCAATGCACAAGCTCTTGTCGTCTTTTCCCCAATAATATTACATTTATCTTCAAAATCCTTGCCTTTAATTGACACTTTATTCCAGGTAAATATAGCCAATAATTGAATGAGCTATTTTTACATAACATGTCATGGATTATCAATATTTACTCCTGACTGATGATGAGATCATTATTACCTTCAAATATTAATAGATCATATACCTTCTCAAAATGTATTTTAAAATCTTTTAGCAAAGACCACTTCATGGGCAAATAACAGTCATGAGTATAGCAACAACAATAAAAAAAATACTCTAGATATTTTAGGCTAGAACTGATTTAAAACAGAATTAGGAGCATACAAAACTGTTGGAAGAGCTTGACCATTTCAGAAGCCCAGAAGTGCTAGAATCACAGGAAATTTTCACCAAAAACCTCAGTGGCTGCAGCCCTGAAGCAGATAATCCAGTCCTAAAAGCAAAACTTTATGTCTACCATTTTTGAAAGGCCAGGAATCTAGTCATTGTTGCCAATGGAGTCATACTGGCTCCTGCTTCTTTTCCCTTTCCAACCTTACATGTCAGTGACAGATATGCAGTTAGCAGGCTTTTTAGTCCTTGTGATAAAAGGATAGAAGGGGGCTGTCTTATACCCCAACAGACAATTTAGCACAGATACTGAAACCCTCCAATTAAGTGGAGAGTAGTGTTGGAACGAGGTACAAGGAGGAAAAGGTAAGTGTTTAAGAAGTAAAGGAGAGATAGCAAACTAGATTAAGTTTTTACTTTTTTAAAAAATATTTCTTATATTAAAAAAAAATATTTCTTAAAGCCTCTTCCACTTCTCTTCCATAGGAAATGTTGTTGTTGTTTTTTTTTAATGCTCTATCATTGTCACATTTGCTGACTTTATGAAATTCAGTTAGAAGTTCTCACTTGTCTTATTTGCTCTGATAGAATTTCAACAACAAGTAAATTAATTGTACCTTGAATGTTAAAACCCTGAATGTTTTGAAGAAACTTCTATTAAAACTATAACTGCTTAGAGAGTTTTAAAATATAAAACAGCCTTTTTATTTTATCTTCTAGTCTTGTCATACTGTTTTTCTACCTTTTTAAAGACAATTAGACAATTCTATTCTAGATTTTATATAAGTTCTATTTCTATAGTCTAGACATATTCTAAAAATCATGAATTTTGGTAATTCATCACATGAATTAATAATGTAATTCTGTACACTTCTCTATTTGTTAGCATGGATTTTCCATGATATACTTTTACTTTTGGAGAGCAATAATGCATGGTTATTGATCTTGTGGTCTTCAGGTGAAAGTGCCTGAATATGAGCATTAGCCCCCACTTGTGATGGTCACATGCTCTGAGTTTAACTTACTTGATGACTGTGTTTTCTCATGTGTTAACTGAGAATATTATCAGTACTTACAGACTTACTGTGATTACAAATCAAACAGTTCCTCATACCTAGTACATGGGAAGACCAAAGTTATCAAATTGTTGTAATTACTCTTCTTAAAGTATGCTATGTTGTCTTTGCTCTTAGCTCTAGAGACAGGGTTTTAGGATCTAGCTTTTAGCCCTTTACAAAGAAAAAAACATGGCCCGTTTTTCTCTATACTTGACCAATTTAGTTTTTTGTTTGTTTGTTTGCTTGTTTGTTTCCTTTTGAGGCTTCTATAGTTGAGTGATCTGAAAGACAACAAAGGCATACACTATACGCAACAACTGCTTGTGTCCAACCTTGTCCTTGGCTTCCAGAAGTGAATAGGTGAATCACAAACCATGTAATGGTAACAAGATCTGGACTCTTCTAGGAGGCTAACTGAGACTACATAGATTTTTAAAATCTTTTCAGAAAACTATAGATGTGGGAACAAAACACAAAGGTGGCTGAGTTCAGCCTTAAGTGTGCACACAACACATCTAGACCTTCACATCCAGTCTCTTACTCTGACCCCTACAAAAATAGATATGAACCTATTAATAATATTAATGGCAATTTGCCTATACCTATATTCTCTTCTTCTTACCAAGTTTTTAGTAACATTGCATCTGCATTTGTGAAGGTTTTCTTTGTATTCTAATATTAACCAGTAAGATTATATCACCTTCCATACATTCAGTTTTTCATAAGGTAAATTAATTCAGATAGACACCTGTTGAGTGACATTTATTTCACTAGTTTCCAGGCATACAACAATAGAAGGTTACCCTGGCTTGAAGAAATAGGGAAAAAAGTCAATTACTATGTAACATGCTAACTGCTACAATGTAGGATAATTTTAAATGTTATAGGTCTGGAAGAAACACAGGAGTGTGGCATAAACAGGTGGGAAAAAAAGGTAGCAAGAAAGTATATGACCATGAGGCAAATACTTAAGAATAAAACCTAAAATGGGGAGATATAAAGATCCCTGTGAAAGTAAAGTCCCCTAACAACCTTCCTGCTTTTTCTTCCAATATTAATTCACATCATATTAGTCCTAGTTCACATCAACTGTCACAACTGTTCCATCAAAGCCGAACAGGACTAGTGCAGTCAATAATGGATTGTCTATATGCTAAGCATATCACTTGTATTCTTATGACTTGTATACTTACATCATTTATATGATTGTACAATGCCTGATCTTGAGGAGAAGAGGGAAGAAATATCAATGCCTTTATGGGCTGCCATGGATCCAAGGTCTAAATCATTATCATGCATGGACAAAGGAACCAATGAGGTTGAATGCTTGACACAGAGGGTGACTCAGAACAAGGGTCACATTGTCACCTCAGGACCAGGACCTTAAGTGAAGAATCTGGAATATCTCTGGAGTCCCTTCATGTACATTTCTAAACATAGGAACAGCATCAAGTGAATGCCAGATGATAATAGAGCCCCTTGGTTCCAATTCTTCCAAGATAAAGTTGTCTGGTTCCTTTGACTGACTTTCTTTTTACTAGTTCATTAAACAAGCTGCAGTGTGAATTATCATTCCAGTCACCCATTCGCTTTGTCATGAGCTAATTGAGTATGGTTAAGTTCACTCACTTCTTGATGCTGTTTGAAAGGATATTTTGGGGGCGCCTGGGTGGCGCAGTCGGTTAAGCGTCCGACTTCAGCCAGGTCACGATCTCGCGGTCCGTGAGTTCGAGCCCCGCGTCGGGCTCTGGGCTGATGGCTCAGAGCCTGGAGCCAGTTTCGGATTCTGTGTCTCCCTTTCTCTCTGCCCCTCCCCCGTTCATGCTCTGTCTCCCTCTGTCCCAAAAATAAAAATAAACGTTGAAAAAAAAATTTTTTAAAAAAAAGAAAGGATATTTTGCTTCATTTGAAAATTTGCTGTGTCATTTTACAAATCAGATGCTCTGATGATTGCTCACAGAATTTGATGATCTTTGTTTTATATTAACCTATTCAACAATATTTATCCAGTCCTTACTATGTACTCAGTAAGATATAGTCCTGTCTTCAAGACACTCATTATGTTGGGAAGAGAAGTATGTAAATGAATAAATACAGTACTCAGGAGAAGGTGGAGGATACATAGGAGGAAAGAATGGTATATTTCTACTTGATTGGGATGTAGAGGGAAGAAAGGCTAGAGGTAACGATGTTTGAATTAATGTTTAAAAATGAATAGGTGCTTGGACAGTAAATGAGGCATAAAAGATGAAGGATAAGAAGCTGCCTGAACAAAGGCATGGAGACATGAGTGTTTCATTGAATAAATGTGCTTGTTCTGTTCAGATAGCCACCAGAAGATGTTTATGACTAGAAGACAGAAAAGCAGTCTATACCCATATCTTAGATTCCAGAGGCAGGAGGAGGGAGGGATGGCAAAGGATATGTACTTGATCTTGAGACCCATAGGGAGCTGTTAAAGTTGTAAGCAGAGTGTATAACATGATCAGATTAGAATTTTTAAACACGTAGGAGAATAGACAAATAGATTGCTGAAAGAGAATAGAAATTCTATAAACAAATCTATGTATTTATGGTGAATTGATAAATTACAAAGATAGTGCTATAATATGTGGGAAGAGGAAATTGGATGAGAAAGTCAAATAGTATATAGTAATTCTATGACGGATAGAATTCTGAATCTGCCAATTAATATCTATATGAATTGGGCAAAAACAAGGCCAATAAGATGGGTTTAAATTGAAAAGTGAACAGCACAAGTGGTGTTCAGTAAATATTGGTGATTACTATACTATTATAATGACAAGCTGGCTATTTATCTAAAAAATATTTAGATTCATAATTTTCACCATTCATGAGAATATATTTCAAATGGATCAATAACTTAAACTTTTTAAAAAAAATATGGATGTATTTGGAAAAAATATAGAAAAACTATTTATGACTTTTAGATAGAGAAAGCTTCCTTAAATAAGAAGCAGAATGCAAAACATAAAAGATTTGTAAATTTGAAAATACTACAATTATGGATTTCTGTGCAAAGTGCCCACCCAAATTAAGACAAATGACTGAGCAGAAGATTATCCAGTATATATAACAAGAAGTGGCAAGGATTTGGGGAAATAGGTATCCATGTGATACTCACAGGAGTACAAATAGATAGAAGTATTTTAGACCACAGTTTGGCAAGATTCATTAAAATAAAAATGACAGATGTTCTGTGAACTCATTTCTATTTCTTGGTTATGTATAGTCATCCTAAGGTAACTTACTTTAAAATACTTCAGCATGAAGAGTGTGATGTAAATGTGTAAAGAAGCAGTCACACCTATACCCAAGGAAGCATATGGAAGAGTGTTCATTGTGCTGCTATTTGTGATACAAAAAAAAAAAAAAAAAAAAAAAATTCAAAACAACCTATATATTCATCAAAAAGGTTTGAACTATGTCTGTGGCATGTCATAAGCATTTAAAAAGAATGAGATAGAGCCGGATTATTTCCATGAGAATAACTCTAGAAGATATTGCCAGGAGAAAGAAAAGTTGTAAAAACAGGTATAGTACGAAGTCTGTTTTAAACCACAAAAGCATATAATTGTTTATCTAAGAATATTCATATATTAATGGATAGAAGAAGGTTTGAAAACGATGCCTTTCTTTTTCTAGTAACAGAATTCCTTCTAGGGAAAATAAGTGTCATCGGACTGGATTATCGCTCACTCCTCCCCAATCATAATATGGATGGACACATGCTCCTGGCTGGACCAATCAGGACATTCTTATTCCCTTTGCCATGGTCGTTAGTTTTCACCTGGGTGGTTGGAAGTCAAGACAATTAGTCTTAACCAGAGATTTTACTGGGCAGTTGATGTATTCTCCTGTGAGAGAACTAAGGTAAAATGAGCTTTAAAATTGAGTAACCACATTTGCCACCACGTTGGAAAAGTCTACATGGATTTTGCTTTCATTGTTCAGTCAAGCCTAATCCTTACTAATATAGAATGTATGTCTCCTTAACCAACAGGGAGAAGTGGAAAAGAGAAATCTAATTTTTTTTTAAAGCAGAATTTGTCAAAACATATTAAACTGTACTACCAGAGATCTTGGAGATCTGTATATTTCACTGTATGTAAATTTAAAAACAATTTAAAGGAAAAGAAATGCAGAAAGGGGGAGGGAAGAGAAAATGATGGTAAACAGGTACATAAGATGGTAGGAATAAAGTTAAACACAGTAGTCTCAATGACTATGACTAAGTTAAATTCTCTTGTTAAATGACAAGTGCTCAGATGTGATATTTTAAAAGATTTTTTAAGTTTATTTATTTATTTTGAGAGAGGCAGAGACAGTGTGAGTTGGGGAGGGGCAGAGAGAGAATGAGAGAGACAGAGAGAGAGAGAGAGAGAGAGAGAGAGAGAGAGAGAGAATCCCAAGCAGGCTCTGCACTGCCAGCAGAGTCTGAGGCAGGGCTCAAACTCACAAACTGTGAGATTATGACCTGAGCTAAAACCGAAGAGTTGGCCACTTGACTGACTGAGCCACCTAGGCGCCCCTCAGATTTGATATTTTAAAAACCATGTTGCTCAACAGTATTTACAAGACACATCTAAAACAGAATGGCACAGGGTAGCTGTAAGTAAAGAGAAGAAAAACTACACTTAACCATAAGACCAACAGTTCCACTCCTAACTATCTACTCACAAGAAATGAGAGTACATGCCCATAAAAAAGACCACACAAACGCAAATGTTTCTGATCTTTATTCGTAACAAACAAAATGGATTTGTAAATGGATAAACATTTGTAAATGTGTAAACATATCGTGGTACATTCATTCAGTGGAATACTATTCAGCAATAAAAGAAATGTACCACTGATAAGACAACATAGCTGAGCCAAAAAAAGCCAGATACAAAAGAATACATGCTGTGTGTTTCCATTTACATGAAAGTCTAGAAAAGATAAAGCTAATCTATGTGAAGGAAAGTAAACCAGTGATTGCCTGAAATGAGGGTGAGGGATTACCTGAGTACAGGCATAAGGAAATTTTGGGATGTGATGGAAATGTTCTGTATTTTGATAGTTATGACATTCACTTGAATATGTCGATTTCTCAAAACTTACACAAATGGGTCCATTTTACTGTATATAAATTATACCTCAGTAAAAAAAAAAAATGTAAAGGGAAAAAATAGAGAGGAGCACAGAAGAGGAATAGCTCATTTGGTTTTAGAGGCTCAGAGGAAGTAGGCTTCTGTGAACAGGAATCAAAACTCTTTTTTTTTTTTTCTTTTAGAACGTGGGATCTGAAAATAGCAAGGCTATACAAAGTGGAGGAAGAAAGAAGAGTGTTCCAGACAGAGGAAGCAATAAGCACAAATTCAAGAAACAGATGAGAAACACTGGTTCATTTGGAGAAACCAAGCAAGAGTGCAAGGATACCCAAAAGAACAGGTGTGACAAAAGAATCAATTGAGGGTCTTCTTCTGTGCCTTGCATAGGTGAGACTATCTTTACTTTGCTCTTGGACATGAATGATACTTTGTTCGGTTATAGAATTCTTGGCCCCACTATCTTTTACACATTAATATTCTGCAGTTTTTCTTCTTATCCTTGGGCGCTCAGTATTGTTGAGAGGTCTGAGATTGTTTGCTGTTGGTTCCACTGCAGGTAAATAATGTTCTGTTCCTCGTTGACTCTAGGCCATCTTTTGATCTGGTTTCACTAACATAATTTTTTCTTGATAGTCAATGAGTTGTTTCATTTTGACAATCTTATCACTCACACACTGGAACTCCTAGATCTCTCTGTGTCTCACCTTTTCTAATAATTTTATAACCTCCATTTCCATTTCTAATGAGTTTTAAGGAAAACTTTAATGCCTGTTCTTCCCCCTGATTTGACTTTTTGTCTTATTAATAACTGAGTGGCTTTCTTCCTTTGTTATTGTTTTAAATTTAGCAATTTGTTTTTTTGTTTTTTTGTTTGTTTTGTTTTGTTTTGGCCAGCAGGTAGTTTTTCCCATTACTATTACCAGCTCTCATTTCGTAGATACAATGTCTTCTTCGGTTTTATGATTGAATTAACACAAATTTCTGTTTATGTTATGTATCCATCAGGGTTCTTCAGAGAAACAGAAACAATAAAAATAGATAATTAAAGAAAGACATAGAGAGATTGATTTTAAGGAATTGTTCACACAGCTGTGGCGACAGGCAAGTATGAAATCTATATGGGAGTGTGGTAGCTGGGAACTCAGGCAGGATTTCTATGTTACAGTTTTAAGTCAGAATTCCTTTCTCTCTGGGAAACCTCAGTTTTGGCTCTAAATGCCTTCAGGTGGTTGGATAAGGCCCGTCCTTATTACTGATGGGAATTTTCTTAAAGTCAACTGATTGTAAATGTTAACCCCATCTACAAAATACGTTCACAGCAGCATTTAGACTAGTTTTTGACCAAACAACTAGGACCAAAGCCTCACCAAGTTGACACATAAAATTAACCATCGTATGTTAGATTTACATCAGTTACTGTTACATTCATATAAAATAACAGCATTTTGCTTATTATATGATGGGTCCTCTGGTTTCTCACACTCTTCTACTCTTTATAAAAGCAATTTGTTCTGATTCCTCTACAGAGTTGTCTTTTATGAAGTGCACCATCATTGCACTTGCCCAAATTTTGGGTTGTATTTTGTTTTGTTATTTAATCAATACACATTTTGTGTGAATGTCCAGATTTTGAGGTTGAAATGAATTCTGTCAAATCAGAACATGTTAGATAATCTATCTCAGATTCTCAGTTTACCACCTCTTATAGATAGCAAAAAATATATATATTTTTTTATAGAAGAAATATGTTTCTTTAATAAAAGAAATATGTTTGTAATAACCTTTTCTTGGTTTCTGTCTGATTGAAAATTCATTTCAGGTTAAAAGTGGTAACACTGGGGGAAAAATGTTCACACCCTTATTCAAAACTGTTCTATGCTAAAATTAAAGCAAAAAAAAAAAGCCATCATAATAGGTAATCAAAATGATTCATTTGGTAAGATAGATAAAAACAACTTTGGAATTCTGTTAAAATAGTTAAACCTAAACTATCATTGATACGTTTTATAAAAGTAAAGGGAGTGGTCAGTGGTTACTAATAAAACAAATAGTGCCATCTACTGACTTTGCAATTATATTCTGAAAGCTGCCATAAACATCAATTTTATACCACATAATTTTCCAATGTGATAGTACTAGTCATTCATTTGCTATTTTGAATTTTCCAAGAATTTGTATTCATTTAAAATGATTACGTTTAAATCTCTAGTTCTGATAACTGAAGTGGAATTTACATATACTTCAATCAAATGGCTGCTTTTTGCAAAATCACTGTTATCAGGAAGCAATTTTTTTAAGTGTCCCTTTGTGCTAGAAACTGCATGATGTAAAAGAAATATATCCATATTTTTGTCACACACACACAACTCAGGAAGAATTGTCAAGATTGCAGAAATGTAGAATTAAACCCCCATTACCCCTAAAAAACCTGCTGAAATGATTAAAGAAAGGCAAGCATTGATGTAACTTACTAATAAAGGAGAAAATGAAACATATTTCATAATAAGTATAGTAAGGAGGATCAGAGTTAGCTCCCACCACCTTTTAATTCAGATATAGTCTTACAGAAGGAAGTAACATTTCAAGAGTTTTACAATCAAAATAACACAGTTATTGAATAATACGACATACTACATTTAAATAGTATGACATATTACATTTAAAATTTTAAAGTTCAGAGAAAAATTTCTTCCTGTGGCCCACTAGCTACACTGTGAAGTTTCTGGAAAGCCAAGCAGAAAGGACAGGCCTGTGCTCAGAGTGCATGCTTGCAAAGTATAGAGAACTAATGGCTCCAGAGCCAAGGACATGGGGCCAGAGAGCTTAATCTCCAGGAGACATCTTTCAAAGTCATTGATGGCCTCAGGGTTCCAGGTGGGGCTTGGTGAACACAATAGCCTACACCTTATATACCCTGTATATGGGCATAGGTGCCATGGAGGTGCCACATCAAGACAGAAGACTGAAGTTCCTACCAAAGTAGAAAACACTAATTTCTTCTGGTAGTAGCTCTAAATTCTGGACTGTCTCCATGAATAATCAAGCTTTTCTTGGAACATTGCTAGGCTTTCTTGAGAAGAGAGGAATCTTGTGAAAGTCCAATATAAAAATAGAATTAGCAGTACCTTCTAAGTTTGTTCCTTTGTTCATTCATTTCAGAAGTACTTCAAAGCAGGATGGTTTGCATAACACATTCATCTGTATAATGCTGTATTTATTTGAGTTAGAATAATTTCTGCTTAAAAATAAATGAAATCACAGCATATGCTTCCAGATGTAGGGTCCATGAGGAAGGATATGTAGTATATATGGTCTAAGCCCTAGGATGTAAGCCTTTTAAACCCAAGGCCTACAAAATTAGCAAAATCTTAAATTCTTCAGTGCATATGCTTGGATAAGGAAGATTAAATTGTAGGAGTTTACAAGAACAAGAAAGGTTAAATACATAATTCCCTCATTGTATCTATTGAAAAGTGTTCCCAATATAAACTTATACTTCACGTGCATTTTTTTTTTTTTTTGGATGAGCAGGGGAGGAACCACTGACAAACTGGTTAGAAGTAATGGTAATTTGGGATTCTATAAAGCAAAGCTTGTCTTCTGCTAAATGTTGTTTAATCCCCTTTATTAGGCAGCAATGCCATGTGATCAACCAAACATAAAATTACTAGAGGTTCTAAGGCTGATAATATTTACCTTAAGGCAAGTAGGATTTCAGGTTAGTTATGACAAAGCAGTCTCAATACACTTATAGGTGAAATTTAGGGTAATTTTCTTCTTTTTAATATTGCAGGCATAGCTTGATTCCATAACTCCTTACAGTAGGCTAAATAATGGCCACTAAAAAGAATAACCCCTAATCTATGGAACTTGTAAATGTTATCTTAGGTGGAAAAAAGATCTCCCACATGTGATTAAATTAACGAGTTTGAGATGGGAAGATTGTTCTGGATTATCTGAAGGCCATCATAAGTAGGCCTTACAAGAGGTAGGCTCTGAAGGCCATCATAAGTGTCCTTACAAGAGGGAAGGACTGACATACACAAAGGAGAAGCCATGTATGTGAAGACAGATAAGGGAATTTGACAGAGGCTGGCTCTGAAGACTGGAATGACGTGGCCACAAACCAAGGAGTGGCAGCAGCTACAGAAACGGAAAGAGGATGACACCTTGATTTAGGCCCCATGACACTGATTTCAGACTGTGGCCAACAGAACACTGAAAAAATAAATATCTGTTGTTTAAAGCCACTGATTCTGTAGTAATTTGTTGCAACCATCGTAGAAAACTGGTATACTCTCTAACATCCAGGGGTTTCTTTCTAATAATGGATATCATTTAAATACCTTTGGTTATCATTAGCATCATGGTAAACTTCTGCAAAAATGTCTCTAATTCTTTTATCTCTTTTTTCCCCAAATCATACTGCTCTCCTCCCTGCTTACTGTGCTCCAGCCATACTGGATCCCTTAATATACAGTATTTCAGGCCTGTTCACCGGCTGTTTCCTTTGATTGGACTGTTTTTTTCTCAGACATCATAAGTATAAACTCTTTCCCTCTTCAAGTCTTAGATCAATTTTACCTTCTCTCAGGGTCTATTCCAACTACTCTATTCAACATTGTAGCCTTCTTTCCCAGCCAGCATAATGGAGGAATTGTACCCTGTTCTCTTTTATTATTTTAATCTAATTTCGATCTCTAAAATGTTGTATAATTTACTTAATTGTTATGTTTATTTTATATCATCGTTCTACTCCCTCTAGTTATGTAAGCTTCATGAGTAAATGATTTTATCTCTTTTGTTCACTAATGTATTCCCAATGCATAGAACAGTATCTAGCATATAATTGGCATTCAGTAATCTTTTCTTGAATGAATAATTGAAGAAAAACATTTAAAAGTCTACTGCAAAAAGTGAGAGATGCTGATATCCTAAATCATACCAAAGCAAAGTTCAACTTTTAGTTCAAGGTGACACGTTGTCAAGTCTTCCTTTATTTTTATTTTAAGTATCTGTTCTGTGCCCCCTAAAGGCTCAGACTTCATTAATAAGGCCACAAAATGGGCAATAGCTTATAGATATGCTATTGCTATATCCTGATTATCAGGCAGGCTGAGAGCTTTATATTTACATAAGTTCTCAATGACTCTCCACAAAACACTGTCCCCTGGGCAAAACCAAAAATGCCAGGGACTGGTTTCTACAACAAGGTCAGATCTTAAAGACTATGCCAAACTTGCCAAGTACTTCCCTAACTAGTCAGAAACTCATATAGAATGGATATAAAGGAAAAATTATTAGCATTTTCCAGACAGACTGGATAACATGTAGAGAGGCAAATTTCATTAGCAGACCACTTAGTTAAAATCTTTCCTGGTCTATTAACAAGAGAAATCAAGAGGAATTCCCCATTTCTTTATGGAAAGGGGCTGAAATACTGAAAGAGTGAATCACTTTTGTTAGTTAGAATATGATTTGCACTATGTTATGAAATTCTAAAGCTGTATTCTGCAAAAGAAGTTCAGGAAGGGCCACATGAAGGATGGTGCTCTAAAATGAAGCAGGGTGGTGGTAGCACAAATGAGCCTCAGGAGAACTGGAATCAACACAGGATGCTGAAGACGCAGAACCTCAGTGACTGTCAAGTGGTACATGAGCGCCACAGGGAACATGCCAGAGAAACAAAAGGTCCACTGACATTAGGTCCTAGTCACATGAATACTGAGGACAGACACATACATGCAACTTTCAATACCCTTTTAGGTAATATCCATACTTCCTTGATCGTACTTTCCAAGGTTGTTGAAAACTAACTTTTAGATTTAATAAACCGCTTTGGTTTACTTATCTGTGGCTTATTTTTTCCCCTTTTGTTCTCTGGAAACTCATTTCAATAATAAACAGTTCCAATTAAACGGAATTTGTGTTTGACTTTTTTTTTTTTTTTAAAGGATAATGTAATTATTCAGATTGGAAATTAACATCATGTTAACAGGTTTTGAATATTATTTTAGGAAGAAGTGATAAATGTACCACCTTACTCTAATTCAACAAGGTGTGTTTTAATTTACATATTTAGAATTTAATCGTTAGAGAAGATTCTCTCAGAAAAAGTTATGGATTATAGAACCCCAGGTTCTATAAGAAATCAGAGAACCCTGGTATTTAAAAATAAGACTTAAAATATGAGAAGTCTTTAGTTACAATAAATCTAAAAAATTGAAATAACCAACCAGAAAAAAAAGAACTTGGAGAGTCTACAATAGTGTGATATCCAAATAATCATGTAACAGTGAAGATTAGAAAAATGGCAAGATGCCATGATCATGGGGGGAATGTCTATCCGAACCAAGTATGGTTAAACAGAATATTCATTTTGCAAAGTACAAGTATCAGATCATTGATACAGTGTTGGATTTGGGGATGGAAGAAAATTAATGATGCAGAGAAAATGTTAATAAATCTGATTGATTTTATGTATTTGTTCTTATAAACTAATAAATAATAATGGTTTTACTGAATATTATAGGCTGAAATGCATTCATTCAGGATTTAGTCATTGAGTGAGGACTTGCAAATGTAAACGCAGGTAAGAAACAATCCTTGTCCTCAGCTGCTCAGAGTTTCATAGGACAAAGGTACATAACTAACATCAGAATAAAATTCCGATTAAGAAAAGTATGTTGGCACACTGGTTTTGTCTCAACTCTTTTTTATAGTCATAGTTAATTCTATTTCTCAAGTTTTTCTTTTTTTTTCAACTTCCTTTCTTTTTAAAAGTACTAGCCCATAAGGATGAGTGTTCTGTTAAAAGGGATCATTTCAGGATAACAATCAACCTATGCAAAGGTAGGTAAGCTAGAGAAGCCACTGTGGAGACAGGGTGCACACAAGAAGCAGATATTGCCCTAATCCAGGAAGGAGCTGATGAGAACACAAACTCATACAGTAGGTGTGTATTAATACATGGAAGCAATACATCTAATATAAGTGTTAAATGATCACCCAACCTACAAGATAATGGCGTATGTCTGGGTAGGTCTCTTTTGGCTGCAAGTAGTGTCTTTGTGTGCTAGAGGATTTGTATGATTGGAATAGGGGAGAAGGGTTGAACATTAAAGAAAACCTGCATCCTATAGGGTACAATATGTCCACGGAGAGAGCTGCAGTCAGTAAAAGACCAGTTAGAAATGTGGAGTACAATATCCCCAGAGTAAAGGAGTAAGTGTTAATAGGTTGTCCACCATGCAATATGTGGTCAATAAAATGGAGATTCAGTAAGGATTTACAACTATGCATCCTATCAGACATGGGAAATACAATAATGAATACTCTTGAAATATTAAATATATAAGCGTTCAGAGTCAGCTAATAAAAAATGCTATAATAAGGCATTAGGTAGAAAAAATAATCAATCATATTGATCTACATTCATAAGATTAAGGATTGTCACTGCTCCCCAAAAGGAATAAAAAGAATAAGCCAGGGACTTGGTAATTGAGGGGTAAATCAAGGACCTCCTGACAGAATTTAAATATAAGATGTAGACCTGGACATAGGAATAGTGTAGAATTTTCCGACCTGGGTCAAAGATTGTCAAAAGACTTTTCCTAATGATAAAGAAAAATGGATATTAGTCATGGAATTCTTGGAATTCATCCCCACACACTAGGTCTAAAATTAGTCTGTATATTTTGATAGTCAGGAGGTGTCTGGACTGATATATTGGAGCAGTTGTTTGAAAATTTCATTATGCATAGGTATCACCAGAGGTGTTAATTCAAAATTCAGAGTCCTGTCTCCTTTCTTCAGAGTTACTAATTCAGTACATTTGGAGTACTATAATTCAGTACAGTGAAGCTCCAGGAAACATCATTATGGACAAAAAATTCCAGGTGATTCTGATAAATATTATCTGTGGACCATATTTTGAGAAAAAACTGGGCAAAACAAGGGTTAAGAAATGAAACTATTATATTGTCTTTATTTCCAGGACTAGAAAATTCTAGGAATGCACAACTTGAAAACATGGAATAAAAGGTGACCAGCATTTGCTGATAGGCTTTCTTCTCAGTTACCCAAATAGAGTGGCTTACAAGTTCATCCAGCCCACCATTTCCCCCTTGGACTCACTGTTGCTCCCACTGAACCAAGATGTTATCTCAAGCATGAACTATGTAGTCCCCATATTTCAGTATCAGCAGCTAAATGGTTGTTATGCGAATACTAGATAATAAAATGGATCTCTACTCTGTAGGTAGGGGAAATAATGAATAAAACTGAATCACTGCTTTATTTTTGAATAGATGCTTCTTTTAAGATGCTTTGAAACTACTTGACAAACACACAGATATATGACATGACTCGTAACCATGTGCTACTCTTTGCAAGATCACCTTTGCTGATACCAAGTCAAGTAGCCCTAACGGCTATGGAATTTCATGTTTGGGAAAGATATAAAATAATACTATATTCTTAGTAAGTCATTTGGTAGACAAATTGCATTTCCAATATTTCAGAATTCTGAAAAAATCCTCATGTGACTCTAAGAAATAGAATAACTAATTATGATATTCTACTACAGTTATGCTCAAAAAATAATATACAACTGAAAAATTATGTTCACAATTAGAAATCTAGGTATGCACATAAGGCACAAAGACAATTTCATGTTTTAAAAGATCATTTTGCACATGACAATTTGGCTTTAAGAGGCACAGCTTTAATATCACTAATATTTTTAAATACAAATCATATCCAAGTACTTTAAAGCTCAATTTTCTTAAAGCATCATCTGCAAAGAAAGCATGTGAAATATATGACAAGAGAAAGAATATGAAATCAACATATAATTTGTACCCAAGACAATGAAGAAAATAAAATCAAGTAATGAGTCATACTTCAGAGTAAGTATTCTTTTCAGTACAATTACCCTTGAGCTCTTTTAGAGGATTAAATATGAGATTTGCATTCAGTGTTCTTTAGGGCTGCATACAAATGGATTTCATCAGTAAGGATTAGTACAATACATAGTTAAATGTTTCTGCCAATCCAAAATTCTACTGCCCTTATATTGTAAAATTCAACTATAATTTAAATCTAGATTGGCCCATGTAGAACAAATTTCTTTCTTGTGTGTGGATGTGTGTTTGAGAGTCTATGTAAGGTTTATATAGGACACACTGGAAGTAGCAATAAAATATTTAGTCACATACCTGCTGCTGGCATATGATTTTTTCATATAAACATGCTTTATATAGGATGTATATCTAATTTAGAGGCACTTGGGTGACTCAGTCACTTAAGCGTCTGACCCTTGATTTCGGTTCAGGTCATGATCTTATGGTTGGCGGGATTGAGCCCTGCATCAAGCTCTGCACTGCAATTCAGATTCTCTATCACTCTCTCTCTCAAAATAAATAAATAAACTTTTTTAAAAAAGGATATATACCTAATTTATATTTGGATGGGTTTTTTTTTTGTTTTTTTTTTTTTTGTTTTTTTTTTTTACCTAGAGAAGACAGAATGTTTTCATCCTGATTATTTTCATTTCCATATCTCAGGCACATAAAAACTATAATAAATTTAAATCTAGAAGAAATTAGTTGCTGTCTAAAGAGGCAGAAGTTGCAATTCACCTGATAGGGAATAAATGCTTTCTGAATGAATGATATCCCTCTAATGGAATTTAAATTATCCTTTTTTAAAAAACATGAATTTTCACAATGCTATTTAGGAGATAAGTTTTACTTATTTAAACAATATTTAGGCCTTTTATGAAAATTGGAATTAAGTTGGGACATTATCAGGCTGAGATCAATCACTTTCAGTTTGAAGTCAGTGGTATCATTGTATCTTTGGGAACAATAGTGGATAGACGGCCCTAACGAAAAAATAAAGAATACAATTTGGTAATGTGATTTGAAAGTCAACAAAGATCACACTCAAATTATTTTGCCCAAATATGGCTATCAGAGAATTTCTTCTGCTAATCAAACCTGAAAACTATGTAAGTTTCATCCTGGGTGCTAAGAAAAAACGATGGCCTGTGGCTGAGTGTTATGTAATGGAGATGGAATTCACATGGGATTAGTTTATCAAGTTAAGTCATAAATCTGTAAAGAAATCTGTGAGAAAGATTCTGAGCATGTTGTGTTGCTTAAAGGGAATATACTAAGAACACTTCAGTTTACAGCACTGAGAAGCTATATAACAGAAGATTCCTTCCTCAATCACAAATTTCCCTTAGGAAAAATTGTGATATACATGGATTTGCCTACGTATAACTTCCCACAGAAGATGTGGGAATCTTATATGAGAAGATTTTTGATCAAGATCCTATTGTTTGCTAGCCATTCTGAACCATTCTGAATGATTATGAAGTAAAAGTTAAAATAAAAAATCTAACATTGAAAATGTTAAAAAAAAAAACCTCTAGAAAAGCAAACAAAAGTAGTTTAGTTGATCACATTAAAGCTGTATGAAATAAAGTTTCTAAAAACTAGTCAAATGTGACTATGATAAATAAAGCTAACAGTATACTTCCAACAATTCTAATTAATGAGCCATAAAACACTACTAATTAATTATCCCCCTATTTAGTATGTGATTTTGTTGTTATATTGGGTGAGCATAAAAAAAATTCCTCTAGTTTTACATAAGTCTGCTCTCATACTTAATCCTCCAAATAAATTTGTATCCATCATAAATTTTTATATAATGTAGTTTTCAAAAAAGAGGGGTTTTAGTCATGTGATCTTATCATTAGTTACCTCAAAAGTTTTCTAGAGCCTGATGAGCTATAAGAAAAGATATAACCCTAGAGAGAAAGAAAAAAAGAGAGAAGAAAGGAAAGGAGGTAGAAAAGGAGGGAGGAAGAGAAAAAAGAGGAACGGCCTCATAACTGAGAAAGTAAAATCTTTTGTAATGCAGTGTAGAAGAAAGTACAGAAAATACAGAAAAGCACCAAGAACAAATGTCATACTTCAGTTTAATTAAGGGATAACCTTGACTATACATATCACTTTAGATACACATACAGTTTCTCGGAATATTGGATTTTTAAAATATTTTTTAAATATATTCCCTATATATGATATTTTCATCTTTTTCTGACATAATTTTAGGCATCATAGTTAATTTTCAAATTATGTCACTATAGAGCAGAATAAAGATTGATAATGTTAGGGGAGAGATTGTTATACATAATAGAAACCAGTCAGGAGTAAATGATGAGAAAAGTAATGTTATCTCTGAAATGAGATTGGCAGTAGCAAAATGAGAATTAGTCAAATGAATCATCCATTAATTAAATAAGCCAATTTTCCCCATACATATTTTTGACCCCAACTAATAAAATGTGTAAGAAGTAGAAATAAAAATTAGCATTCTAACAAAAGGAATAAGAGAAATTATTTCAAACCAAGAGAAGTCTATAAATGTTTGCAAAATATATTAAACAAGCCTTTACATTGTAAGTCATAGTTTCTCCAAATGATAGCTTTACTTCTGTCCTTGTTCCCATATTCATTAATAGGGTGAGCCCAGAAATGAAGATTGAATTATATTTAACGTTTTCTAGAATTTCATTAATGTAAGTCACTTTAAGTCATCTAATTCATTTCTATCATTTTGTATAAATTTCACTCTGTATAAATCTTAAAATGTTGGTATAAGTAAATATATGTCTCATAAAGAGTTCTTAAGTTACTCAATATTCAAAACTTCATCCAATGAATATTTTTAAGAACCTACTAAAAATAGTCCTTAACAAATTAGAAAGAAAATAAATGTGAAATCATAGGTCTGCTATGAATTTGGGAATGACTTCCAAGTTCCGGGGAGGTGAAAAATGCTTGGTACCTAGATAGCTGGACTAAAGGAGGGTATGAAAACAAGAAATATAAGTTCTCTAGGTGAGACCAAATTAGTTCCATAAGGTTGAAAAACAGATATTGTTTAGGGACTTTTCTTGGGAAACAGAACTAACATTGATGTTGCATACATACATAGAGTAATTCAGTGAGCCTTCCCCCCAAATGTATATCCTACCAGATAGTAAACATGTATACAGAAAGCTTTTGTTATTACTTTCAATAATTTGCAAATGGAAAACAAAAAAATTGAGAATGATGGTGCTTTCTAAAAATGAATTTGTAATGGGTGAGAATCAATTATTGGCTTTGCTTCTCTTTTCCTCATTTAAGAAAATAAACAGGTCATATCAAAAATCTGTATAAAGAATCACTAAGGAGACCACTGTTCTATAAGAAGCATACTTTGATTCATTATTATACACTAATTTGAAAGCGGGATGGATTTTATATATCAGCATAAGTAATATATCTTGATTTATAAGATTTAAGCATATATATCTAAGAAAATCATCAGTACAGATTCTTACAATGGACTACTTTAAATATTTAAGAAGATTAAAGTAGCTTTGTGGATCATTGTTAGAACATGTACTATTTTCATCCCTTCCCCTTTCTTCAAATCATTTTCTTTTCTAATAAACAACCTGAAAAAACGATGGCTCACATTGTCCAATATTTATGCAGTGGTTAAATCCAAATCCAGTAGGCTTAAAAATAAATGTGTAACCACATTATAAATGTATTTAAACAGGGCAGTGCTTGACTTTACATAGTACATCTAACTGATAGTATTATAAACAATCTATATAGATATCTACTCACTACCCTGCCACATCGATTCCCCAATTTATGTAATTAGAAAAAAAAATCACACTCCTAAATTTATTTTCTAAGTTACTTTCTCATGCCAAGCTATTGTAGCATACAATCCTGTCACTTCTGAAAAATATTCTAACGTTCTTATAAAAAGATGTTAAATTTTGCTTTGAAGTCAAAAACAAAAACAAAGTAAAAGAAAAATGAAAAGCTAGGTTGCTGAATTTTTGAAGGAAAACAGTTTTCTCTAAGGCTCCAATCATGATGTTCTCGAGATTTGACATTACTGTATGAGCCCAAAGCACGTGACTTCAGAAGATTTCTGCAAGGCATTATCTATATATAGATTATAGAAAGTCCCTGTGAGGCAACTCAGTTACTTTGGTGGGAAAAATTCAACTTCAGAAGTGTTGTCAGCATGAATATATTTTTAAGCACACAGTATTTTATCTTCATATAATTGAATGAAATGGGACAATTAGATAAAAATATTAGATTACTGCTTTGAGGAGGGTTGGTGTTTTCATTCTAATGAAAATAAACTTTTATAGACATTTAGATTCATTGGTCAGAGAAAAGAATACCATTTGTATTGGACTGTGTTGTCTGCTTCTTCTAGAAAAGCCTCAAAGTTTAAAAGTACAAATAAAAATGAGCAAAAAAGTAACTTCCTATAAACTTATGATTTATGTTCTCTTTGTATCTTGAAACAAATCGAAATCATTATATTGTACACCTAAGGCAAATAATAATAATAATAATCTGTTCCTCAGATTTCACTGTAGCAAATCTCAGTGATTTATATCCAACCTTTCTAATGGTGATATGCAGCTCATTACTGGGAACATACAAATTTGAGTGAACATACAGAGCTATTTGTAATTGATCTCTTTATCAAGATTTAATATTCCTCATGGTTGAATAATGACTCTCTTTGAAGAATATATAAAGTTTTCACCTTACTTTTCCAGTGTTTTTTTCATCAATCACAGAGGTAAAAATAATTGGAGTGTCTTTTTGAGAACAGAGGGAATGGGGAAAAATATAACTCTTAATGATTTTTAAGATTTTTCATTTTTATTTTAAAACTTTTATTTCACATTAAATTATATTTCAGGGAAAGCATTAAAAGTTCCAAGTTTGAAACTCAATATTTCAAAATATCTGTCTTATATCTCTGAATGTTGTATATCTAAGAAATCATTGTCTCTGTTGGAAAATCAATTCACCTCAAATGATTCAGCATTTGAAACTACCCAGCCAATCTCCTAGATTTTAATGATGTTAAATTGTTATTTAACAAATATTTTATATTTTTGTGTTTCCAAAGTGCAGTTGAACCGGTTGAAAAGATTAGCTTTATATAAATATGCTGAAAAAAAACTGACTTTGGTTAAATTATAAATGCCTGCTCCCACAGGTTAGGTAAACAGATTAACAATAACAAAGAACTTGATAACAATGTTGAAATACTCACTTTTTTGAGACTAAGCTTGCATCAGCCCATTTTACTGAGATGGTAGCTAATTTTTTTTCATTTAGACTTTTATTTGTAAAATCAGTTTTTAATGTTTAGTTTACAATCTAATTTTTTGATACAAACTCTGAATACCTTTTAAATGTGATTAGTTCTGCTTGTCTTGCAAATGACTTACATGTATGAAAAATAGGATAATAAATCTGGCTTGCTGATTTACAGATGACCCTGAGTATATTAGGTAAATGGTGTTTAAATACATGATTCTTAAAATATTGTTATTTATTTAACTTTCTGTCTGTATAACATCCACTTATGCATTTGTACAATTTATTTAATGTATTTGTCCATAAAAAATAACAGTCTAGATTGCTGTATTGAGCAACTTGTCACTGAGGTACTGGCTTTGATCATATATGGCTACAGAGATTGCAAATTGTCTAATTAACCACTATTGGTTAACTCTCCACAAGGTTGAGAAACATAGCACCATGGCAGACATTAAGTGTCAGAATATGGCAGTGAAGTCACGTCTTGTCATCTAGTTTTCCTGGGACAGTCTCAGTTTATTGTTTTCAAGTGAAAGTATTAACAGTGCCTCTTTCTGCTTTTAAAAGTGTCCCAGTTTTGATGATAGCCTAAATGGTCATTCTTCTTATAAAGGAAAACAACATATCTTTTTTATGAGACATAAAACAAAATCCTATTGACTCAATAGAAATCAATTGTTTAGAAAGGCAATAGTTTGTATTTTATATTAACATATTCTCCACCTTTCGGACAAAGCATCTATATGTTTAAAATACATAGAATTCCATTTATTCTTACACAACACAACACACACACACACACACACACACACACACACACACACACGTATGAAATCCTTACCAGTAATATTAAAAGTTAGGAATAGAAACACGTAACCATTATTTGTTGCTTCAACAATAAGTGTGCATTAAGTACAATCATGGGATAAAATTACAGCAAACAAAAGAGAAGTTTCAAAAGATAAGTATACCAGAGTCTCCATCTTGAGACAATAAGGTAAAGTTGAGAAAGACAATACATACATGCATATATGGAAGAAAAGAACCAATATAGAAAAAATAGAAATTGTGTGATATTGAAAGTTTAAACAGCCTAGGAAGATATTTAATGGAATAGAATAACTCGCATGCACATTATTTTATCCAGATATAGATGAAAATAAAGAAATCATAAAATTACCACCCTTAATTGAAACGTACTTATAGGCCGTTTAAAAATATCATAAACCAAATAGGAAAAGTGGCAAAGAATAGAAACAAAAAATTAGAATGGAAACAAAAGCCCACATTCATTAAAAATGTAAATTTTATTTGAAAATAAGTAGATAAAAATAAAAACAAAATCCATGAGAATCAAATTAACAATTTTAAAATCTGATAATATTCACATTTTGTTAGCTTTGTTGAGAGGGGAAAAAAAAAACACTGCTCATGGAAGTACAAATTAGTTCTCAAAGACCTTAGTTGTATCCAGAAAAAGTCATATTCTTTAAGTTGATAATTTTCCTTCTGGAAAAAAGTTAAAAGTGATTAAAGGTATATAAGAAGTTTAATATTTTCAAGAATCTTATTCAAACTATGATGTTAGCATAATAAACTTTTGTAGTCTATAGGTTTGAGGCTAAATATAAACATGATTAAAATAATTATAATATATTGAGGTGCCTGAATGGTCAGACTTTGGCTCAGGTCAGGATCTCATGGCTTGTGACTTAGAGCCCGGCATAGAGCTCTCTTCTGTCAGCGCAGAACCAGCTTCAGATTCTCTGTCCCCCTCTCTCTGCCCCTCCCCCTCTCCCTCTCTCTCTCCCAAAAATAAACATTAAAAAAATTATTATATAATATAGTAGTATGGGCTTGGGAAACTGACAGGGATGTAATACTAAAGGAATAAATGAAGTCAGAAACCCATAAACAACATATTTCTAACCATGTAAAAATTTTCAGTGCATAGAAAAGAAAGTTTAGAGGAAAATACTCTCAGTTGCTAAATTAATTCTTCATCAGTCATGAGAATGAGTGATTTTTATTTTTTATTCTTAATGCATTAACATTTTTTATATGTTGAACATATGTTGTATTGTAGTTGAATTCAATGGAAATAATTTTTCTATATCCTAAGACCTATCTGAAAATGACTGACTTTCATTCATTCAACATGTAATAAATAATATATGGAAATTAAATATTTATTGAGATAAAATTGACATACATAAAATTAACCACTTTAAAATTTACAATTCAAGGGCATTTAGTACATTCACAACGTCATCCAACAATTATTTTTGTCAGTGCCTTCATATGTAAATATATGTATGGCATCATGTATATTACTAAACACTATTCAACTCAGAAATATCCTTTTCCTTCTCTCAATTTTTATGACTCCAGTGTGTCTTGATTTGTAAGCAGGAAGAGTTAGGGGTCCCCAGAAAAAAACATGAGATAAATAGCTTTCCTGACTCAAGAGAAGTTATTTTAGGCCCTTAGCTATTTTCATGATCTCTGCCCTACTTGACCAAGTACACTTCCTGTACTTGGAAGGAGGTGTCAGAATTGCAAAGAAATGCAAAAACCTCAGTAGTTAAGGATTTTAGGGGAACAAAGGTAATGCAAAAAGTAACAGTCTCTACCCCAAATGCATCAGAGACAATAAATCAGTGGTAGAAAGTCCTTGTGCTGTTTCCAAAGTAAGCAAAGGCTTTCATTCCTCACCGAGATGAGGAGCCCAAGACCCCATTTGATTTATATTGGCTCTGGGAGCAGCGCAGAGCCCTTCCTCTGGAAGTACAGTGACCTCTGCTTCATTATAATGTTAAAGTCTCCACCCTGAGAGGAGCACAAGCATCATTGACATATTAATAGAGGATGCCAGTATAAATTCTAAGCACACCTGTGTCATTTCTTGCCACTTTTACAAGCAAGGACAAAGGTCCCCTTTCAGAATATCATCCTAACCCTAAATAAAAGGACCACACCTTTGCTCTGGGAGTCAGGGCTTTGGAAGTCATTCCCCGTGATCTCCTGATTTGCTGCAAATAACGTTTCCTTTGTGTGACCACTCCACCAGGTCTAGTCTTTATTTGTAACTCACCAAAGAGTTTCCACTTTAGTTAGGTTACAACTTAGGTTGTCTCTTAGATTAATGAATGCATGTCTTGTTTTCTCAATCAGATTGGAAATGTCTCAAAGCAAAATAAAGAACTTAGTTTGGGGCTGTTGTTTTATTCACTTGCAGCTAGATTTTTCACAGGGGTTGGTGATTCCCTGGAATGTATCTAGATGTCCTCAGGGGTCAGCATGTGCTCCTTGGAAGAACATTGCTAAAATTAGCCCAACACTGAAGTGGTTTTGCATGATCACGTAATTATTCCATTGTAAATCAAATGCCAACTTGAGCACAGGCACTGGGTTAGAAGTGTTCCCTAATAGTAACCTAATCTTTCAGATAATCTGAATATACATGTGTGGGGAATACATTAGTCACTAAATTAAAAAGAGATCAAATTTTACCAGCCCACTTTCTTTTGTACTTTTTTGGAAGCAAAGACATTCTAAAGCTCATAAGAAATAATTACTATGCACTTTACAGATGAACATTATACAGATGTAACATTTTACACCAAATAGCATAAAGGTTAAGTACCTGCATGCTAGAGTTAAACTTATTCGACTAGAATCTTAACTTCATACTTAGCTGCAAGGCCTTGGAGAAATTCCTGAACCTTTAAAAAATTCAGCAAAATGGGGAAAATAATAAAATACATCTATGGCATACACTAATTGTGAGAATTGTTTGAGTGAATCTGTTTAAAGTTGAGAGATGTTACATACTTATTTATTTTTTTAATGTCCAATTGTAATTTTTGAGAAAGAGAGAGAGAGTGAGTAGGGCAGAGAGAGAGAGACAGGATCCCAAGCCAGCCCTGTGCTAACAGCAGACAACCTGACGTGAGGCTCTAACTCACAAACCTTGAAATCAAGATCTGAGCTGAAGTCAGATACTTAACCAAATGTGCCACCCAGGCACCCCTGAGAGATGTTACATATTTAAATGCTAGAAGATTCATTTGTTGAAAGTCAGACCTATTTTATTAGTCTTGTCGCAACTCTGTGGAAATATTTCAACTATTCTTTGAAGTCCAAAACTAGGGAGAACAATTATATATTTATAACCCAGAAAATTGTATAAGAAGTTTGAGGTAAACATTACAGAATTAAGACTGAATAATAAAACTTTAAAAACTTTTAAAAAATGTCTGTATTCAAAATGCTAGATTGGGTGTCCTGGGTGGCTCAGTCAGTGAAGCGTCTGACTCTTGATTCCAGCTCAGGTCATGATCTCATGATTCGTGAGTTAGAGTCCCAGGTAGGGCTCCTCTCTGACAGTGAGGAGCCTGCTTGGGATTCTCTCTCTCCCTGCTCTTCCCCCACTCAGGCACACTCTCTCTCTCTCTTTCAAAACAAATCAACTTAAAAAAAATTGCTAGGGAAAAATCACTAGCAATTTGAGGATTTGTCTATTCATATTCAGTTAAATAAGTATAAAGGATTCAGATAAATGCTTCTTTTTCTATTCTAGTCATAAAATGTGACATACTCCTTTAAATTAAAAATATAACGTTAGAGATCAGTTTTATTAGATTAAATGAATAGGACACTATCATAATATTTAATAGTATTGCAGAAAATTGCAACATTAAACTGTCTTTGGATTCATTTATGGGATGCACCTAGCAGTATGATTCTAACAGGGATCTCAGGCAATGGAAGGGAATAAACATTGCTTCTTTCTTTTCAGTTCACCTTCCTTCAAGGGAAGATATTGATGCAGTTTTCAAAAATGAAGGTCCATGTCATATATTACATTAGTGAAATAAACAACATTTAAAGGCAGAAAGACTCTCCTATTATCAGATGTACTGACAGGTATTAGAATAATATAGTAAAAGCCATCCAGTTGGAGAAAAAGTATACTGTAAATAGTCTGTCTTTGCCATCAGCATTTGTTAGATCAAGCTGGAATAATGTCTTAGAAAATTTAAAATCTTTTAATGCATAGAAATGACCACAGAGGAACTATTTTTCTTGCCATGAAAGCTAAGCTGTCTGTTGCCTTGAGGAAAAGAAAATAATGAATTTGGAAAGTGACATTCATACTTTAAATATTGCCAGGCTTAGTGATTTGTTTTTTATTTGCTATGTTCTAGTGTAACTTGGAAGAAACTGGAAATGAATACTGATTAGAAATTTAATCAAAGAGTAATGAATGGTTTTTTTGCCCTTTTTAAACCAATATTATTACATTTTGTTCTTGAGTCCATGCTTCCTAATAAAAATTAATGAAATTAGGACTATGATGCGAATTCAAAAATGGCCACCGATTTGTAAATGTGCCTAAAATGTGCCATGAGACAGTGATGAGAATACCTTTCAAAATAATTTTAGATTATAAAGTAGCTTCCAATCCAGAAGACTAAAAAATGAGCAAAAGTCAATGACTCCAAAACCTGTTCCATTACAAAAATTGAATATAGTAAATTTTAAAGATCTCATTGGCTCTATTAATCAATTCATAAATTGGGAAGCATCCCATCAGGCTATAGAGCATCCCAAGGGCTACAGAGAAGGAAGGGTTTCTAAAGTTAGAGAGGGAGAAGAAAAAAGAAAGTTATAAGCAGGTTATAAGGTTTAGGCAAGTTTGCCCTCCCAGGGGGAACAGAAGGGATCCATCAGTAAATTCCCTAATGCTGACCAGGAAATTCCCCTGTTGACTGGTTAAAGGCTACATTTCTGAGAGGATGACTGCAGTTAGGTTAGTTATCAAGTCTTGGTTTACTGACTTGAATCCTTAAGTGGTGCCATTTGGGGCAACAGATCTAATGACTGAATTTATAGTTTTGATGTCTTCAACCAGACAAAACATTTCTATTAAAGAGGGACATCTTATTCATTCAACATTAATTCAACAAATATATAGAGGGCCAGTGCTCTAACAGCTGCTTCTCAAGTGGTGGGGATATCAGGACTAACACGCCACAGTTCCTACCCTTGCTGAGATTCAGTTTGGTGGCAGGCAGACAACAGACTAGTCATACTAGTCTGAGTATGGACTATGCCGGGAATGGGAAGTATGTTATGAGAGCATATACGACGACCACTGAACCAACATTTATGGGTTCAGGAGAGTTTTCCTAGAGAAAATAATATTTATGCCAAAATCCTACTTCTTACCCTTAATTCTTCCCTGAAGGAGCCAGTAGCTGTTTAACTTTCTGATGTATGATCACATTTGTGAAAATGAGTCTGTGTCATATAGAGTCTTAATAAGCATTGGGTGGTCACTTGACTCAGTGTTTTTTCTTTCAACAAATTTCAACGTATTTTATGCTATTTTTAAAAATTGCTTTTATCAAAATAACATATTCTCATGATTTTTAAAAATTGTTTTAATCTTTATCTATTTTTTGAGAGAGAGACAGGGGAGGAGCAGGGAGAGAGGGAGACACAGAATTAGAAGCAGGCTCCAGGCTCTGAGCTATCAGCACAGAGCCTGATGTGGGGCTAGAACTCACAAACCGTGAGATACGACCTGAGCCAAAGTCGGATGCTCAACCGGTTGAGCCACCCAGTCACCCCCCACATGATTTTTAAAGGAATATAGTATTGCCAAATTTATAATGAAAACTCCATCCCATAGCCAAACAACACTCCCAGAAGCAATCACCTTAATTATTTTAGCCACATTTTACCTACCTATAAATATTCAATATTACCCATATTCTGCTCTGTCTTGATTTTTCAATTTGAGGCACTATTGCCTTTCCTCTATGGAAGATTAAATTTAAACATTCTTACAGTATTCTCTTCACCAAGGAGATTTACAATATAGACAGAACGCACTCTCACACACAATCATACATGTTCACAAAAGCGTTTTCTTTCTTTCTTTTCTTCCTGTAGTTACTACATCACAAGTTTGTCACTATTTATATTATAATGCCAGAAATAAATTCCACACTAAAATTGTATTATTGTGTTATTATTTGTTACCCAGAATTAATAATTGCTTATTTATATTTGAATAGTTCTTAATATATCCATTATGGTTTCTTCTCAAGCCAAAAATTATATAGAACCTCCCTCAATGTTAACACATACTTCAGGTAATCTATCAGTTTTTCATTTGCACATTTTTATTCTGAAGATATGGCTTATAGAGACTCATGCCCCAGGACTTCTGCTTTTTGTACTTTCTGCTCTGTCATCATCCTAGACATTCCTCCAGCTCCTGGGTTGAACAGCTCTTGATTTACTCTCTTCCTTAGATCTCACTGTAGAGAAGCTTCTTAAAAAGGATGGGGAAGTGGGGCGCCTGGGTGGCTCAGTCAGTTAAGTGGTCAACTTTGGCTCAAGTCATGATTTTGGGGTTTGTGGGTTCCATCCCTGTGACGGGCCCTTTGCTGACAGCTCAGAGCCTGGAGCCTGCTTCAGATTCTGTGCCTCCTCCTCTCTCTGTCCCTACCCTGCTCATGCTCTGTCTCTCTCAGAAATGAATAAACCTGAAAGAAAGAAAGAAAGAAAGAAAGAAAGAAAGAAAGAAAGAAAGAAAGAAAGAAAGAAAGAAAGAAAGAAAAGAAAAGAAAAGAAAAGAGAAGAAAAGAAAAGAAAAAAGAAAGGGAAATGATGGAGAACGGGAATCTGAGTGGCTCAGTCGGTTAAGTGGCCAACTTCAGCCTCAGGTTAAAATCTCATGCTTTGTGAGTTAGAGCCCCACAGTGGGCTCTGCCCTAACAGCTCAGAGCCTGGAGTCTGCTTTGGATTCTGTGTCTCCCTCTCTCTCTTTCTCTCTGCCCTTCCCCTGCTTGTACTCACTCTATCTCTAAAAAATAAGTAAACTTAAAAAAAAAATAAAAATGAAATGACGGATAAAATTTAAGAGTGTTGGCAACTTAAGAGTAATGTCTGTATTTTACATCCACATTGAGAGACTGAGTATATAATTCAAAATTGTCAAGGTTTTTTTTCTTCCAGATTGTAAAGTTAGTTCTCTTTGTCTTCTGTAATCTAATGTAGCTGCTGAGAAGTCCAATGTCATTCTGATTTCTAATCACTAGTTTGTGACCAGCTTTTTCACTCGGAAAAACTTCTGAAATCTCATATTCTTGGATTGTTTCCTTTTGTAACATCATGTCCCTATTTAGGGAGGTAATGTTTTCTCTTGTCTCTGAAGGATACTAATTTTAGTTCATTAGTGATTCTCCTGCTCCTTTCCTTATTTGTTTCCTCTAAATTGCTGTTCTTTCCCTTTAGTTTAGTACTCTCTTTCATGTTAAGACTTTGCTTAAAAAACATGGTGATTTCTGGCTCTCATTAGAATTTTTAGAGCAGTGGAAAAGATGGTTAGATACTCTGTATTTTTGGATAGGAAATACAGATTGTGGGCCTTGAGGATAAAGTGATCCAGCAAGGGTCAAACCTGTAGTGTTAACACCTGTTCTAAATGCTGCCCCACTCACCTATGTGGGCATCAAAAGATTGTAGTATACAAGGCAGAGAAGCCTAGCTTTCACAGTCCTGCAATTGGTGCAGAGGACAGAGGCTGTAACACTTCCCTGTTTTCAGTAGAACACCTTAATCCTGTTCTCAGGTATGTTCAACATTCTGGAGTGAGTGCCTTTGTCAATTTTTGCCCAGGAGTTTTCTTCTGTCTCCCTACTGAGATGAGTGGCACATCTGGGGGGGTGGGGAGCTGGGTGTTGGAAGTGCAGGGTCTAACTGAATCTAAATGGTTTTTTCTTTAATGTTTATTTATTTTTGAGAGAGAGCACACACACATAAGGGAAAGGCAGAGAGAGAGAGAGAGAGGGAGAGACAGAATCCCAAACAGGCTCCTTCGAGCTGTCAGCGCAGAGCCCCACGTGGGACTCGAAACCATAAACTGTGCAATCTTGACCTGAGCAGAAGTTGGATGTTTAACCAACTGAGCCACCCAGGCTCCCCTGAATCTAAATGTCTTTAGGCAAATGTGTTTCAGCAAGTTCTCAGTCTCACTCCTAATTTTTGGTATTCCTGACCTTTCCAGTTTTCTACAATATGAATTAACTTGCTTTTTGTTGATTTACCCATCTTCAAGGACTTATGTTTTAGCTTTCCCTGTTACAATAACTGTTCATCTTGCCAATTTTTTTTTTTTGGTATTTCTCTTCCTCTGTTGCCTCCTCTCCATTCCTTTGCCTCCTTAAGATTAAATTTTCATATCTTTACTCTCATTTTTCTGAGAATTCAGGAAAGTATGGAAATACACACATGTAGTCAATTCACCATGTTTAACCAGAAATCTGCAATTACTTGTTTATATAATATGTAGCTTGCAGACATACCTATAACATACATACATACACACATACATTTGCTGATGGATTTCCTCATATAAAATCTTACAATGTTGAGCCAGTCTTTAGTTACTATGACATTAACCACCATAAGTCAGCAATAATTTTGTTCTCACACCAACCCACTGATGGATAATCTTGTGAATGTTGGGGTCTGTCTTTCTCGGTCACTATTATGTCTCCAGGGCTTGATTTAAAGTATATGTAAAATACAGTTGAGTGACTGACAAACTGATATACTACCAAGAATTGGACTGTATAGTTTACATCTTTATATTATGGTGTGATTATTTTTTTGATAGAACAGGATTGCTAAAGACCAACTCAGCAAAGCCTGTTGGAAGTACTTGCTTTGTCATTTAGTCTTAACTTGTTACTATATACCAAGCATTTTTCCAGACACTGTGCTCTACCTTTAAGCCCAGGTGATTAAGACTCTATATGGACAAGGACATTTCATTACCTTCAGCAAAGCTGGCACACGATTAGCTTGAAAACTGGATTATATGGAGAGAGTCTGCTGCAGTCTTTAGACATTCTGGAATATTGCTTATCAAGTCCTGTCTGACATTTTATCCTATATATCCCTAACCTATTGCTGAGAATTGCACTGTCCAGGCTGTTTATGACTCATGACTTCAGCTAGTTTAAGACTAGATGCTAGCTTGTCACAATCTACTACTGTGACCTCAACCGAATTGTTTTGCCGATTCCAGATTTTGCTTCCATCTTATCCCTGTGCACCCAATAAAACGTAATGTCCTCCAAATCTTCCCCATATGAGTTCATGCGACTGCTCAGTATAAAATAAAATAGTGTGGGGGCGCCTGGGTAACTCAGTCGGTTGAGCGCCCGACTTTGACTCAGGTCATGATCTCACAGTTCGTGGGTTCAAGCCCGGCATCAGGCTCTGTGCTGACTGCTTGCTCAGCGCCTGGAGCCTGCTTCAGATTCTGTGTCTCCTTCTCTCTCTGCCCCTCCCCTGCTCACACTTTGTCTTACTCTGTTTCTCAAAAATAAATAAATGTAATAAAATAAAATAAAATAGAATAGAATAGTGTTTCATCTAGAATAATTGTAAATCATTTGCTGTTGTACTTTAAATTGGACCTATAACTGCATTTCTTTTCAAATTCTGTTTGTGTGTCCTGAATACACCCCTTAAACAGTAACAGCCTTAGTCATCTTTAGTCAGATTTGCTCACCTAGATCATCATGTACATATCTGTGGATTACAGTGATTTTCAGTGGTTATAATTTTGTCTTCCTAACAAAACAACTACTCTTTTTTTTTACAGGAAATACTAACATTTTGATATGAAATATCAGATTTATACAATATATTTATTTTGCTTTTAACTCCAAATTCTAATTATTCCTTAAGAAGCAGTATCAGTTCTTAATTTATTCTGAGAGGCAGTATAACATAATGGTAAAGGAAACGGAATCTGGAGCCAGCCTAATTATAACAGAATCTTGATTCTTCCTCTCATTCGTGGTGTGACCTTGGTCAGCTTACTCATATTCCATGAGCTTCCATTTACCTATCTGTAAAATAAAGATCATCATAATTACTATCACTTAGGTTTTTTTAAATGATGACATATATTTATATACGTAAATATACATATATAATATGTATTATATTACATGTATGTATTGTATGTATGATATGTAAGTATGTAAATATACATATATAATATGTATTATATTACATAAATAATATGTAAATATATATATTATATATAGGGAGAGAGAGAGAGAAGTATTTGCCATCTTTATTATTTGCGGTCACTGAAATACAATGAGAGCAATTTTATTAATATCTGTAGATTATTTTTAATGTTTATATAGTTTATTTTTAGAGGGAGAGAGAGAGCATAAGCAGGGGCGGGGCAGAGAGAGGGAGAGAGATTATCCCAAGCAGGCTCCTCACTGTCAGCACAGAGCCCAGTATGGGACTTGATCCCACCACCGTGAGATCATGACCTGAGCCAAAATCAAGAGTCAGAGGCTTAACTGACTGAGCCACTCGGGTGCTCTAATATCTGGAATTTTTAATGGAATATCTAAAATATATCATTGAGCAATGGAGAAAACCCAACCAGTATAAAGTAAAAAAAGTTGATTTAGCTGCATCTCTGACAATGAACTTCTATCCAACTCTTCATACATGGCATGGGGCATAGGATTTTATCTCACTCCTACTAAACTATTGTAATTTGATTTCTTTGGAAATTCTCTTATGCTGAGAAGCTTATTTCATTGTAATTTCTTTTCAATAATTGTTAATGATGTATGATCAGAGATGGAGGTAGAGAGTTTATCCATTGCTTTCTAGCCACTGATGTCCACATTGGATACAAAGTATACTTCAGTTAGCTGAATTCGGTCCCTGCAGTTGGCAACAACAACAATAAAAAAAGCTTAACCAATACAATGATATTTATTCTTTAATGAGCATTCTTTACATATATATATATATATATATATATATATATGTATATATACATATATAAATAAAGTTTATATATATACATATATATATACATATATAAATAAAGTTTTCAAAGTATTATCTAACCAAAAGTTTTTCAAAGTATTATCTAATCCACAGTTCACCATTTTAATTAATAGGAAACTGTGGTCAAAAGTCCTGCTAAAATTAAAATACCAGCCCTACCTTTAACTTCCCTTAATCTGTCAGTCCAATGACCCCATCAGAAGTCATCAATAGACATAGTTGTATTTAAAATCAAGTTCCTAATCTGTAAGCTCATGGGTCACTTAAAATAGAGGGCCATCTCAACCAAAACCATTACATGTTATGATCATACAGGTAAAAAGCCCTTTGTAGAACAAGACCAGAGTGTGAGCACAAAGGAGAAACAATGGTAGTATGAGAGTTTAGCCAAACTAGACCCTTTATTACCTCAAGGAGGTCATCTCATTTTATGCCTGATAAGGTCAGTATAAACAGTGTTACCATGATTTAAATGCAAGGAAAATCATTACTAAATGAGACTAAAGAGTTTCATATTACCAGAACATAATGCTTCAATTTAAGTGTATCTTAACACCACACTTCTGAGAGGAAAGCTAATTGCTTTTGATTAACTCAGTGACTCTTGCACCACTGATAACATTGAGGGCTTGTTTTATATTACTGTTGCTCAGGACTTTCTTTTCTTAGATAAAGATGATTTAAAGGGCCTCAAAAGGCTTACAACTGAAAGTCAAATCACATTTAGTTTTGTTTTATAATTAGGAATTCAAAAACTGTACAGTTCTAATTAAAATTGGGAAACAATAAATAAAAAAATTGCCAAACTCATTGCAACTATCATTTACTTATTACATTGTATACATTGGTTCTATTAGAAACTTGTTCATCTCAGGAGATTAAGAATAAACTAGGGATTTTTTGCAATATGCACATTTATGTTTTGCAAGGTCATGGCTCTGACACCATCTAAAAATATCTGGACATTATCTGGTAGCAATTTTTAACTTGCTGTATGGTAATTCAGTTGGTATTTGAGTTATTTTATCTAAGAGTTTTTAACTTTAAAGTCCTAATCAAGGCTAATCTGAATGCATGACATTACTCTTTCATAACACCCAATCCAAGGGATTTTTGGTTTTTGAACTCCTGCAAGGTTCTTCATAGGAGATTTATTCTGTTCAGCTGTATTTCAGTGAAAGCCTTAGTATAACATCAAGCACACTACCTTAATTCAGACTGAACACTTGCATAGATAAGGCATAACAAAGATCATTTTCAATTCCCATGTTTCACCTGTTATTTCCTTCATATTTCATTCATCTTTTCTCAGTATGAATTGCTCTTGAGTAAGTTACAGGAACTCAAAGGAAAAGAGAACACCATTAGTGTGGGAACTAGGTCATTACAGAAAAGAGCTATGATGTCTGGCAAATCATTGCTCAGATATAGCATGCTATGCAATATCATAAAAATTTAGATGTTATGAACATAATAAAAAAGTAAAATAAAAAAAATTTAAAGGCTTCATGGAAGTAGTACAAAATAGGATTTGGACCTAAGGGCTTTATTAAAGAAATATATTTCTTGGCTATATTTTCCATTGGCATTTGGTAGAGATTATCCACTTCTTCACAATTTTTCTCCTTGCATGTTTATGACTGTGTTAATATATTTTATGTCCATGTTTTGTGAGCATGTTATTGTTAACTCTTCTGAAATTATTGCTGATATATCAGTGAATGTTATTACGTAAAACTAAAGCATACAGTACTTATTTTTTTACTGGAAAGTATATTTTGACTCCTATATCCTAAGTAAAAATTTCTGTATAATAGCTGCCATTGGTTTCTGCCCTGAGATGTTTATAGAGACTCTATTTCCAGCATGTGCTGGTTTAGCTATGAGTATTTATTGATAGAGTTAGTTTTTTCAAAATAGTATCTGTATTTTTTTAGGTATGCAATGTTCTTTTGAAGGATAGCAATTATAATTTGTGATACAGAACATAAATATTATATATATATATGTATGTTGTGAAAGTAATATATTATTTATATCAATTTTAATAAAAATATAAAACAAAGTAATTTTTCATGAGTATTCTTGGGTAGCTCTCTGGGTCTTTTGAAAGTCTTAAGGTCATAATGAAGAGATATATATATATTCATATATTTATCAATATACACACACGTGTACACTCATGTATCCAAACACACATAAAACTTTAATAATTTTTCAAAATTACCCAACATCAAATACAAAGCATAGAGAAATACCATTCTGTTAGTTCTAGCAGCAGAGAGAGAGAGAGAGAACCAGCTTCACTCTTCATTTTCATTCAACTGGTTTATGAACAGTAAGCTTAATCAACAAGTCAGCAGAAGTGGAATACAAGAAAGGACATTCTCATGAATATATTATAAAATATATGGTTCCAAAATATTTCTAATATTTAAAATATTATTTTCAGGCGACATTTTCTCCTGTGTTGGTTGACGCTTTCTAGGCAAGTTTTCATATTACCTTTCTCTTGAAACCCATTCTATCTTTAAGCAGATCTAAAATAAAATATTGTAAGAATAGTCTAAAAGTTGCAATGTAACTATAGTAAGTTTTTCTGCCGGGGAATCCTAGTCTATATTTTGTAAATAAGAGAATGGAGCATATAGGACAGCTAACAAGAAGGTTATTGATTCCGGTGGAGGAACATGCATTGAGCAAAGTGGAAGAGGTCAAGGAGAGTAACTCTAAACTCACTTGCCATTGTGGAAAGGGAATATTGTTCTCTCTCTTGCTCTCTCTCTCTCTCTCTCTCCTTTAATGTTTATTTATTCTTGAGAGACAGAGCATGGGGCAAAGAGGGGCAGAAATAAAGGGGTACAGAAGATCCAAAGCAGGCTCTGAACTGACAGCTTAGAGCCTGACGCAGGACTTGAACCCACAAACCATGAGATCCTGACCTGAACTGAATTCTGACACTCAACTGACTGAGGCACCCAGGTGCCCCAAGGGAACACTGTTCTTTTTTCAAGAACTTTTACTCCTGGGCTTTCCAAATTGTGTGAAGTACTGAGGAATTTCACTACCTGCCTATTTGACATGAACTGTCCCTTTTATAAATATTAATACGCATTTAAATTGTGAAAAACAGTTCAGCAATATTGTAATTTGATATTTGGAGATACAATTGATTTGCAGTTGGAATGGAAATGCTCTTTGTCTCTGGAGACATCAGAATGTCTGGTTTTTAAATCTTGGACAAAATAAGGGCAGTGGAATGTATGTGCTGCTTTAGGTGTGTAATATACAATAGTTACCACCAGGGCTTTTTTGTTTTGTGTTTTTTGGTTTTTTTACTAATGGTTTGCTAACAGTTTGAAATGCTTGGCTTGATCATTGAAAGGGCTACTGAAAGTTTATTCCAGGGAGATCCCCCCAAAGCCGAGATTCCTTGCACAAGTATCGAAAGTTCAAGCCAGAGACTGGCACAAAAAAGAACACTGAGGAGGTCACAGTACAGAATGTCCCTTGTACTGCTTACACTTGCACTCACTTTCTTTCACTATACTATACCCTTTGCTTACACAGGTATATTACGTACAGTCTGCAGAACATACCCTGCAATATTTGCGTTTTGGCGTATCTTGAAATATCAGTCGGGGACTTAGTGTCTTAGTCTCCTTTAAAGCCCTGAAACGTAGGGGCGCCTGGGTGGCGCAGTCGGTTAAGCGTCCGACTTCAGCCAGGTCACGATCTCGCGGTCCGTGAGTTCGAGCCCCGCGTCGGGCTCTGGGCTGATGGCTCAGAGCCTGGAGCCTGTTTCCGATTCTGTGTCTCCCTCTCTCTCTGCCCCTCCCCCGTTCATGCTCTGTCTCTCTCTGTCCCAAAAATAAATAAACTTTAAAAAAAAAAATTTAAAAAAAAAAAAAAAAAAAAAAAAAAAAATAAAGCCCTGAAACGTTAATGTCTTTTAAACAATGTACCTCAGCTAATGTGTAAAACTTCTTCCAACATTGACATTGTTTTTCCTTTCAATAACCTTCACATAGAAGTTCTTAGCTTGATCCAAAGAAGTATAATAAAACCTTGGTTTGTGAGCACAATTTGTTTTGGAAACATGTTTGTCATCCAAAGCATTTGTTTGTCAAAGTGAATTTCCCCATAAAAAAAAATGGAAACTCAGATGATTCGTTCTACAACCCAAAAATATTCATATAAAATGATTACAATACTATAATGTAATACAAAATAATAAAGAAAATACAAAATATAAAGAAAAATAAACAAATTAACCTGCACTTACTTTTGAAAACCTTTGTGATTGGTGTGAGGGAGACAAGAGAGAGGAGGGTTATTGTGTAGGACAACTTTCATGATCACTGTTGGATATTGACTACAGTACAGTATTAATAAAGTCTTCTCATATACTATATTTAATGTACACTGGAAATAAGGCACCAGGGGAAAGGGTCTATATCTGTAGGCAGCTTGACCTAGAAAGAAGCAAGGCATTCCTAAGCTTACTCTTGTATGAGAAAGCAAAGGACTGTCCACAGGTGCCCTAAAGTAACAAAAAGTAACACCAGTGCCAGTTGTGAGCACCTTCCAACGTTCTGAAAAATCACTGATACCTGCCAAATATCATGGCCTGAGACCAAGCATCCAAGCATGGGAGACAACCACCCACAATCCCTCAGTGTGTGTGTGTGTGTGTGTGTGTGTGTGTGTGTGTGTGTGTGAGAGAGAGAGAGAGAGAGTGAGAGAGAGAGAGAGAGAGAAGAACCACTGGCAAAGGACTGTCCACAGGTGCCCTAAAGTAACAAAAAGTAACACCAGTGCCAGTTGTGAGCACCTTCCAACGTTCTGAAAAATCACTGATACCTGCCAAATATCATGGCCTGAGACCAAGCATCCAAGCATGGGAGACAACCACCCACAATCCCTCAGTGTGTGTGTGTGTGTGTGTGTGTGTGTGTGTGTGTGTGTGTGAGAGAGAGAGAGAGAGAGTGAGAGAGAGAGAGAGAGAGAAGAACCACTGGCTCAGTTGTGATCGTGTAGTACGACGATCATTCACCATACTACTAGTATTGCAAGACATCACTCGTTTGTCAAGTTAAAATTTACTAGAAATGTTTGCTCTTCTTACAGAACACTTACAGAACAAGTTACTCACAATCCAAGGTTTTACAACCCAATGGAGAGGCTAACGCACCCTGAAGCTGAGCTGCCCTTGCAGCACTCTATCCATCACGCTATTTCCCCAGTCAGGCACAGGTGGGAAATGGCACTGGTGGATTTGCTCTGAACTCATGATTTAGAACAAGATATGCAACCCCCATCTAGTCATGATAAAAACAACAATTTCTAATTGAAAACATCCTGCAAAATGCTTGATGTACTCTTCAAACTGTCAAGATCTCAAAAAAACAAGAGAAGTCTGAGAACTGTCACAGATAAGAGAAGCCTAAGAATGAAAGACTATTAAATACACTGTTGTACCTAGATGGGATCCTGGAACAGAAAAGTGACACTAGATAAAAACTAAGGAAATCTGAAATAAGTGCAGACTTTAATAATAATACTGTATCAATATTGGCTCAGTAAATGTGATGAATGTACCATACTAATGTAGGATATCAATGGGGAAACTGGGTGTGGACTATATGGGAACTTTCTGAGATCTTCACAACTTGTATGTAAATCTAACACTATTCTAAAATAAAACATTTATTTAAAAAGGCATTCAGATGTAGTATTTTCTTTTTATATATTTTTTATCTTTAATAACACTTAACCAAAATACATTTAAATCACACTTAAATCTGTTTCAAGACAATAGGTGATAATCACCATATAATTTACTCTAGATATTCAGGAACAGAGTAGCAAGCATTCAAAATCAGTATTTTCAAGAGCACCTACAGTGAATATTTATGAATATTAAACAAGACCTTTTGAATACAAAGCATAACAAAAATTAGAATGTGTCCAATTTCTACCATTGGTCAAGTGCAATGTTTTTCATATGTGTACCCACAATTAGATATTTCTATGACCTAAAGAGAAATATTTGTCAAAGTGAAAATACTCTGAGAAATTCTTCAGTAAGCAAAATTTTTATTGAAGTTTTTATTTCTATGTATTAATAAATAAACCATTAGAATCCCTCTAAAGGGAGATAAATATATATAGTTTGTTCTTCTCTGCACTCAACAGACATTTTTCACAATTGGGTTTGGGTTACACAGAAAGTTTACTTGTGGGAACATAAAAACAAAATCTGAAAATCAAATTTGATTTATGGAAAGAAATCCCATGGGAAGTACTTAGCTATATTATAAATTGAATAGTTGAAACATATTCTATGAGAACAAAATATTTTGTGTACACTAAATACATATAAACACTAAAGTGAACATAAAAGTAGTATAGTAAACTAACAAAATAGGGCTCAAAAAAAACTTGAGTCACAAGAATGATACTTAATCATTCCTTTTTAGTCTTAATAAACATTGTAAACTGTAATTACTTTTCATTTTTTCTAAGAGTCATTTTCTAGGACAGTCCTGATTTAGAATATTCTTGAATTAAATCTTTGATGTTTCAACATATTTTTGTTTTACTAGTTTAGATTTAATTCGCATAATAATAAAAATATTTGCAAGTATGGCTGTTCAGCAAATACAACAATTCATGATCATCTATAATTCCACACTCCACAAAGAGCTGCTACATATCAAACTCTTAAATTGTAACAAGAACAAAATTTTAAAGTATTTTCTTAATATAAAATTGAGTCAAAGGGTCAGAGCATTTTTAAAAACTTTCGGTAAAATTTCTCATTCAAATAATGCATAAATTTGTAGCCCAGCCAAGAAATATGGTTTACACCAATTTGTACACGATCAGCAGTACTTTATGACATTTTATGTTACTAATCTGGCAAAGAATTATTTAATTTGCAATTGTGGATTAACACTGAGGTTAACATTTTGGGTACACATATGGAAAAGTACACATATAACCTCTATCTCACACCATATACAAACGCCATTTCCAGAGGAATATAGATCAAACTGTAGAGGTTTGATAAGAAACTTTCCATAAGACAATGTAAGGTAATATTTTCATGACCTTGGAGAAGGGAATGACTTCTTTAAAAGGATACAATCAAATTATCAATAAATTAATTTTGATTACTAAAATTATTAAATTATTGATTGATATGGTTTTAAAATTAAGAATTGTATTTATCAAGCAAAATGTTAAAGAGTGAAAATGCAAGCCATAAAATGGAAGATACTAGCAGCAAATTTAGCTGAGAAAAGACTTTCATTTGGACAATAGAAAGAACTACTTTCTTTAAAATAATAAGAAAAAGACAGATGCCTTGACAAAACAGAATGAATATGAAAATCAAATACAGATTTCTAAATCAAAGTATCCAAATGCTCGCTAAACATATGAAAATGCTGAACTTTATTAGTCAGTCATTAGGGAAACGCAAATTAGCACCTAGTGAGATGCTACCATAAATTCACCAGGAGGGCTAAATTTAAAAGAACATTACAAAATATTCCTGAAATGTGGAACCAGAACCCTTGCTGTTGCTAGTCAGGGTGTAAATTTATGCAACCACTTTAGAAAACTATGAAATTATCTAATGAATTTAAACATATACATCTTCTATGATCCAGCAATCCACTCATAGATTTATGCAAAAGAGAAATGTACATATGAGCAACAGATTACATGTATTATATGTAATGTATATTATATTCATATTGTTTTTAATATTATATCACATTATTTTTTAATAGCCCAAAGTAGCACACAACTCATCTATCAACACTAGTGTAAATAAATGAATAAAACAAAATACTATAATTATGCACAAGAACAGGATAAATTTCAAACACATAGTTTGGAGCAAAATAGGCACAAAAGAATACATATTTTAATATCTGATTTATGTAAATTTCAAAAACAGGGACATTATAGTGGGTTAAAATTCAGAGCAATGTTTACTTTTGGGAATAAGTGAGAAGCTCATGATTTGAAGAGAGCCTGAAAGCTGGCTCTGAGGTTCTGGGAAGATTCTATTTCTTGACCTGGTGGTGGCTACATGGCTATGTTTATTGGGTAAGTATTTATTTATCTGTACATTCATGATTCTTGTTCTTTCCTGTACATTAAATTTCAATGAAACATTTGTTTTTGAATGAATGCAGTCTTAAGTAGACAGTTTTAAGAAATAATACTTCCAAAAATTGTATGAAGTTCAAATTTAAAGAAAAAAACTTGGGACACCTGGGTGGCTAAGCTAGTTGAGTTACTAAATCTTGATTTGGGCTGAGGTCATGATCTCGCATTTAGTGGTTCAACAGTGGGACACCAACAGTGTGGAGCCTGTTTGGGATTCTCTCTCCCCCTGTCTCTCTCTGCCCCTCTCCCACTCGCACTCCCTCTCTCTTTCCCTCAAAATAAATAAACATTAAAAAAATAAACATCTTTTAAAAAAGGGAAAAAAACTTTTCTTCTAGCTTTTTAAATTGTTTTCTATCCGCAAAAATAAGAATTATCACAGGTTTACATTTGCCCAATAGTTCATTAGGAATTTCTACAATCAGTTTGAGTGAAGAGGAAGTGTACAACAACATTTAATTTGTGAAACACCACTAAGTGGCTAGCCCTATCTGCATCTCATACGATATAATCATATTGTATATATTGGGAAGGATACAGAAGAGCTCAGGTAGATAACAGAAATGATTCCCAGTGAATACCTGACTGACTGTAACCATTAATCGATTCCAGAATGTGGTATGGAATGTCACATTAAGTGGTAAGTTATTATTCCTATACAACTGTATGTTACTAGAATGCCAAAACTACTGGTGAGTAACTGATCAGGATGTAATAGAAATCTATTTACAGTTTTAAAAATACTTTCTATGCTCTCATGCCTGCTGATACAGCATGCTCTGTCTTCATGAGCTATTTTATAAAACATCTAAAGATCTGAAATAAACTCTAAATGTCATTCTTTTAAAGAGGACATATTTCAAAAGAGAGATCAGATTTAACATTAGTAAAATATTTATAAGTTCTAGTTAAATTCTAACTCAAAGCAGTTTTTATCTTATAACTCTGGATGCAATATTGAAATGTAGGTGAAAATGCCCTGGTCATTTACTATAATGCCATAGGCCATGTGTGGGAAGCATCAGGAAAGAAAAAAGATGAGCCTGAGGTCATATTTTGACTCTGTCATTTACCAGATGTGTTGTCTTGAGATCAGTTAGCCTTCCAATTAAAAAATATATAAAAGTGAAATAATATTTACCTCCAAGGTGTTTAATTAGCATGTTTTATACTGTTACTCTCTTTCTCTGTGCACTGCCACAAACAGATAAAAATGTCTGTGGCTTTGATTAAAGTTCCCTAATAAATATTTTAAAAATGTTTCCTCATTTTCATTGATTAATAGATTAAAATCTGGATATGTGCCTAATTCCTGAATTATAATCAAATGTTTTTTTATTTTTAATTACACCAATGACAAGGCATTGTTCTATGCAAATAATAAATGTTATATGCAAATGACACATTTATTTCATTTATTTACTTCTCTGATCTTATTATTATTACTTTGGTTTAAGGGTATGTTGTCCAAATATATCTCTCCACATAAATGATAATTTTTATGATCCAATTATAGTTCTCAATTATGATAACCGGCATGAAATTTATTCATCCATAGAGACCTATTTTACTACAAGTACATTAATCAGTAAAATGAATGCAGGTGAATAAAATTGTAAACATGCTAGAGAAAATGGAAGGAAGATGCATAAGTAATTATCACATTATACAGCATTAAATACTTTATCTTTTTTATATGTTAACCAAGAATAACAATTAAGTGAGAGCCTCTGGAAGGTATTATGAATTTAGCTATATTTATTCCTTCAGTAAAACATAGTGAACATCTACTTATTATGAGTTACTATAGTCTATCAAACTAGGAATATAAAAGGAATAAGATAGGAATCTCTGCTTTAACAGAACTTAACTTTTGTGTGCATGAGAGAGAGATGATAAATATGTAAGTAAGTGTATACATAGTCCATGTTCAGATACTGGTAAGTGTCACCAGAAAATGAAACTGATGTAAAAGATGGAGAAAATTGGTGGGCAGAGAATTAAGCAGGGGCGTTCGGATGGTTAGGCCCTTTCCTCCTGTCTCAGAGACCTTATTCCATGTAAGATAGGGTGGGGTAGGCTAGGTCTCTTATACTAATGCTGCTTTAGGGGTTAGAGGGAACAATGATTTTTAATTCAGTTGAGTTTACTTTTGCTTATATTTAATATTCAAGTATTAAGAATGTATGCAAATCAATTCGGCTGCAAGAAAAATGATGATATGGGTGTACATGGCTAACAGAGACAGATTGGAAATTCAGTGCTGCAGGAGCCAAAGTGAAGAAAAATTCTGCCAACTCAGAAGTGCTTATGCCTGTGAACTTTCCTGTCTTTGAGTGTTGTTTTAGAACAAATCAAAGATTCCTCTGAAGACCAAGAAAAGAGTGAATACCCAGCCATAGTTATGAACATCTAACTTTGTTTCTTGTTCACCGTTAGCTTTACGAAAACTTTCTCTGACAGTCCTGGCCATGCCCAGGTGAACTTTGAGTTGAGTCCTAAATGAGAACAGCAATACAGAGGTGTTAAGATCTGGGGAAAGAGAACAAAATAATCTAAGCATATATTTGAGTAGGAGGCTAAATATAGGCGGTGTCTTGATGACCATGTAAAAGTGTGTCTATTTTTCAAGCGCAATGAGAAGTCAATGAGGGTTTTTAAGCAAGAAAATTTTATGATCTAATTTGAGTTTGGATAATTTTGGATTATCACATTGACTATTTAACAGGGAAAATCTACCATAGGGACACATGGGAAATCATGGAATCAAGCTAAGAAAGTAGAAACAATTACTACTTAGACTAGAATACTGTCCCTGGAAATGGATAGAATTTGGCAAAATCCAGTTTTATTTTGGAGAGAAAGTGATAGGACTTCCTAATGTAATAGATGTGGGTGTTAAGGAAATGAAAATAATTAAGGGTGCTTCTGAGGTTTGGGGATTTAATAACAGTGGAGGATAGTAACATTCAGTAAAATGGAGTTGATTGAAGGAACACCTTGATGGGAAACAGGTTACAAGAAGAATACAAGACTCATTAATTTGACTTTTTAAAAATTTTTTTTAATGTTTATTTATTTTTGCGAGAGAGAGAGATGGGGGTGGGGGTAGAGAGACAGAGAGACACAGAGTCAAAAGCAGGTTCCAGGCCCTGAGCTGTCAGTACAGAGCCTGATGTGGGGCTTGAACTCACGAACCAGGAGATCATGACCTGATCCAAAGTCAGACGCTTAACTGACTGAGCCACCCAGGCACCCCAAGACTTATTAAGTTTATAATAATATTTCTAGAGGGCATATTAAATTTAAGAGACCTATGTCATATATGTGTGCCTGTAACCTGGGATACCAGGTGTCCTGTACAAATGAATTTAGGAGTTTTTATCACATGGATGCTATTTAATGTTTATGGAGCTAGAGGAGATCACCAAACAATAACATATTAAGAACAAAGTCGTGGGGGGCAGAATTAAGCTCTGTTAATTACTACATGAGAAATAAGGGAGAGAAGAAGGAGCCAATAGGGTGACCCTGATGGAAAATTGTAAAAAAAGTATTTTGGGGCTCCTGGGTGGCTCAGTCGGTTGAGCATCCGATTTCAGCTCAGGTCATGGTCTTGTTCGTGAGTTCGAGCCCAGCATCAGGCTCTGTGCTAACAAACAGCTCAGAGCCTGGAGCCTGCTTCGGATTCTGTGTGTGTGTCTCTCTCCCCCTCCGGGGCTCATGCTCTGCCTCTCTCTGTCTCTCAAAAATAAATAAATGTTTAAAAAAAAGTATTTTGTCCTTGGGACAAAGAGAAGTTTGTGTATCAGGAAGGGAGCTATGTTAAATACTGAGATCAGGAAACATTTCATGTGACCTCTGCTTTGGCTAAGCCAGAGCAGTTCTAGTGGAACATAGGAGCAGAAGTCCAATAGGAACTGACTGCAGAACTGGAGGTAAGAAAGTTAGAGTCCGTTTATATAGAATATAACAGAATATAATTTCTAAAATGTTCACTGTGAAAGGGAAAGAAAAATGGGGTGATAAATATGAACAGATGCGGAATTAAATATTTTTTTCTACTTTTGTTTGTTTTAATTTAAGACAGATATTCCTTTTGTTGTTGTTGTTTTTAAATGTTTATTTATTTTTGAGTGACAGGGAGAAACAGAGCACAAGCAGGGGAAGAGTAGAGAGAGAGGGAGACACAGAATCCAAAGCAGGGTCTGTGCTGACAGGCCAGAGTCTTGTCGCCGGGCTCAAACTCATGGACCATGAGATCATGACCTGAGCCAAAGTAGGATGCTTAACCCACTGAGCCACCCAGGTGCTCCTAGACTTGTTTTAATGCTAACAGAAATGATCTAGTACAGTAGGAGAAATTTAAGATTCTGGGTAAAGATTATTTCAGGAATTAATTCTTTAAGAAGCCTAGGGAATATGGGAATTACAGAAAAAGTTGAGGGTTTGGACAAGGCTTTCATGCGAGCAGGAAGTACAGTTTTCCTTATAAGAGAATTGAAGGCAGGAAATATGAGTAAAGGTGCAGGTAATGTGGTATTGCAAATATGAAGCATTTTAGGAGTCTTGTTTGTATAATTGTCTTAGCAAATTATGAGGCAAATCTCAGGGTAGGAGCAGAAGATTGAATTATTTAAAGTCTAAGAGGGAGGAAAGAAGATAGGAACTAATTTCATTAAGTAGGAACATAAATTTCTTGGAGAAATGTAGTATTAAAAGATAGTAGTATGATTTATTTACTTGATTATTTTATACTTCTCCAGCATTTGAAATATTTTACAAACATTAATGATTTATGGAATTGTTAGAAATCAAATAAATACTTTAGCATATAAAATAATGACTGATCTAAAATTTTGGAATGGATTTACTTCGTGACCATAGGTATAAAGACATAGATTGAATTTGTCTAACACAACTACGTTTAAAGTCAGATGTTTACAAGTCATTAAAAACAATTACAAACATGGTTTAATTTAACATTTCTCTCAGTGAAAGCCACAGTATGATTTTGTTTCTGGCTGGTCAGGCTTCATGCCTGAGCATGTTGGGACCACTCCTTTTTCCCTACTTTATCTGTCTCCATATCTAGATAGGCATGTGCCCCCAGAGATTTTATATATTTTAATCTAATGTCTAATGTCTTCTGAGCATACATTCATTTTGAAAAATTTACACACTGCCTTTTATTAAACTCCCTTCTTTCCCTCTTTCAACACCCTCTACACTATTTTCCTAAATCAATACACGTAATACAAAACATATTCTACACTTTGCACACAATGGTGTTAATCACATAATTATCTTTAATAACAGTGAATTGGAAATAAGCTCAAAGGACTAAAATAGTAAATGATAAAGTGAATTAGGGATAAATGTAAACTTGTAAAGTCATTGAACTAAGACTATGTTTATGTACCTTTTCAATATCACACAGGATTTTTGTTATGATACTAAATGACAAACATACACAAATTACATATGAACTACTTTTTAGCACATCTTACTTTGTCCCCCCAAAATTTTAAGATAGCTTGAAAAATCCCATACTATTCAACATGACAAAAACACATAAACTTTGGGAAATGATTTAAAAGGGGAAAATTATGATGTTAAGGTATATTCCTTCTACCTCGACTTTATTGAGGGTTTTTATTAAGAAAGGATGCTATATTTTCTTTAATGTTTATTTATTTTTGACAGAGAGAGAGACAGAGTATGAGCAGGGGAGGGGCAGAGAGGGGGGGGGGACACAGAATCAGAAGCAGGCTCCAGGCTCTGAGCTGTCAGCACATAGCCCAACGCGGGGCTAGAACTCACAGACCACAAGATCATGACCTGAGCCAAAGTCGGACTCTCAACGGACTGAGCCACCCAGGTGCCCCGAAAGGATGCTGTATTTTGTCAAACACGTCTTCTGCATCTATTGACAGGATCATGTGGTTCTTATCCTCTCTTCTATTAACGTGATGAATCACACTGATTGATTTATGAATATTGAACCAGCCCTGCAGCCCAGGAAGGAATCCCATTTGATCATGGTGAATAATTCTTTTTGTTTCCTGTTGAATTTGGTCTGCTAGTATCTTGTTGAGAATTGTTGCATCCATGTTCATCAGAGATATTGGCCAGTAATTCTTTTTAGTTGGGTCTCTGTCTGGTTTGGGAATCAAGGTAATGTTAGCATCATAGAATGAGTCTGGAAGCTTTCCTTCCATTTCTAATTTTTGGAAGAGCTTGAGAAGAATAGGTATTAAGTCTGCTTTAAGTGTCTGGTAGAATTCCCCTAGGAAGCCATCTGGCCCAGGACTCTTATTTGTTGGGAGTTTTTTGATAACTGCTTCAATTTCTTCACTGGTTATGGGTCTGTTCAGATTTTCTATTTCTTCCCATTTGAGTTTTGGCGGTGTGTGGGTGTCTAGAAATCTGTCTATTTCTTCCAGGTTGTCCAGTTTGATGGCATATAACTTTTCATAGTATTCTCTAATAATTGTTTGGATTTCTGTGGTGTTGGTTGTAATCTGTCCTCTTTCATGATTTTATCTATTTGGGTTCTCTTTTCTTTTTGAGAAGTCTGGCTAGGAGATTATCCATTTTGTTTGTTTTAAAAAAACAACTCTTAGATTCATTGATCTGTTCTACTTTTTTTTTTTTTTGATTCTATATTGTTTATTTCCACTCTAATCTTTATTATTTCTCTTCTTTGGCTGGCTTTGGGGTTTCTTGGCTGTTTCTAGTTCCTTTAGGTGTGAGGTTAAGTTGTGCATTTGGGATCTTTCTGGCTTCTTGAGATAGGCCTGAACTGTAATGTATTTTCCTATTAGGACTGCCTTTGCTATATGACAAAGGGTTTGGACTGTTATGTTTTCATTTTCATTTGCTCCCATTTATATTTTTAAATATATTCTTTAAATGTCTGGTTAATCCATTCATTCTTTAGTAGGATGTTCTCTAACCTCCATGCATTTAGAGGCTTTCCAAATTTTTTCTTGTGGTTGATTTCAAGTTTCATAGCATCGTGATCTGAAAATATGCATGGTATGATCTCAATTCTTTTATATTTGTTGAGGGCTATTTTGTGACACAGTATGTACATATTTTGGAGAATGCCCCATGTGCATTTAAGAAAAATGTGTATTCTGCTGCCTTTGGATGAAAAATTCTATATCTGTCAAGTCCATCTAGTCCAGTGTATCATTCAAAGCCATTGCTTTTTTAATTGATTTTCTGCCTAGAAGATCTGTCCATTGTTGTAAGTGGAGTATTAAAGTCACCTGAAATTACCATATTATTATCAATAAGATTGCTCATGTTTGTGATTAATTGATTTATATATTTGGGTGCTCTCAAGCTGGGGGCAGAAACACTTACAATTGTTAGCTCTTCTTGATGAATAGACCCCTTAATTATGATATAATGCCCTTCTTCATCCTCAATGGGGAAAAACTGAGGGTTTTCCCCTGAGATCAGGAACACGACAGTGATGTCCACTCTCATCACTGTTGTTTAACATAGTGTTGGAAGTCCTAGCCTCAGCAATCAGACAACAAAATGAAATAAAAGGCATCTAAATTGGCAAAGAAGAAGTCAAACATTCACTTTTCGCGGAGGACATGATACTCTACATGGAAAACCCAAAACACTCCACTGAAAAGCTGTTGGAACTGATACATGAACTCAGCAAAGTCCCAGGATACAAAATCAATGTCCAGAAATCAGTGCATTTCTAAACACCAATAATGAAGCTACAGAAAGAGAAATCGATCCCATTTACAATTGCAACAAGAATCATAAAATACCTAGGAATAAACCTAAACAATGATGTTGAAGACTATAGAGAACTTATGAAAGAAATTGAAGAAGAGACAAAGAAATGGAAAAACACTCCATGCTCATGAGTTGGAAGAACAAATATTGTTAAAATGTCAATACTCCCCAAAGCAATCTACACATTCCATGCAATTCCAACCAAAATTGCACCAGCATTCTTCTCAGAGCTGGAACACATAATCCTAAAATTTGTATGGATCCACAAAATACCCTGAATAGCCAAAGTAATGTTGAAAAAGAAAACCAAAGTGGGAGGCCTCACACTTTCGCTTGTACTACAAATCTGTAATTATCAAAACAGTATGGTATTCACATAAAAACAGGCATATAGACCAATGGAATAGAGAACCCAGAATTGTACCCACAAATGTATGGATAACTAATCTTTGACAAAGCAGGAAAGAATATCCGATGGAAAAAAAGAGTCTCTTTAGCAAATGGTGCTGGGGAGAACTAGGCAGCAACATGCAGAAGAATGAAACTGGACAACTTTCTTACAACATACACAAAAATAAACTCAAAATGGATGAAAGACTTAAATGTCAGATGGGAAGCCATCAAAACCCTAGAAGGGAAAACAGGCAACAACCTCTTTGACCTTAGCCACAGCAACTTCTTACTCAATAGCAAGGGAAATAAAAGCAAAAATGAACTGTTTGGACCTCATCAAGATAAAAAGTTTCTGCACAGCAAAGGAAGCAATCAACAAAATGAAAAGGCAACCAACAGAATGGGAGGTGATATTTTGAAATCACATATCAGATAAAGGGTTAGTATCCAAAATCTATAAAGAACATACCAAACTAACACCCAAAAAACAAATAATCCAATGAAAAAATGGGCAGAAGACATGAATAGACACTTTTCAAAAGAAGACACACAGATGGCCAACAGACACCTGAAAAGATGCTCAACCTCACTCATCATCAGGGAAATACAAATCAAAACCATATTGAGATACCACCTCATACCAGTCAGAGTGACTAAAATTAACAACTCAGGAAACAATAGATGTTGCAAAGGATGTGGAGAGACAGGAACCCTCTTGCACTGTTGGTGGGAATGCAAACTGGTGAAGTTGCTCTGGAAAACGGTGTGGAGGTTCCTCAAAAAATTAAAAATAGAATTACCCTACGACCCAGCAATAGCACTATTAGGAATTTATCCAGTGGATATAGGAGTGCTGATTCATAGGGGCACATGTACCCCAATGTTTATAGCAGTGGTATCAACAATAGCCAAATTATGGAAAGAGTCCAAATTTCCATCACCTGATGAATGGACAAAGAAGATGTGGTTTACACATACAATGGAATACTACTTGGCAATGAGTAAGAATGAAATCTTGCCATTTGCAACAACGTGGATAGATCTGGAGGGTATTATGCTAAGTGAAACAAGTCAGTAAGAAAGATATCATATGTTTTCACGTAAATATGGAATTTGAGAAACTTGACAGAAGACAATGGGGGAAGGAAAGGAGAAAAAATTGTTTCAAACTGAGAGGGCAGAAAACCATAAGAGACTCTTAAATACAGAGAACAAACTGAGGGTTGATGGGGGGCTGAGGGGAGAGGAAAATGGGTGATGGGCATTGAAGAAGGCACTTGTTGGGATGAGCACTGAGTGCTGTATGTAAGCGATGAATCATGGGAATCTACTCCCGAAGCCAAAAGCACATGCATACACTGTATGTTAGCTAACCTGACAATAAATTATGTTTTAAAAAAATAAATAATAAATAAAGTAAAAGGGGAATATTTTTAGGGAAAACAAAATGAAAACCAATTGGATTTTATTCCCAAAAATCTTCCAAAAGATGCTATATTTGGACAGAAATTTTACTCTAGGTATCTTCAATACCAAGTTTCTCTAATTAAAAAAATAATAATAATAAGATTGGTTCTATAATTTAGAGTATCTGCTAGAGAAAGTAAACCAGGTGTTCCAGGAAAAGCCCACTAAAACTGACTTGAATACCTGCTAGACTTTACTGTCCTGCCTCAGACTCCTTAACATGTGTGAGCAAATTTATTTCTATTCAGCAGAAAAGAAGATGAAGCAGAAGAGGAGCATATAACTAGTTTTCTTTAAAAACTTATTGTCATAAATATACAATTAAGAAGAGGTGAATTACTCTCTGGTTCATCAAGAGACAACTCATTTATTTCCATTAAAGTGAGAATTTGCCTCTGTTACTGTTGCTACTGCTGCTGCTGCTGATAATTAATTACTGTTTCTACAACATCTTCTAAGTAGAATAAGCCACTAATAGGTTGGTCTATAATCATACTCTCTCACTAATGTACTGTAATGATAATGACATGGGAGCAGTACAGGTATATTCTCCCAATTCCATGACCCCTAGCCAAGGGACCAAATGTGTATTTTAATGTATTTTTTTAATTTGATAAGTAATACAAAACATAGACTTCAGGCTATATTACACCTCATAAACAAACCTATTAATATTTCTGCAGGGGAGCACGTGGATATTTTCATTTGGTTGGATAAAAGAAGACTAACGTAGCAGTTCAAAGCATGATTTCCTACTAAATGAATTTACAAACATTTATAATAAAACCAAACTTTTAGTTTTTAGTGTTTTGCCTTGTTTTTATTTGGGAACAGTAGTTATGAGATCTTCTTGGCTTCAGCATTCCATGCAGGTTGTTACAAAGGTTAAGTACAGAGATTTAAATCATTTGCCTGATGCCTGTAGAATGCTCATAAGTACTATGTACCTATTTTGTCCATGTTCCTGGCAGGCTATTTTTATAGATGCTTGTTGTGCAAACAAGGGATGTAGAACATCTTGCTGAACGTCCAAGTGGAGCCACAGATAGGTTTATGCGGGACTTTTAGGCTGGAAGTAACGTATATTCGATATACTATGGCAAATACCATGCTCTTAAGATATTTACTTTCAGATGCCAAAAACATCAAACGTTATCTTGGTAGAACAACATATAAGGATGAAAATATTAACCCTTTTATTAGAGGCAAAAGTTGAAACACTGAAATCTTATTTCCTAACTTATTTGAAGGGAGGGCGGGCATCAAACACCTGCTCTGTGTAGTCTGATCACCAGACAGTATATCTGTATTCTCGGATCTAGTGGTAGTTTATCAAAAGATTCAAAGCTCTATAGATGCTAGAATAGAAAGTCTCTTAAAATTTAAGAGATTTAATTCTGTGTAATACTTGGTCAATATGGTTTTATTCTTACTGGTGGGCCCAGCTATAGTAGCCCTCTCTCCTACTCTCTTGAGTCTGCTATAGAGGAGCCCTCTCTCCTACTCTCTTGAGTCTGATAACCTGAAAAATGGAATCTTGACCATGAAAACAGGATTGATGAATTAGCAGGTTACATATTTAAAAATTTACAGGCCAAATTTTGTTTTTCCTAATTTTACTCAAAATAGATAGTTATATCAAGCATCAGTTATTTCCCATACCATGAAGAGACCCTGTCTCCAGCTGCCCATGTCAGGCAGATCTCCTTGGATTGGGGTTGAATAAGGTTTTCATGACAAAAAGAGAAACAAGATATGGCTGATAAAATGAGAATTTTGAATATTTCATTCTTGATATTTGGCTTCCATTTGATTTTCAGTACAAAAGGAAGACAGGTATGTTATATTCTAATGTAAAATCCTGAGACCTAGAGATATTAATTTTATTCATTCAATAAGATTTTACAAAATTCATATATCATGAATGTTCATGCCACCCAAATTTGCCTTCCATTGAAGGGATGGAATATGAATCCGGGGACAATCTGGTCACTGGACTGGCCCCACATACCTGTTATAGTGTGTTATTGGTATTTAAGACTGATTCATGCCATAACTGGCATGAATACAGTTAACCCTAGTTCTTAAAACTGATTGAAATTATATGATATATAAATGCCATTTAAATCTTTCTCTTGAAATATAAGGCTTTTTTTGTCAAAGGTGATCCTTTTCTGATATGAAGCACTGATAAAATAGCAACAATTAATAACTAAAGAACTATTTAAACAAATGATTTCCTTCCTTTCCTCGTTACAAAATGATCTTCATTTTGATAAGTTCTAAAATTTTAACACGTTCTAAGATACCTTAAAATCCAGGATTTAAGACAAATAAGCAGATGCATATTCCACATGGAATTCTTTCCTGTGTTTGTTCTTTTTCAGCGTCTTTTTTCAATCGTAAAATTACTCCAATATGACTAGAACACCTGAAACCATCATTCTTTCTTAATTAGTGCAAAATAATAAGAAGGAAGGGAATCATTAAATATACCTTTAACTTTGCTTCTGTTTGGAAAATGTTGAAAATATGAAACTATTAATTTAAAATGCACACACACACACACACACACTTGCATAAACACCAACCTGTCTTCCTTCCTTCCTCCCTCCCTCCATCCCTGCCTTCCTTCCTTTCCTTGATTCCTTCCTTCTTTCCTTCCTTCCTTCCTTCCTTCATCATCATTTATTCATCAGCTATCTACACAAACACATAACATAAACATTATATAGAATCCATACTTCATATCTCTCTCTCCCTCTCCCGCTGTGTCTTTTTGCATGTTTTAGGTACATTTTGAAAGTTTCCCTCAGAAGAAAAATTGTTGATAATGTGTTTGCAACAGATTCAGATTTCTCAACTCCTTACGATATTTATTGCTTACTATTTTGACTTGATAATCAAAGATTTCCAATTGATCTTCACTAAAATGCAAAAAAAAACTTTAGTCACCACTATCAACTTCAAGTCGTGTTCCACGTTATTTTTATTTAAAAAATTTGTGAAATTATACATATCAATTGACTATCAATTCACAGTTGAAGATCCACTGATACGCTGAGTTTTTGTTGTTTTGTTCTCTTTGTGTTGAGAAATCTAATTGCATATGTTTCTGCAGAGCACAAATCATTATTATTCTTATGAATCCACAAAAGCATGTATTAAGGTAGATTTGCCAAGGAATAATGAGCTTTTTTTTTCTTTTTTCTCTATAATAAGACCCACTCCATTAAAGAAAATGCTCATTAGTAACATATTTGTTTGTGCCTTGAGTGAGGACTACATTAGGAATCATTATTTCATTTTGGAGCAGATGATGTATGAAAAACTCCAAGAAAACTTCAAGCCATCATCATTTGGGCTAGTCCAAGTGATTCCAAAAGCATTTTAACATCTCAATTTTATAAGTAATGGACCAAGAAGAGAGAAATCTTGTTTTTTATTTGCAAACCTGCTGTGATCATCTCCCTACAGTCACTGGAACTGAGGAAAATTGGCCAAAAACTCTCTTTTGAGGTAGTGAACTGAGGTCGGCTGTCATGAAGGTCATTACTTCATACAGAGCAATTATGGATGGCCCTTTCAAAAATGAATTCTGGGTACCACTAGGATAGATGGGACTTTAGACTGAATAGATAATTTGTTCTGTGGTTTATTCTTATATAGTTTAATAAAATAAACATATCTGAACCATTATTAAGAATACATTTTCTCTAAGCATCATCAAAATAATTTTTAGTTATTTAATAAGAGTAACACTAATTTTTTCTATATTCCATGTTGTTTTTTACTTATCTAATTTCACAACAACCTCAAGTAGGTGCAATTTAGATCACTGTTTTACTATGGAGGAAAGAGAGGGTAGAAAGATTAAATGCCTTACCCAAGGTCTCAAGCCAGTATTCAAATTCTAAAGTCAGGATCTTAACATTAGACAACAGATATGCTTATTCTTATCAAAAATAAAATCAAACTTAAAAGTACTGAGCAGATCTAAGGCAGGTGTAAGGCTACAGACACATGTTGATATTAGGGTAAAAGGCTGGAAGTGTAGAATGGAGATCCAATGAGTGTTTGAAAACAAATTAGTAAACTAAATCATTATTTTATTTTTAAAAATGTTTTAAGTTTATTTACTTATTTTGAGAGAGACATAGAGAGTGAGCCAGGGAGGGGCAGAGAGAGAGGGAGAGAAAGATCCCAAGCAGCTGTCAGCACGGAGCCCAATATGGGTCTCAAACTCACAAACCCTAAGATCATGACCTGAGCCAAAACCAAGACTTGGAGGCTTAGACAAATGAACCACTCAGGCACTCCCATTGTCTTATTTTAATTTTAGCTGATCAGTATGTAATACTATATATATATATATATATACTATATATATACATATATATTATATTATATATAATTATATATATAATTATATATATATTATACTATATACTATATATATAGTATATAAATATATATAGAATTACTATATACTATATATATACTATATATATATAGTATTATACTATATACTATATATAGTATATAGTATATATATAAATATATATAAATATTTATATAATTATATATATAAATATATATAAATATTTATATAATTATATATATAAATATATATAAATATTTATATAATTATATATATAAATATATATATATTTATATATATATTTATATATATATAATTATATATATATTTATATATATTTATATATATAATTATATAAATATTTATATATATATATATATACTATATACTATATATAGTATATATATAGTATATAGTATAATACTATATATATACATATATATATACATATATAGTATATAGTATACATATATATACTATATATATACATATATATATTATATAGTATAATACTATATATATATATATACATATATATACATATATAGTGTATATATATATTATATAGTATAATACTATACTATATATACTATATATACACTATATATATAGTATATAGTATATTACTATATATATATACATATATATATACATATATATGTATATATATAGTATATAGTATAATACATATATATATATATATATATATATATATATATATATATATATATATATATAGTATTTCCAAAACTAATTTGGGAGGGGAAAAATAAAACAGTGCCTGGACATGGGTTGAAAGGGTGGAGAGGAACAAGTAAGGGTTATGTTAAATTATAAAATTGGGAAACAATCTGAAAACTGGAAAACAAATGAGGTGAGCCCTATAATTATCCCAGCTTATTATCTTGAGAGAATTTCTAGGCTGCAGGACAGAAAGGATGAAACAGGGCAGGAATCAGCATATTTCTTACCTTGAGGGTATGGAGAAAGCTGAACTGGGGAATATTTTAGATAACTACACATGGCCTCTGCTAGTAGTCAGTATAATACTAATAGGTAAAAAAGTGGAATATGGAAACAAAGATCAGTTGGGAAAAATAGTAAGATGATACATTAAGCATAATATTAATAATCATATAAAATATGATGACTGAGACCCAGCAACTAAAAGGCAGAGAATGTCACATTGGATAAAAAAGCAATATCTAACTATATGCTGCTTGTTGAAAAAAACATTTCACATATAAAGATATCCATAGGTTAAGATTTAAGTGATGGCAAAATATATACTGTGACAGTAGTGGCCAAAGAAGGCTGGACTTTATATAAAAAATGTCAAAGTCAATTTCAGAACAAAGAATATTGCCAGTGATAAATAATAGATCATTTCATAATGACAAATGGATTGGTTCTTCAAGAGACTTAACAATCCTGAACATGCATGAACCTAATAGCAGAGTTTCAAAATCCACGAAGCAAAAGTTCTTCAAGGAGAAACAAATTGACAACTGTAAACAATTCATAGCTCTAATCAGATATGTCAATACCCTTCTCTCAATAATTAATAGAATAAGTAGGTATAAAATCAGCAAGGATATAAAAAAATCTAAAATCCACTACCAAACAGCTTTATCTAATTTATATTTGTAAAACATTGCCTCCAACAAACAAGAGTAGAATACACATCATTTTCAAATGTACCCAAAACATTTACCAAGATATACTATTTTCTAAAGTATAAAACAACTCTTACTAAATATAAAAATATTTAGGTCATGTGACATATGAGCTCTGAGTACAACATAATTTAAGTAGAAATCAATAGCAGAAAAATATATAGAAAAACCTTCAAATGTTGTAAAACTAAATGGCACAATCCTAAAAAAGGACATATATCAGAGAATAAAACAAATAGTGAATAACTATTTGCACTGAATGAAAGTGAAAACACAGCATATCAGATTGTGTCTGATGGTATTAAAGAAGTACCCAGTGATAAACAATGTAAATTCAGTAGTGTTAATGATTTTAGGTTTTTGGAGAGTCAAAGGACTATTGAGATCAAGATATTAGAAAAGGAAACTGGAAATAATGGAGGCGCTAATTGAAGAGTGGGGTTCTTAAATTTTAATTATGGAGAAAGTGCAATTTGTTACTGATAGTATGATAGTTAAGGTATAGTCATGGGAATGAGTGGCTAGGGCAGAATGAAAAAGGAGTTGAGAGATCTGAGTTTTGAAATTTTCATCTGCATGGATATTGAAATCATCAAGAATTATCAAAGCACAAAATTTGGGAATTGGAACTTTAATCAAGGTTTTTATCTTCATAGAATGAGAAGGCCAACTTCGGTTTCTAAAAACATCTGGATGGGTTTATTCTGATGACATCAGATTCAAAGTTGTATGATTTGAGGAAGAATAGAAGGTTCTAGAAGGAGCATTGGGAAGTAAGACACAGAGATGCTGCTCCTAGCACTTTAAAATCAATGGAGTACACAGAAAAGTGCCACATATCTGAGTAGGACACTGCAGCATATGCAGCAGAGTCAATGAATTTTGGCACATTTTTTAAATGTCTATTTATTTTGGGGAGAGAGAGAGACAGAGTTTAGGTGGGGGAAGGGCAGAGAGAGAGAGGAAGACACAGAACCTTAAGCAGGCTCTAGTCTCCAACCTGTCAGCACAGAGCCCGATGCGGGGCTCGAACTCACAAACTGTGAGATCATAACCTGAGCCAAAGTCAGACCCTTAACCGACTGAGCCACCCAGGTGCCCCAAAATTTAGTACATTTTTGCAGAAAGTGTCTCAGTGTGTTGAGATAATTGAAGATTCTAGTTGAGTTACTCTGTTCTAAACTATATCCCCTTAGAACCTATAAACACAAAATTTACTCTCAGATTATGTCTATTGTTCCTATTTTGAGAAAAATAAAATTTAACTCTGTAGTTAATGAAAAATGATTTTTTCCAATATAAAAAATAATTAACACAATCCCAAGTAACAGCTAGTGTGTTAATGTCTTAATTACTAATATCCACATATAATTTAGATTAGATTAGATTTAACATCTGCATCAACATATAGTTACCCAGAAGCAGTAATATCTTTTACTATACTGAAAGGTACTGATTTATCGTTCTCTGCCATATTGTAAGGACAGTAAATAAAAGGAAGACAACACATTTTAATTCCACTAACCCCAAGTTAACAATTCTATTGATTAAATAAATGATCAAACATCACCTCTTTAGTAATATTTTATAAATGATCATAGATTTTTGTCATTGTGTATATAGGGATAAATGTAAATGAAACCAAACAAAACTAAAGTATTAGTTGAACTAAAAGAATTAAAATGAGCTTTGCAGGGCACTCATGATGAGCACTGGGTATTGTTTGTAAGTGACGAATCACTAAATTCTACACCTGAAATTAATATTACACTGTATGTTAACTAACTAGAATTTAAATAAAAACTTGAAAAAGAAAAAAAGATATGAGCTCACAGATAGCAAATGCAAAAAAAAAAGTGAAAGCAATGCATATCAATTATTGATCCTTGATATTTAAAGCTTCTACCAGAAACTAGCCCAAGTTGCACATATATAAATAAATGTGTCACCCTTATGTATAATTGACAACACATAACAGTGTATAGTAAAAGGATGAATATTTGCCTTCTGTGTGTGTATCACACGATTGAATGGGTGTCAGGTTCTCTCCTTCTAACCATGAACACTCGACAGCCAATCTACACTGAAGATTTTGTTCCATTGAGAAGTGCCTTCCCACCTTGCCTTTGTACATATTGTCTCTCAGGCCTTTCTCTATACTACTTTTATAAATCCCCAGCATGCCATCTTATCTCTCAAATTTTTACCCTAATATCAATTTTCCTTAGGAAATGAATGTCAAAATTTAATTCTCCCCAGCATGTGCTCCATAGTTGCTTGTTTGTATCTTTACTTGGAAGTCTGTTGACTTTTATTACAGTAATTCACTTCAGTGACTGTTCCCTTGGATAAAACACACACTTCAGCTGGGAAAATATCACAAGCTTACTCATGCAGAGGAGGAAAAATAAATTTCCCTCTACATTTCTAGGTTCTTGGCAGAGACATCCCCTGTAATAAAAGGGTGATTAACAGGAGAAAAACAAATTTAATCTTATTTCATACATAAGGGAGTCTAAAAGATATAAGACCCAAAGAAATGACCAAAGTAGACAGCTTTTATACCCTTTTGACAAGGAAACAATAAATTTGTGAAGAATTGACAAGACAAAGAAGTTTGAGCTTAGGGTAGGAAATTAGAGAGGAAGTAACAAGTAACAAACAAGGCTTGTTTACATAGCCTTCTTAGCTCCAAATTCTCTCTCTCTGGTGGTAAGGATGTCTCCTTTCCTTTTTATGCTGGGAGGACACCCTTTCACATGGGAGATTCATTTCCTACATTCATGGAGAAAGGAGGTTTAGAGTGTCCTTGCATGGACTATTTCTTATGTAACTTCAACTCAAAATAATCAATCTGCCAGAGCAGCACCTTTTGGGGTCACCTGCTTTGAAACCCATCATTTATATATTTCAAACTAAAACAACATCTGACCTATAAAGGGTGATTAATAATTGTTACAATGAATACCTAATTTTGCCTTTTTCCTTTTTGTTTTGCAAGGCTATATTACAAAAGAGTGAAATTCTTCCCTGCTAGTGTGATAAAATACTTGCCACCTTAGTCTGTTTTCCCTCAGTCTCTTTGTATGACTGACTTCTTACTTTTCACTGTAGTTATGCCTCTATTACCTTAGAACAAATTCAGAGACAAATACTGACCATGTAATTATAGAGATTATTCAAGCTATGTAATAAATTCAATCGAGTACTAGGTTTCAAGTTGATTCCTAAATTAGAAGCAATGAGGGTTTTTTCTTCTTCATAATTGTACTTTCTGTCACAAAGTGCAACAATACCTGTATTATAGGCCTCCCCTGGGTCTAAGTGACAATGACCTAATAGTCCTAGTTGGTCTACTTCGTGGATAAGTTTGGCGACATTTTAATTCTATGAAGATTTCCTCTCTACTCCAGCAATTTGGACCTCTGCTAACAATCCTTTAATTATTTTTTGTCAAGAAATTTTCTGATGAATTATGAAATAATTTTAGTATTAGCCTGAGAAAAAGTTGATTAAAAACATAAGCCACTGTCATAAATAAACCAAACATTTTCCCAACTCAGTTTTCAATAAAATTGTGTATTTTATTATTTTCTTTTTAATTTGTATCATAAATGCTAATGCTTAATCTAAACAAGTCAATTTAGAGAATAGTTCTAACAATATTAAGTGCTGACCGTCAACTCTAAAATGATTCAGGATTACAAATTTTCCACCAATGAAATATAAGTTTGGAAAACATGTTAAGTACCAACATTCCTTTGACTTAATAGAGATTTTTCTGTGGAATTACATGTTGCTGATTGTTCTTTATTTATGAAGTATAAATGAAGAAATAATTCTATTTAAATTCAGATAAATGAGGTAAAAAAGAAACAACAGGAAAATGTTGCTTTTCCTCCACTTATGTTAATATACTTTACATATGAATTCAGTATATCTGAATAATTTTTATTTGATAAGCATTGTCTGCATTTTTTGTAATGAGAAAATAGCCATATAAGCATAACTATAGCAGGGAAATTAGCAAACTGAGTGCTTAAGGGTGTAGTCTACATTTTGACAATAAATTACTATCACAGAGGATGAATGGACACCTGAACTAATAAATGCCAACAAGATCATACAGAAAAATCAGACTCTGCTCACTCATATCATATATCTTATAATTTTGTGGTTGCATTATTAATAATATCCCATGTTATGTTTGAGCTTTTCACATTAACTTAATACAAAGCAACGGCATAATAAATACTTTTTAACAAATTAAGTCTTGTTATTCCTTTAATAAGAAGAATCAAATGGTCTGAGCTATTATTCAAATCCTAATGGTATTTTGTAACTATTTGGCTATATTACTTTTTCCTTTGTTAATACAGATTAACTATTTACATTTCTAGAATCTTTGCTTTTATAAATCACTCCCCTGTCACTTTTGAGATGAAGATCCTGTCTCAGAAAAACTGTTCTTGAAATTTGCATATGTAAAAATCACAATCATAATAACTAATGTATTCAAGAAGTTTGATTTGTGATTTATTCATACTAGTTTAACAGAAGAGAGCTCTTCTTACTGTAATAGGATTTAATTCTTAACAATAGTATACTTCAGTAACTATGAATAACATTAAACATTCAAAATAAGTACTATTGAAAACATATGTGCTATTTAGGGGGAAATGAAACATTTTTGAAAGTATAATTATGGAGAGTGCTTTATTCCTTTTATGTTTTAGTTTTCTTCCACTTGTTTTGTCTTGAGTTAAAAAAATGTTTTTGATCACATTGCTTTTGTGGGGTTTTGGAAGCCTTTGGACAGAGTGTTTTGCTCATGAAATCATTTATAGGGAAACTAGTATGTGAATCAAAATAGTGCTGCACCAGTTCCCATTTTATTTTTCTGGCCAGTGTTCCTGAATTCAGTAATATGCAATTATAGTAACTGCCAAAATGAACACTAACCCAACAGAAATAAGAAAACAGGCCTGGTGTTCTTGCTTCTGAAAAGTAATTACATAGCTGCATCAAGAAAATAAGAATCATCATGTAAAAAATACCAAAGCTAAGCTAAAGAGGAATACTGGAAAATTTTACGGCAGGACATAAAGGCTACTTGGATTGTTATGTGTACAGCAGGTGTACAAAAAAACCCATTCAACATAATATCTGTAAATATCTCTGAATTGCTCTTTTCATACCGCTGTGTATAGGCTTTCTTAGAAAGACAATTTTGGCCTGACATGAAGAGATGGAGGGAACATTTTTCAAAGGGCTTTTTAGTTGAGGCGCCTGGGTGGCTCAGTCAGTTAAGCGTCTGACTTCCACTCAGGTCATGATCTTACAGGCTCATGAGTATGAGCCCCATCTCACTGGGCTCTCTGCTGTCAGCACAGAGTCTGCTTCAGATCCTCTGTCCCCTCTCTCTCTGCCCCTCCCCGCCCATGTGCTCTCGCTTTCTCTCTCTCAAAAATAAATAAACATTAAAACAAAGGAGTTTTTTAGTTTAGAAACCCTACCTCATCTTCATTATCTCCCTAACCTAAACCTTGGGTTATAGTTACTGCCTACACAAAATTACTCTTCTCCCTTATGTTGGCAGCCTATGTAGCTTTGCAGTTTCCAGTACATATCCAGGTCACTCTAGCACCGACATTAAGAAAAAAAATATCCTAGGTTTCCCCAGGGGTGGTCTCAGCATTCATGAGAAAGAACCAGCTCTTATTCTAACAATCCATGAGTGACGTACAGACTACGATTTTATGATGTCCCATCTCAGAGGATTATATATTCTCCCCAGTGTGCTTCTTCTTTTTCCTGAAGAAGGACAGCCCTCACGAGAACTATCCACTCATGAAGTTAGACCAGTTTAATAAATGAAGTTAATTATTATTTACTATTTAAAACAAGTTTAAGTGTTTATAAAAATAATTTACCTAAAAAGGTAAAGAAAAACATTAATGTAAGTATTTTCCATACTTTTATAAACTATTCCAAACAACACAGTGGAAACAACACCTTGTTTGAGAATTTGACTCAGATTATAATCAATCACATTCCTAATTCCAGGTCATGACTGGCTAGGGTAGCTAGTGGTGAATAAAACACTGGAAGTCCCGTTTGCTTGTATTAGCATAATATTCAAATTAGGGCACTGTGGAGACATACAGAACTGCTTTAGAAGCATGTAAAAATTACAGATGCCAACTTCCTTCCATGAATCTGAAGTGCCTACTGCTAAAAGCTCTGGGATCAGACCCTTACCACGTTAGAACCACTGCTTATTAGAGCCTACATGTTTTTGTTTAAGGTGACTCAGTTGATTACACCCTCAGAAAGAAATTTTTTTTAATTGCAATTTTTATTTTTGTGTTAATTGTTGTCCCATTCCAGCTATATAGTTTAGAGAGAGTTCAATATTCTCTATATTCTTTTCCAGAAATGTTACACTCACCAATAAGATCTTCGAAGACTTGTATCTATTTATGAAAAGGATTTTTGTCTGCCTTGTCAATTTCTTATAAGGCTTGCTCTGTAGATTATTTTTGTCTTTAGAAAACAATTCATTTCATCTAAACATTTTAGTTGATTAGCCTAAATTTATGTACAAAAGACTCTCACAATTTTGTCTATTTACTCCCTATCTGAATTTATTTTCCTGTTTTTGTTTTCTTTTTTTAAATTTTTTTAATGTTTATTTATTTTTGAGAGAGACAGAGACAGAGTGCGAGTGGGGGAGGGGCAGAGAGAGCAGGAGACAGAGAATCTGAAGCAGGCTCCAGGCTCAGAGCTGTCAGCGCAGAGCCTGATGTGGGGCTCAAACTCATGAACCAGGAGATTATGACCTGAGCCAAAGTCAGGTTTGACTTCCAGCCACCCAGGTGCCCCAACCTATTTTTGTTTTCTAAGGTTGTGTATGTATCAGCAATCAAACTTGCCAGTAGCCCAAAAGATTAGCATTGGGTTTTACTAAACAATAACTACAATTTTCTTTCTGTTTAGAATTATTTTCTTTTTCCTTGAGTTTGTTTTATAGAAAAGGTTCTCCTAAAATAAATCTTTTGTTAGCATTAGCCAAATGCTAACCTCATACATTTTCTGTTTCTAATGTACACATTTTCTTGAATTAATCATACCACATATGTAATATTTACATAATTAAATAACATGAATCATTATTTTTTCTTGTCTAAGAATTATTTAGAAAGTGTATTTTGTTTGAATAGTGAAATAAATTTTTGGCTAATATTTCACACTTTGAAAAGTATCTAGTAGAGGTAGGCTTTTTCTTTTTAAATTATCTGAGACTTCTTTTAAGACTTAATACATGGAAGCTGTTCATTAATATTTCTGTAAATGTTTAAAAATAATGCAAATGCTGGGCTTATGGGTATATGGTTCCATACACATCTATTGGGTCAAGATTTTCGATTGCGTCATTCAAATACTCTCTATTCTATTCTTTTGTTGCTGTTGTTTACTCAATCTATTTTTTTTCTAAAAGAATCATGTTCAATTCCTTCATTTTTGTTGTAGTTTTTTTTGCTATATTTCATATCTGTGTGCTTGCATGAAGATCCATGAATATTATGATCATCCTAATACCCATCCTATCCACTGAGATGTTTTTATGATAATAATTTATTACAATCTTCACAATTTTTGTCTTTAAATACTGTCCTTGCTGTATCAATATAATTTTCTCAAATTTCTCTTGTAGCTCAAAATAGTTTCTGCACTTCCTTTTTCTTAATCTTTTAGAGATGTGTGGTGTCCAGCCATTTGCAAGCCTGGTTCTCCATTTCTTATCTGTTCCAAGATCCCATTCCATCTTTCTTTGGCTGTGTTGCCAAAATATGGTTAAAGTACAAGTTTAGTTTTATAATTCTATAACGGTCACAGCACATCAGGAGTAGACATGGGGAACACAGATGTTACAACTGTAATTAAAGAGGATTAGACATGCTTTATTTAAAAAAAAAAAATTTAACATTTATTCATTTTTGAGAGTGAGACAGAGCATGAGCAGGGGAGGGGCAGAGGGAGAGTGAGACACAGAATCCGAAACAGGCTCCAGGCTCCAAGCTGTCAGCACAGAGCCCGACGCAGGGTTCGAACTCACCAACCGCAAGATCATGATCTGAGCCGAAGTCGGACACTCAACCGACTGAGCCACCCAGGCGCCCCTAGACATGCTTTATTCAAGAAGAGTTTGTCATTTTGAAATAATACATGTGATAAGTCATGTACCTGGGATACAGCACAGATAAGAATTTACCAAAATGTAGGTTATTTTAAAACCTTGGAGGAAAATGTGTTTTATTTCACATTCAAGTTTTCACAGTCAAGTTACTGTGTTTTTCCATGTGGTTTTACTCCTGTTTTTTTAAAATCGCAAACCAACATACACAGCAAGCATACACTTTCAGCAATTTTGTTTCCTGCTTTTCTTCCAGTTCCTGGAAAAGTGCCTGGTAGAGGGTAAGAGCTTGCTTTCTTTTTCTTTCTTTCTTTCTTTCTTTCTTTCTTTCTTTCTTTCTTTCTTTCTTTCTTTCTTTCTTTTCTATGTTTTTTTATTTATTTTGAGAGATAGAGAGAGCAAGCGAGCAGGGGAGGGGCAGAGAGAGACAGAGATAGAGAATCCCAAGCAGGCTCTGGCTGTCAGTATGCATACCCACACAGGGCTCAATCTCATGAACTGTGAGATCATGACCTGAGCTGAAATCAAGAGCCTGTTGCTTCACTGACTGAGGCACCCTGGCGCCTCAGAGAGTAAGAGTTTAAAAAAAAAAAAAAGGATTCATAAATAAATTAAGAGGTTTAAAAATACTAAAGAACGGTGGGACAAGTTAGACAATCTCTAAGTATGAAGGAGAATATTACATATCAATAATGATATCCCTGTTTGGACTGCTTAATTTCTTTGAAGTATATTTAATGTGATAATTGCACATTGAAATACCCTTAATGTTACTCTACTGTCTTCTCTATATTTATCATAGAGACTAAGAAAAAACAAAACCATCTGAAGAAAATTGATTTAATTTGTTCTCTGTGCTTCTTTTACCTATTACAAAAGATTTTCCCCTGGCAAAAGAAAAGTTAAAAATGATGAAAAATTATATCCTTTTGGCAATGACAGTATAGTTTTATTTCTTTCATGTCTTTAAATGTCTTGATAAACTATAGCTTCCATAATATTGTGAGAGTTGAGTGCCTTTTTAAACATACTATAAACTTTATAGTATATAAAAACTATAATAATTTTCTTACTGAGCTTCCTATTTTCCTATTTTTAAAACTTTAAACAAACATGTAATTCTAAAGTTACTACTGGTCTGATTGAATACTATTTGCCTTGATTTATATAACAAAACTCAATATGATGTTGAAGTATAGATTTTTTTTAAAGGGCTCTACTGTGTTTTGCTTCAAAGTGTTCTGTTCTCTCTGTACTAAGCCTTTCAGCTTAATGTTAAAGATCTTATCCTCTCTTGGACCCAATTTAATCAGAATTTTATCTGCACTACCCCAAGAGAACTCTTTACCAAGGTCACCGTTAGTTTCCATATTATTAAATTCAACCATCATTTCTCAGTTCTCATCTTACTGTCAATAGAATTTGACATAGGAAATCAGCTCTACTATTTTTCACTTGACCTTAAGAACATTTTTTTACTCTTGAATTAACCCCTACTTCACTGCCTGCTTCTTCTAGTGTCCTCACTTATACCTCTTCTATTCAACTTCTTAATGTTGGTAGAGTCCTGAGTTAGGTATTGATTTCTCTTCTCTTTCAATCTACACTGACTGCCTTGGTGATCTCGCCCAGTCTGATGACAAAGAACCTCCTTTATTTTTATTCTCTAGCATGAACTCACCCTTCAATCCAGCCACACATACCCAATCATAATACCTAGTATCTTACGTTATATCTCTAAAAGATACTATACGTGTAGCATCTAAAAACTAAACTAGTCTTCCTCACACTTACACATTTGCAGTTGTAACTATAATGAGTAATGGCAATATTGTCATTTCATATGCTCCAGCCAAGAATTTTAGAATCTTTTTTGACTAATCTTTTTCTTGCACCATCCATGCAATCTATTAGAAATTCCTGATAGCCTTAGCTTTCAAACATACCCATAACTCAACTACTTTATTCTGCCTACCCCAACTGCTACCATTATGGTCCAAACCATCATGATATGTCATCCGGATTACTACAATAGTCTCATTGTAGAACATTGATGCATTTTCACCCATGCACTCTTACTGTCTTTGTTCTACAGCTTGACTGATTCCTTCAAAATCTAAACCAAGTTATGTAACTCCTCTCCTAAAAACCTTGTATGTTCCTGTTTTGTAAAAAGATAAAAAAAATCCTTATTATGGCCTGCAAAGCTTTATATAATCTTCCTCCCTTGTTACCTCTCTAATTAACCATTATTCACTCAACTCTATCTCCTCACACTTGCCTTTTGACTGACCTTGAAACATGCCTAGGGCATTAGCATTAGTTACGCTTTTTGCCTTGTGAATTCTTCCCCCAGACATTCTTATGACTCAAAGATTACCTTCTCAGTATTCTCAAAACAAGGAACTCTATTCAAAATCACAAATCATCCCCATTTCCAATACTCCTAATGTCCCCATCACACTTATTTACTTTCATGTATTTATTTTATAAAAAATTTTTAAATGGGGTCTGCAACACTCAGGGAGTCCTTGAGAACTTCACAGGTCATCTGTAACACCAAACTGCTTTCATAGTAATATGATGATATTATTTGCCTTTTCCACTGTGTCATCATTTGCATTAATGATGTCAGAGCAATAATGGGTAAAACCGCTGGCATCTTGGCACAAATCAAGGGATGACACTACCCAGTACTAGCAGACTAACAGGCAACATGAACAAGAAGTCATTGTATTGTTCACCACCATGCACATATAATTTTTTAAAGCTAGTTAAGAATATACTTCATAAACTGATAGCAATTATTAATTTTACTGTATCTGAATCCTAAAGCACACATTATTTGAATATTCTATAGGATGAAATAGAAAATGTATTTAAAGCGCTTCTACTGTGTAAAGTTTATCTCAACCAAAATCAATTGAGCAATTATTTGTGATGCAATTGAACTAGCTACTTTATTTTTATTTACTTACTTACTTACTTACTCACTTATTTAGAGAGGGAGAGAGACTGTGAGCAGAGGAGGGGCAGAGAGGGGGAGAGAAAGAGAACCAAGCAGGCTTCAAACTGCCAGTGCTGAGCCCAATGTGGGGTTTGAATTCACAAACCATGAGATCTTGGCCAGAGCCAAAATCAGGAGTTGGACACTTAATCGACTGAGTGAGCTACCCAAGTCCCCTGAACCAGTTACTTTTTAATGAATATTTATTTTACTGTAAAGAGCAAGTGATGGAAAAAACTATGGTTATTCAGACTTGGGTATTTCCAGATATTTCTTTAAAATAATGTGTGTGAGTCTGTTACTTAAAGGAAAACACCTGACTGAATTTCTTGCCTGCTGTATGGAATCTCAGCCTATTGACAGTGATGTTCTTAGCTAGGGAGGCCCAAGGCACTTACTGGGCCTGCATCCATGCATAGCGAGCTCCACAAATACTCCCCACCACCACCACCACCAGGGCCCATATGGTCGGACCAACCCTTGTGACTGCAGGATACAACTTAGCAAAATCATGAGTGAATTGTGAAGAGCAAGATTTATTACTCACAAGTGCTGGAGGATACATGACACACCTGAGAGCCACACAGCAAAGTTGCAGGTAGAGAGTGGGAAGGAAAACAGACCTGGACTCTGCCTTTATTAGGGATTAAGGGTGAGATACCTAGAGATTCACAGGTCCCCTCCTTATTGACAAATTTAAACCATAAGAATTAGAATGAGGGTGTGAGAAGGGAAAAGTGGGGTCATTCAGGCATTCAGTTATCCAGTTACCCAAGACTTTATAAAAGGGGAACTTCATGATGGAGCACCATGTTTCCTTATCAGTTGTTTTGTTAATAGCCGGTCATACAGCTAGAAATATGTTTATTTGAAATTAATGTCTTTGAAACAGATGCATTGTATAAGTCATACACTTATAATCAAAAAGCCTAATGCTAGACATTAACAGTAGATTGCCAATAATGCAATTCAAATTTTAAACAAAAATTAGAATTCTTGAAAACTTATATCAGTGTCTTAGTATTTAATGGCTTTTCTGTTGAAATTGGTACTGATTTTTTATATTGTATAATGAAATGTATCGATATAGGAAATAATCTGTATATTCTTAATAGGCAGGACATGAAGTTACAAAATCATGCTTGTTTCAAAGATCTGTTCAGGGGCGCCTGGGTGGCACAGTCGGTTAAGCGTCCGACTTCAGCCAGGTCACGATCTCACGGTCCGTGAGTTCCAGCCCCGCGTCAGGCTCTGGGCTGATGGCTCAGAACCTGGAGCCTGTTTCCGATTCTATGTCTCCCTCTCTCTCTGCCCCTCCCCTGTTCATGCTCTGTCTCTCTCTGTCCCAAAAATAAATAAATGTTGAAAAAAAAAAAAAAAAGATCTGTTCAAAGTACAAGAACCACCAGTGGATTTTAATGTAAGAGAAATAGAGAATTTGTTGATATGGTTTCAGATACCTCACTGCAAGCAAGCTTTAAGAAACTAATAGTTATGGAGTGTTGGCATTATCAGAGGAACATATCCACGGTCATTTTCTTTAAGGAAAATGACATATCACAATAGGTTGAGTGAAGGGCCAGATAGATAAATCCAGTTATTATCTAATCAGTCAGATATGCAAAACAGTAGTCAGATTTGCAAAAATTGTAGAAAATGCCACTTTTTCATTATTTTTATATTTTGAATTTGGAAAATACAGTTTTTTCCATGAAAATATATTGTTAGCCTGTACTGTGTTGTTTATTGCTACTTTTAACAAATACACATAGTTTAAAAGTCTGTTCAAATATCCAATATGGTATATATCAATAGATATCATTAACAGACAAAATTTTTTGTGATCTGTAATTATTTATGAGTGTGCAGAAATTCTGGCTTCAAAATATTTGAGAATAACTCTCCTGATGTATTCTTATTCATTTGTATATTATGCTCATTGTGTCCTGACCTATATCAGTTATTTATTGTTATCTGACAAACCACTCAAAATCTTAGGGGCTTAGGCCAACAACTCTCTAGGCTCTGAATCAGCAGGGTATTTCTGTTGGGTGATCTGAGTTGGCCTCATGTATCTCTACTGCTTGGGAGAATGCCCTTCTTATACTAGATACTCAATAAATATTTGTAAGACAACAAAGAAAACACAAGAGGGGTTAATCTGATAGAAATTAGTGTCATATCATTGTTTTCTTGAACAATGAAATATACTATCATCTACTGGATAAAGATCCCTAATATAATTTAAGCTCTTTGAAAATAGGAACTAAATTTGGCTCCTACTAAGTCCTCAGTAAATATTTGTTGTATTAATAAATAGATCTCTTCAATGAATGAAGAAAACTAAACAATATTTAAAGAAATAGAAAATTATTATGAGATTTAAATAATTATTTATTTATATGCTTAGTTAATATTAGTTAATACTTCTAAGAAGGTAAGCATGTAGACAAATATTTTACAGAAGAAAAAATAAAACTAATTACAGAATGTACAGAACAAAAACAGGAATAGGAAAAGGAAGATTCATATTAATGTTTGCTTAACATTTTCTTTCTTGGTCTTTTATTTGCTCAATTTGCTCTTTTTATTCTCTGTCATGTAGTCACACCCAGGAGATAGTAGAGATTCTAAAGATTCTCAAAGGAAATTTAAATATAAAATTTTTAATTGCATGATTATTCATAATTTTAGGAAATGCAAGCAACAGAAGCATCTGGGTGGCTTAGTTGGTTAAGCACCCAACTCTCCATTTCAGCTCAGTTTGTGGTCTCACAGTTTGTGAGTTCAAGCCCCACATTGGGCTCCGTGCTGACAGTGCAGAGCCTGCCTGGGATTCTCTCTCTCTCCCTCTCTCTGCCCCTCCCCTGCTCATGTGGTCTCTCTCAAAATAAATAATTTTTTTTTAAAAAAATGCAAACAACAAAAAATATTTGCAGAGCAAAATCAATGAGTCAAATGATGATATCAAAATAATTATTATGGGGATGCCCAAGTGGCTCAGTTGAGTGTTTGACTGTTGATTTTGGCTTCGGTCATGATCTTGCAGTTTGTGAGTTCCAGCCCCACATTGAACTTTGCACTGACTGTGGAGCCTGCTTGGGATTCTCTGTCTCTCTCTTTCTCTGCCCCTTCCCTGTGCTCTCTCTCTCTCTCCCTCTCTCAATAAATAAATAAACTACTACTAATAATTATTATGAAATTATATTGAATTAAAAAATTTTTTTTAATCTTTATTTATTTTGAGAAAGAGACAGAGTGTGAGCAGGGGAGGAGCTGAGGGGAGAGAGACACAGAATCTGATGCAGGCTCCCGGCCCTGAGCTGTCAGCCCAACGCGGGGCTCAAACTCACGAACTGTGAGTTCACGACCTGAGCCGAAGTCAGACGCTTAACCAACTGAGCCACCCAGGTGCCCCATACTGAATTTTTTAATACAGAGTAAAAAATATCGAATTGAAATCATATGAAATGTGCAAAAATAAATTTCAGATCAGATATATTATTGTCACTTCTGAATGTGTATCGACTTTTGCAGCTATTCTTTCCTCAATTGCTGACTGAAAATATTATTTACAGAAGAGATTTTCATCTTCACCTAAAAAAAAAGTATGTTTAATAATTCTAAGTGTAGTAAAAAAAAGTATATGCTCCCTTTATTATAGAAAATCCCCATAAACAATATTCTCTAAATCATCATGCCTGCCTCAGGACCAGTAGAAATACAGACACAATTTCTTAAAGATCAGAATTATAAAACTTTCTGCTTGCCTAGGGTTTCACAGTGTGCAATGATAAAATATGCTTGCTCTAGTGGCCTCTAGGTTAGACCTTGCTACTTTTCTGGTGCAGACAAAATCTTCAGAGAGCCACAAATGGTGTGGATTTTACAAAAGTATTCTCAGCTGAAATATAATGGTTATAACTGCACTCCATTCTTTAGTTTGACTAAAATATCTGTCATCGGTAAGACCAATGAATTTGACCTTTCTGGGACTTTTGGATAGGTTCTGTATTTAAAAAAAAATACAGTTCAGGTCTTAAATTTATAGCTAAAAGCTTGAAAATGTGTAGGTTAACTCAAAACAATTGTAATTTTCATTCATGAGCTGCGCTATCGAAATAGGTAATATTCGCATGTTCCAATCAATATGGATAAAATGCAAAATTAAAAATCATACATAGTCTATAGATCAGAGAAAGCCATCTCTATCATAATTGTAGTCTTCTGATACCTGCTAGTTGCCTAACATGAGCAATTTTGTGCAATATTATAGGAAAAGAATCAGAAGATTATTGAATCTCCTAGAGAGAAACAGCAGGAATCTTATCTAAGCTATTCTTGATTGTTCTATTTTCTTGAAATTTTGTTCTTGCAGGAAAAGAATACTTTTCCAATCTCACATTAATTTTTTTGCAAACCATTTTAGAGCTAATAAGCATAGACCATTTTTATATATTATTTTTCAGGATACATTATTTTATACTGCCATTAACAGAATCATGGAAAATACAATAGCATGTGATTACTCTCACTTTTACTCATAGGATGCTTCACAAAAAAATTTAAAAAAAAAACAAAAAAACAAAACTTACTATGCTAAAAGTAAGTTAAGAACTTACTATGATAAAAGTAAGGTAAGAACCTTAAAGTAAGAAAAATAGGGGCACCTGAGTGGCTCAATCAGTTAAGTGTCTTGACGCTTGGTTTCGGTTCAAGTCATGATCTCATCGTTGTCCAAGCTGGCAGCATGCAGCCTGCTTTGGATCCTTTGTCTCCCTCTCTCTCTGCCCTTCCCCCACTTGTGCTGTCTCTGTTTCTCTCAGGATAAATAAACAAACTTTTAAGAAATAAATAAAGTAAGAAAAATAGAATATATAAGATAAGCAGAGGGGCGCCTGGATGGCTCAGTGGGTTGAGCCTCTGACTTCCTCTCACGTCATGATCTCACTGTTTGTGGGTTCAAGCCCCACGTCGGGCTTTGTGCTGAGAGCTTAGAGCCTGGAGCCTGCTTCAGATTCTGTGTCTCCTTCTCTCTCTGGCCTTCCCCTGCTCACACTCTGTCTCTCTCTGTCTCTCAAAAAAAATGAATAAATGTTAAAAAAATAAAAGTAAAAAAAAAAAAATTAGGCAGAAAGTCATTTGTAATTTTTGGAAGTAAGTTAAGGGAAAAAAACATGCTTAAAAATATGGTTTGTGTGTTTTGAATAAGTGTGTACAGTCTTAAAATACTGTTTATTTGGAGGTGTATTTTTATACATGAACATGCATACACACACATGCATGTGTAGACACGCACACCACATATTCTTCTCTAGAACATGGAAGTTACAGAGTTAAATATTAAAGTCAGTACCTTCAGAATTTCAGTAGAAAAATAAATTGAAAAATAAAATGTCTCATTTTATATTTTCCACATAGTTCATGATGTTTCTTTATATTATGGTACTGAATAGAGAAAGTTCACTTAATGTCAACCCTAATAAATTTCATAGACCCAAAATAGGTCCTGTGATTTTTTTTTTCTGAAACTTTGTTTTTGGTCATGATATTCTCTTCACTCATCCTATTTAGCACAATTTTATCTCCTTGAAGCCTTCTCTGATCAACCTGGAGAGCAGTAATCTCTTCCATCAATGAGCAACTATAGGAGTCTTAATCACCCTCACTTATTTTTACATATACTACTGATATGACACTTTTGTGTATTTATCTTGCTTTTGTATCATTTATTTATTCATTCAATAATGCCTACCACATTCTGGTTACTATTGTAGATACTCGGGATGCAGCTTGAACTAAGCAAAGACCCTATACGCAAGGACTTTTCTTTGTACTTTAGGCAAACTATGAAAGAGTAACTGTGTCAGCTGGTAAAGAGGATAAGAGGAAAACAAGTAATGTGTAAAAGAATAAGGAAGCTATTTTATATGGGGTAGCCTAGGAAGGCCTTTCTGATCAGATGCCTGACTCATCTGCTTTGTGGAATTGTCACATACTTGTCACATAGTATGTATGACTTGTATTTCTTTATATAAACTCTAGAGTTCCTAAATATTACTGGGAATGGCTGTAGCCATTCATACCCATTTACAATGGTTTCCCTACATTAAGAGGAAACAAGACTTCTGGTATCTCTTCATTCCTCATTCATCCTCTCATTCTTGCATATATTCAGTTTAGGATCATGATCCAACTCAAGCCTAGCTCTATCCGTTTGTCTCCCCTTTTCCTTGGGAGCCAACTTCTAAAATGAGCATGTATTCTATTATTCTCAGCAATGTGGTGAAGAACCAATCCCCATAAGGGAAGATAAAGAATGGTTCTGCACTGTTATTGACTGAGTGGCTCTGTTTATATTAGAGGTCTGTTATTAGGAAGACCACTAGCCCACAGACATAAGTCAGAGTTTTAAATGACCATTTCATCATTCATAAATGCTATATTTTGCTCCCAATTACTTCACTCACTTCTTTAATTTTTCAATTCATTTGGAATCCAATGAGGAAGAAGGAGGCTTTTCAAATTACCACATGTAGGAATTATGTAGAAAGAATAAGTCTAGGAAAAAAAATAGTCTAGAGAAAAAGAAACAAGAAGAAACCCAAGGGTAAATCTTATCAAGGAATCAAAACAACAGTAGTTCATTTGACAAAGGGAGAAGCAGTCACCGGATTTAATCTCTCTGAAAATTGAATAAAGAGAAGACATAAAAGGGTATGTACCTTTGGATGGGACAGCAAAGAACTAATCTGTAACAATGGAAAGATAATCTCAGTGGAATGGAGCAGGAGACAGCCATGTTGGTATGAGGTGAAGAGTGAAGGGGGCAGGGAGCAAGTCCCAGGCTCATGTGAGGCTAGCGTGTGACAGTGATGTAGATGCTGAAAGCTTTTGTGAAATTAAGGGAGAATTTTCCTTTGAAACAATTTTTTGGATTAACTGTATGCTCGAGAAATTAAGGAGAACAATGATGTGTGAGAAAAGGGATCAAAGAGGAATTAGCATTTGCTGGAAGACCTACTTTATCCATGGCAGAAGATGGTTTCAGGCACACGTTGGGGAGATGAAAAAGTTCTTCTCTATATAATCTTACAGACATAAAGCACGAGCTGAGGATATGAGTTGGAAGGAGGAGTAAAGGGAGCAAGGTGGAATTAGAAATCCGGGCACATTAGGAGATATGTGTAATAACCTTTGTTGAAAATGAGGAAACAAGCTTCAAAGAGCTAATCAGAAAAAAACAAAACTACTGGGTGTTGTGGAGGGTCAGTTTGAGGTTGGTGTGAATTCAATATAATATTATTCTCAGCTCTGTGATTTATGCCAACAATTCTCATTTTCAATGAAGTCAACTTAGAAGCCTGTCTTTCTGGGCTTGCATCCTCTGTGTTTTATCCCCCGCATCTTCCTTAGTTTCTCATCTTATTCTGCCTCCTCTTTATATTCTCCTTTATTCAATCATTTCTTGCAGAAATGGCATTACTTCCAATTACATCATTAAATTAGCTACTGTATGTGAAAATATTTCACAGTGTTCCTGACAAACAATAGTTTAATTCCAGTTAAGTGTTAGGGTTTTTTTTTGTTTGTTTGTTTTTTAGAGATGTAATGTCCTTCGAGAAAAAACTATTCACCTAATGAAGAGTGAATTCTTAAGCAAGTGCTATGCTAATTCTTAAATATTACACAGAGACAGCTGCTAATTAATTATACAGAAATTTATTTAGACGGACACCTGCCATATTCCCAATAAAAGCTAAGCACTTAATTAAACTTATGTGCTGTTTTAGTAAATGCTTTCTTTAAAATTCTAAACCATTGAATCATAAGCCTCTTACTAAATTAATAATAACTGTTGAATACAGAGTAAGACTCCATCAGGTCCTTTAGCGTGGTGTTAAGATTGAGAGATAAAACACCAAACTCTAGATGGAAGAGAAAAACAAACACACTTCCATTACCACTTCATTTTTTCAGAAAATTTTGCTAAATGAAAATTAACAATATGTTAATTCTGTACCCATAATCAATATTTAAGTTTAATTAAACAAATATATTTGGAGACTTTATGTGTGAAATGTTGTGGCAGAAACCGCTACATTTTCACCAGTATTAATTATTTTCTTCCGTCCTTTAAAATAATGCCTGCCAAATTTAATCTCAGCAACTAGCACATAGAAGACATTTCTATTCCTGGATCCTGCAGCTCAAGTTAGTATGTGGTTAACATTATTTTAGCTCAGTAAAAAGTGAGAGGGAATTAAAAATGAAACTTCCCCATTACAACCTTTAAAAGACAACTATGTTCCAGTTGGCATAAACTTTGTAGCTGTTCGATGAACACATTTCCTTTCCTTCCAGCATATAGCATACAGCTAGATTGTATTTCCTAACCCTCCCTTTAGGTCAGGTGTTGCCATGTGCTACATTTTAGAGAATAGAATGTTCTGTAAATGATCTGTGCCACTCTCATTGCTCCAATAGCTCCCAAATTGCTACTTCATGGTCTTTCCCCCTCAGTCAGCTGGAAGACCAGCATGATAAGCCTGGAATTCACTTGTTGACAATAAGGAAATCACAAAAAAGGGGGCTCAGATCCTTGAAGAACTTCCTAGAAGAGATCCACCCATGGGGCAGGAACACCTGTTTAGGACTTCATGTAAATAAGAAATAAACTCAGAATGGCAAATTCACTGAGATCTTGGGGTTTATCTTTGGAGCTATAAGCATTACTTTCACTAACAGTTCCATGGCCTCCCTTTCCCACTTCCTTGGGCTGAAATATATGCGCCTGTTAGTGAGCCAGCCTCCAACACCCTTAGAAAGACAGCAACTGGGGCCCTAGGGCAGAGTCGCCTATAACTATGATACATGGACTGATATGTACTATTCTCTTACATCCGGACTCCTATTTGAAGGAAAAGCAAATATCCGTTATCTTTGAGCAACTGAATTATGGGAGCGCTTTGTTCTAAATTTTTACCCTACACCATAAATCAGCACTTCTCATAACTTAGCTTGTAGTAGCATCACTTATAGGGCTTCTTAAAAACATAGATTGCTGTTAAACAGATTTCAACACCCATGATGAAACAACAGATACAAAAATAGCATTGTAGAATATAGAGATTGCCTTGTGACATTATTTTATCTTAATTATTAAAATGTATTTATGCATAATAAATGACATATAAAAAAGTCAAAAAGCTAAGCCTTAAAATACAGTTGTGTCACTAAAGATGTTATATTTAAGTTAGTCTTTGATAAAACAGGGCTGTGCTCTGTAACCGAAATGCATTCTACCCTCAAAATAACATGTCTTCTCTTTACCTCAATTGTTCAAGTATAAAATTGTGAGCTTCTTAGTATAAGTAAATTTCATGAGATATGACAATGAAATCAGAATCTTGGCTTTCTTAATATTTGAATGTAATTATATTCACTTCATTCCTTGCTCGCCTTTATTGGGTTTTAAAGCAGTCTGGACTCTAAGGAAGTCTGAGAGACCAAGTATAAACACCTATTCATCTCAATGAAAACAAAGTCAAGTATATGACCTACTAAAAATGTGGATCCTGAGAAACTTAACAGAAGACCATGGGGGAGGGGAAGAAAAAAAAAGGTTAGGGAGGGAGGGAGCCAAAACATAAGAGACTCTTAAAAACTGAGAACAAACTGAGGGTTGATGGGGGGTGGGAGGGAGGGGAGGGTGGGTGATGGGTATTGAAGAGGGCACCTTTTGGGATGAGCACTGGGTGTTGTATGGAAACCAATTTGACAATAAATTTCATATTAAAAAAATAAAATAAAAATAGGATAGACAAATACAGGGAATAGAAAAAGTGTTGAACTACAACAAAAAGAACTAAGACCTTACTCATGACACTGGCATTAATGGAAACATCGTTTAATATTGTTTGTTTTCTTCCGATTCATTTATAAAATAACAATAATATTTCTTGTCATGATGATCTTACCACGTTTATATTAAGTAGGTAGAAGTGTGTTCTTCTAAAGTGCCATGCAAATGTGTTTTTTGGTGTGGCCATGCTCACAATATAAATATAGGTTAAATCAAATAAGTACATGCTTCTTTTATTAGGAGTGCTCTGGCCATTAGTTTATTTTTGAACATTATCTATTTACTTAGAATAAGAAGCACGCTAATTAGAAGTTACTTAATGTGTATTTGTATGTGTGCACATTGACTCTCTTATTATACTTTTCTTTGCCCATAAAGTAAGGAAAATACTGTTTGTAAACATGGCAAATCTAAGTATCCAAATGAAAACACTTACTCCAAAGGGAATTTTTGCTTTATAGACAAATTAAAAACCAGCTGTGCTAGACTTTATGTAAAACATTACACAGCAACTGATTTGCCCACAAATGAATCATTTCAATGAATGCAACATATAATGCTGCAGGTGGCATTTATTTTGACAAACTAGTTTTATTAAGGTGGTTGAGTTTTTTAAAAATGAGATTTCCTCTGTAAAAGAATTTAGAATTGCTCTAAAATGCTATCTTTTAAGTTTAAAAGAGAGAGTTCTTCCTACCATAATTTAGTTTCTAAGATTTTCTATTGCTTTAACATAGAGACACCACATAGATAATACAAAATAATGCATAGTAATTTAGATAAGAGTCCTACAGTACAAACTGGAAAATCTACACATAGGAGTCCTATTGGCAACAAGCTATCCTTATGTAAGATAGATGAGATAGATAAATGATAGATAGATAGACAAACATTAAACAGGATTCACTGAGTTCCGATGATTAGCTCTAAGCATTGTTCAGACTGCTAAAAATTCAGTACTAAATAATTCAGAAAAATCATTACTCTATAGAGTTCACAATCTAATAATGGAAAACAGATATTAAATAACAGATTATGTTACTGATATTTAATTATAATTTTAATAATTTCAATTATGTATTTCCCAAGGTGACCCAAATTAGTGCATTGTAATTTGATTTTATTTAGAAGTACATATTTTTAACTGTGTGTCATACATGACTGTAGAAGTTTTGAGATATAGCAGTAAGTTTAAAAAAATTAAATCTGTGCTTTAATAGAATTTAAATTCTCATGAGAGACAAACAACATTAAAAATTTATAAATGTGGGGGAGGAACCAAGATGGTGGAACAGCATGGAAGTTTTTTGTGTGTCTCGCGTCTATGAAATACAGCCAGACCAACACTAAACCATCCTACACACCTATAAAACTGATTGGAGGATTAACACAACAATCTGCACCACCTGAACCACAGAATTCAGCAGGTACGCGGTGCAGAGAGGTGAATTTGGGGAGGGAAAACCCGGCGGCATGCAGGGAGCCACTTTTGCAGGCAGAGAGAGAGGACGGAGACTGGGGGGTGGGGAGAATAAGGAAAAAGCACCCCTCCCCAAAAGCAGCTGGAGAGAAAGCAGACAATTGGAAATAGCCGCAGGGACTAAACTAAAAAGGGAGAAAGGAGAAAGGAGAGGGTTTAAATTCCATTAAGACTGTAAACAAGGGGAGCGCAAAAGCTGCAACTCTGCAGCTCCATACCTGGTGGTGCTCTGGTGGGAAGGGCGAATCCCCAGGAACAGAGTGGGGTCCAGGAGCTTCTCAGGCCACACGGGGAAAAGCGGGTCCACTGCTGGAAGGGCATTTGGTAGAGACTGTTGAAGCACCTGGTCCCAGCAGACCCTAGAAGGCAGCCACATTCGCTCGTGCTGGAACAAGGTCATTAAGGGTGAAGCCTGGTGCCAGATGTGTGTTGTGATTTTCCATAATCCCTGAAAAGCTGCTGCTACACTATCTTGCGAACTTTTTCTGGCTGGCACCTGGCCGCAATCTCTGGACATCGACAGCAGCAGGGTCCAGCAAGCGTTCCCGGGTGCAGCTGTTATTCGGCCATTGCTAGGTGAGACCCTCCCGCAGAGGGGCGGAACGGGTCAAAGCCTCTGCAGTCCTTCAGGAGTAAGGGGCCGAGGAAAACAGCCGCATCTGAGACAAAACTCGAGAGAGCGGTACTGCCTGGGGCCTGGTCACAGAGAGTGAAAAAGCAGGGAGTGGATGAGAACTAAAGACAGGATAGGTGTGCAATTGCTGATCCAGGAGAACAGACTGGGTAGCTGGGTGACACCAGTTCCACCACTACCGCGCATGCGCATAGGCACCTACGAGCACCGCAACAATCCACCCCGGTAGGCTAGCAGTGCCATCTAGTGGAGAGCAGAGCTGTTACACTGAGCCCCGCCCAACTGGGCCAACCTCTCTCTTCAAGAACACAAGTCTCGCTGCCAGTTTATAGACTATAGAGCGCTACATACACTGACTTCTAGGGGAAAACGAAGTAATTTCAGTCCTACTTCAATCTGCTAGCAGGTTCATCTTTCCAATTTTCTTTTTTTTCCCTTTTACGCTTCCTTTCTTTTTCTTGACTACAGAAAGAAAAAATTCACTTTTATTTTCAATTTTATTAAAAATATTTTTCTTTAATTTTTATTACTATATTTTATACTTTGTGTAAATTTTTTCAAATTCTATTTTACTTCCATCATTTTATTTTAATCTATTTCAGTGTATTCAGTCTATTTCAGTCTATTTCAGTGTATTCACCTTTTCAAATTTTCAAACAATTTTCTTTTCTTTCTTTTTCTTTTTTCTCTTTTTTGTTTCTTTTTTCTTAATTACAGAAAAAGAAAAAATTCATATTTATTTTTAATATTTATTAAAAATATTTTTCTTTTTTTTCTACTATATTCTTTACTTTTGTATATATTTTTTCAAATTCTATTTTACCCCCATCATCTCATTTTAGTCTACTTCAGTGTATTCATTTTTTCAGATTCTCAAACAATTTCCTTTTTATTTCCTCCCCCTCCCCCTTTTCTTTCTAATCTGTCAAACCACTTTCAACATCCAGACCAAAATACACCTAGGATCTAGCATCATCTATTTGAATTACGTGTGTGTGTGTGTGTGTGTGTGTGTGTGTGTGTGTTTAATCTTTATTTTTAATATTTTTTTATTTTAATTTTTTTTCCACCAAGAAGACCTAACAATTGTAAACATTTATGCGCCAAATGTGGAATGAACCCAAATGTATAAATCAATTAATCGCAAACATAAAGAAACTCATCAATAGTAATACCATAATAGGAGACTTCAACACCCCACTCACAGGAGTGGACAGAACATCTAATCAAAAAATCAATAAGGAAACAATGGCTTTGAGTGACACACTGCACCAGATGGACTTAACAGATATATTCAGAACATTTCATCCTATAGCAGCAGAATATACATTCTTCTCCAGCACACATCCAACGTTCTCCAGAATAGACCATCTACTGGGACACAAATCAGCACTAAGTAAGTACAAAAAGATCGAGATCATACTGTGCATATTTTCAGACCACAACGCCATGAAACTCGAAATCAACCACAAGAAAACATTTGGAAAGATAACAAAGACATGGAGACTAAAGACCATCCTACTAAAAAATGAATGGGATAACCAAGAAAAAGAGGAAACTAAAAAGTACATAGAGGCCAATAAAAACGGTAATACCACAGCCCCAAACCTCTGGGACACAGCAAAGGTGGTCATAAGAGAGAAGTATATAGCAATCCACCCTTCCTAAAGAAGGAAGAAAGATCTCAGATAAACAACCTAATCTTACGCCTTAAAGAGCTGGAAAAAGAAGAGCAAATAAAACCCAAAAACAGCAGAAGACAGGAAATAATAAAGATTACAGCAGAAATTAATGCTATCGAAACAAACAAACAAACAAACAAAAACAGAACAGATTAATGAAACCAGAAGCTAGTTCTCTGAAAGAATTAACAAAATTGATAAACCACTAGCCAGTTTGATCAAATAGAAAAAGGGAAGGACCCAAATAAATAAAATCAAGAATGAAAGAGGAGAGATCATAACTAACACAGCAGAAATAAAAACAATAAGAGAATATTATGAGCAATTATATGCCAATAAAATGGGCAATCTGGAAGAAATGGACAAATTCCTAGAAACATATCCTCTACCAAAATTGAAACAGGAAGAGACAGAAAATTTGAACAGAACCATAACCAGTAAGGAAATCGAATTAGTAATCAAAAATATGCCAAAAAACAAGAGTCCAGGGCCAGATGGCTCTCCAGAGGAATTCTACCAAACATTTAAGGAAGAGTTAACACCTATTCTCTTGAAACTGTTCCAAAATATAGACATGGAAGGAAAACTTCCAAATTCTTCCTATGAAGCCAGCATTACCTTGATTCCAAAACCAGACAGAGACCCCACTAAAAACGAAAACGATAGACCAATTTCCCTGATGAACATGGAGGCAAAAATTCTCAACAAGATATTAGCCAACAGGATCCAACAATACATTTAAAAAAGTATTCACCACAACCAAGTGGGATTTATACCTGGGATGCAGGGCTGGTTCAATATCTGCAAGACAATTAACATGATTCATCACATCAATAAAAGAAAGGACAAGAACCATATGATCTTCTCAATAGATGCAGAGAAAGCATTTGACAAAAGACAGCATCCTTTCTTGACAAAAACCCTCCAGAAAGTAGGGATAGAAGGAGCATACCTCGACATCATAAAAGCCATGTATGAACGACCCAACACTAATATCATCCTCAAAGGGGAAAAACTGAGAGCTTTCCCCCCAAGGTCAGGAACAAGACAGGGATGTCCACTCTCACCACTGTTATTCAACATAGTATTGGAAGTCTTAGCCTCTGCAATCAGACAACACAAAGAAAGAAAATGCATCCAGATCGGCCAGGAGGAGGTCAAACTTTCACTCTTTGCGGACGACATGATACTCTATATGGAAAATCCAAAAGATTCCACCAAAAAACTGCTAGAATTGATTCATGAATTCAGCAAAGTTGCAGGATATAAAATCAACACACAGAAATCGGTTGCATTCCTATCCACCAACAATGAAGCGACGGAAAGAGAAATCAAGGAATCGATCCCATTTACAGTTGCACAAAAAACCATAAAATACCTAGGAATAAATCTAACCAAAGAGGTGAAAAATCTATATACTGAAAACTATGGAAATCTTGTGAAAGAAATTGAAGAAGACACAAAAAAATGGAAAAAGATTCCATTGTCCTGGATAGGAAGAACAAATATTGATAAAATGTCCATACTACCCAAAGCAATCTACATATTCAATGCAATCCCATCAAAGTAACACCAGCATTCTTCACAGAGCTAGAACAAAGAATCCTAAAATTTGTATGGAAGCAGAAAAGACCCTGAATAGCCAAAGCGATCTTGAAAAAGAAAACCAAAGCAGGAGGTATCACAAACCCATACTTCAAGCTATACTATAAAGCTGTAATCATCATGACAGTATGGTACTGGTACAAGAACAGACACTCAGAACAATGGAACAGAATAGAGAACCCAGAAACGGACCCACAAACTTATGGCCAACTAATCTTTGACAAAGCAGGAAAGAATAACCAATGGAATAAAGACAGTCTCTTCAGCAAGTGGTGCTGGGAAAACTGGACAGACACATGCAGAACAATGAACCTGGACCACTTTCTTACACCAGACACAAAAAGAAACTCAAAATGGATGAAAGACCTCAATGTAAGACAGGAAGCCATCAAAATCCTTGAGGAGAAAGCAGGCAAAAACTTCTTGGATTTTGGCTGCAGCAACTTCTTACTCAACACGCCTCAGGAGGCAAGGGAAACAAAAGCAAAAATGAACTACTGGGACCTCATCAAGATAAAAACCTTTTGCACAACAAAGGAAACAATCAGCAAAACTAAAAAGCAACCTGTGGAATGGGAGAAGATATTTGAAAATGACATATCAGATAAAGGGTTAGTATCCAAAATCTATAAAGAACTTATCAAACTCAACACTCAAAAAACAAATAATCCAGTGAAGAAATGGGCAAAAGACATGAATAGACATTTCTCCAAAGAAGACATCCAGATGGCCAACCGAAACATGAAAAAATCCTCATCACTCATCATCAGGGAAATACAAATCAAAACCACCATGAGACACCACCTTACACCTGTCAGAATGGCTAACATTAACAACTCAGGCAATGACAGGTGTTGGCAAGGATGTGGAGAAAGAGAAACCCTTTTGCACTCCTGGTGGCAATGCAAGCTGGTGCAGCCACTCTGGAAAACAGTATGGAGGTTCCTCAAAAAACTAAAAATAGAACTACCCTATGACCCAGCAATTGCACTACTAGGCATTTATCCAAGGGATACAGGTGTGCTGTTTAAAAGGACACATGTACCCCCATGTTCATAGCAGTGCTATCAACTATAGCCAAAGTATGGAAAGAGCCCAAATGTCCATCGATGGATGAATGGATACAGAAGATGTGGTATATACATACAATGGAGTATTACTCAGCAATCAAAAAGAATGAAATCTTGCCATTTGCAACTATGTGGATGGAAGTGGAGGATATTATGCTGAGTGAAATTAGTCAGAGAAAGATAAAAATCATATGACTTCACTCATATGATGACTTTAAAAGAGAAAACAGGTGAACATAAGGAATGGAATCAAAAATCATATAAAAACAGGGAGGGGGACAAAACAGAAGAGAATCATAAATATGGAGAACAAACTGAGGGTTACTGGAGGGGTTGTGGGGGGGGATGGGATAAATGGGTAAGAGGCACTAAGGAATCTACTCCTGAAATCATTGTTGCACTATATGCTAATTTGGATGTATATTTTTAAAATTAAAAATAAAATTAAAAAAAATTATAAATGTGTAGAGTGTTACTAGGGGATTAGTGCTATGAAAGAAAATAAATCGAGTAGGAAAATAATGGTGTTTTAATTCAATGGTAGACTTAAGGAATTATATCCTGGGATGAGCCAAATGCTGAAGGACTTGAAGGAATGAACTATGGATGAATAGATTCCCAGGCAAAGAACAAGAATGTTATGAGGCAGAAGTGTGTTCAATGAACGGCAAGATCATTGAGGTGCCGAGGACTAATCAAGATGATGAATAGAAGATCATGGTAGAAATATGTCCCCCCCAATCCACATCTTGAAGCCCTAATCCCCAATATGATGATATTTAGAGACAGGACTTTCGGAAGGTAATCAGTGTTAGATGAGGTCATGAGTACGGGAATATTAGGAGTCCAGCATGAGACATACTAATTTTGGTGATAGACATCTAAGTAGAGATTTCTTATTAGGCAATTTGATAACAAAGTCTGTTCAGGGGAAAATCATTGCCTGGAATGATACCTTTGGATTTAGCAATATTGTGGTTTGCCAAGGAAGTGAACTTAGACAAAAGAGAAACTTGAAACATAAACAAAGAGAGACAAATGAGAGAACCAAGGAATAATTAGGCCTTCCAACATTTAGAAGTTTGAAAATGGAAAAACAGAAGAAGGAGGAAGAGGCAGAAGGAAGGAGAGGGAGAAGGAGAAGAAGAAGGCAAAGGCGAAGAAGAAAAGAAGAAGAAGAAGAAGAAGAAGAAGAAGAAGAAGAAGAAGAAGAAGAAGATCAACCACAACAACAATAAAGACAAGTGAGTTAGAAAGGGTAAAAAGGTATCCCCTAAGGCAATTAAAAAGTGTTTTTTTAATTTATTGTTTGTTTTTATATTTCCACAAAAGAGAGTAACTCAATTCTTTATTAAAAAAAATTTTTTTACATTTATTTATTTTTGATAGAGAGAGAGAGAGCAGTGGGGGCAGAGGGGGACAGGGTGTAGAGAGAGAAGGAGACAAAGAATCCAAGCAGGCTCCAGGCTCCGAGCTGTCAGCACAGAGCCCGACACAGGGCTCAAACTCACAAACCCTGAGATCATGACCTAAGCCAAAGTTGGACGCTTAACCGACTAAGCCACTCAGGCACCCCGAGAGTAACTCAATTCTATAAATGCTACTGAGAGGTAAAATAAAATGAGAATCAAAAATTGATTGACAATTTGATTTAGCAATCAATATCATTATTGATCTTCATCAGAACACATTTTAGAGGGTGATGGAAGAGTAGGACTGATTGGGATTTGGATCAGAAGGAAATGATAAGAGGGTTATAATTCCAGCATGACAGCCTGAGAAACTCTATGGATCCACTCACCGTGGAAATTGATAAAAATACTTTTCAAAAACCATTTGAAATCTATGGTAGACATTTTTCTTCTGTGGTATCCAAGTGCTGGTGGTTATTAGTACTCAGACTTATTGTAATATATATCTAAAATTCCCAATTCCCAATAAAACTTGAGGCATGTAAAAAAAAGTGAAGTATGACACATACATAAGGAAAAAGGCAGCAACTAAACTCCCTGTGAAAGCAAAGAGATGGCAAGTTAAACAAGGACTTTAAATTGGCCATTATAATATGTTCAAAGAACTAATGGAAACCATGATTTAAAAAAAATAAATGAAATTGTGATGATAATGTCACATCAAATAAAAATAACACTGAAGAGAGAAATTATTTTTTTAAAGAACAAAATGTAAATTCTGGAATTGAAAAGTACAATAATTGAAAGAAGAAACTCACTAGTTAGGCCTGACAGTAGATCTACTCTTGCAGAAGAAAGATTTGGTAAATTTGAAGACGTATAGATAGACAAAGAATAGAGAGGAAAAGAATGAAGAAAACGTGAACAGAAACTCAGAGATATGTGCTCTCCAATATTTGTGTAGTGAGAGTACCAGTAGGAAGGGAGACAAAGTAGCAGAAAATAAAAGTCAAAGAACCAATGGCTTCAAACTACCCAAATTCATAAAAAAATATGAATCTTCACATTTGGGAATCTTGATGAACCCCAAGTGGATGAAACACAAAGAGATCTGTGGTGCTGGAGTGCTGGAGTTCAATTGCAGCAATCCATTGCATTCAAAGTAACAAGGTTGTAGTACCCAAGATACCAGGAAATGTCCATGTGTAGAGAAATTGCTGTAGCCTAACAGTCAGATGTGTATCTGCAGAGTCAGTTGTCAGTTAATATACCCAGCAGCTAGGCAAATTCCATGTGATGGCAACTACCTGGTGTAGGCATACCAATGAATTTGGTAAGGTGGAAGTCACACAGGCCACTCTGTGGGACTGACACAAGAGAGGTTGGATTCCCTCTCTTCGTCTTTCCCATGCCTGGGCTCAAAGGTTGGAAGGTACTCAAGTTCTATAGTGATGGGAACTTTTCTTAATCAACTGTAATGTGGGCGGTTTGTCCCTTACCATGAACAAGAGTAGCACCTCTTTATCCAATCCAAAGAATGATGAACCCAAAGTTTTTGGTTTCTATCTCCTTGTGGCATAACAAAAGTTTTTATTCTATATCCATTCCATGTGGCTACTTGGAGCAAAGCACTTTCAAAAGCATTTTGAAAAACATTTTCAAAGGAAAATGTTGAACTAGAGACTTCAAATTGATGGTCATCATCTTAGAAGCCCTTGTAGACAAAAATCTATGCTGTGCATCTGGGGGTTAAAAGAAGGAGGTTACTATCTTCCATATCTTGTTGTTTAACGGCCATTCTAAACTTCCATCTCTCAGACTCTTCAGAAACGGGTCAAAGAGGATGCAAGACCCATGCAGGATAACCTTGTGGCAGGAATTAAAGGTGTATTGTAACCCATTCCACATAAAAGCAAACTGATTTTTATCATCCTGGTGGAGAAGGATGGCTTAAAGGGAACTTTGTGATGTCAGTGACCAAGTTCCCTCAGCCTGAGCAATAACCTGTAACTGTCACAATGTCATGTAAGTACTGCAGGCACCAATGGCTGAACTACAGTGTTGAGCTATCTATTATCAATGGTGAGGCTCCAGGCACCTGACGCTTTCCACACAGGCAAGATAAGACTACCAAACAGAGAAATAGTCTCATGAAAGGCTTTGGCTTCCTTTAGCTCAGCAGTGAGGGCAGTTATTTATTTTTTTCCCACTGGCAACTACTAATAAAACAAACAAACAAACAACAGCTTTAGGTGCAGATACTAAGGTTTGTAGCATTCCACTTGCCCCACCAAGATGGCCTCAACTGCATCATTTCCTGACAGGGCTTGGAGGTAAACATAAGCAAGAGTACACATATATAATAGATCTATAGAGTCGGGGGGGGTGGGAGGAGGGGGGAGGCATAACAATAATGGGTTGTAGACCCTAAGGGATCCACGTATAGTCAGGCTTTGTCAGTGCTCCTGGTGGTGGTGGCCTCAGCCCTCAAATCAGAGAACACTATTTTCCACTCATCTTGGTTCCAGGGGTTTTAGGGACCACAGTCTCCAGTGCACTAGTACCTAAAAGACTGAAAAGCTGCAATTCTTCCCTACCTCCCCATTGAACTCTAACCTTGGTGTAAATCTTCATATTTTCCTAGAAATTGATGGGCACCCCCACCTTCACTGCCTCACTCTGCCAACGTCTAGTATTGTTGATTTTTGAAAGGCAAGAGACCTGGGTAAAAGTTGCCAGGGCCCTCTGATTCATCTTCAGATTTATCAGAAAGGTCATTGGGGATAGTGCTGATATTAGTTATAGGGGCTATCATCACAACGGTCCTTGCAGGGTCACCTGCAGCACTCTGTATGTCTGGTACTTGGCCTTGAATTCCTTAATGGTATTCTTAAGTTCCTCCATTGTACCTTTGTGTTTGAGTAACCAGATCCATAGATCTCTTTGTGAAGCTCCATGCCCCGATTGTCCAGGGTAGGGTGCCTAATTACTGTTTTACCTCCTTTTTGTTGGTCAACATTTGCTGTTTTGGCAATAGCTGACTTTTCCATTCCTGGGTTTGTCAGTAAAGGTCTGGATTGTGTCATAGACAGATTAAACTGCCCTCATGAAGAGCTTTAATTAGGCTTGATAACCAGCAAGAGCTACATAAATATAGAAATCTGAGTCTGATTAGTAGTTTCATCAGCTATGATTCCCTCTGATTGTAGATCCAAGAGACAACCAGGGTAACTTGCAAAGCCACCATATCCTCTGTGAGAGTAGTCTAGAATGTTTTTCATTGGTACGGTAAGTCAAACCTGAAGGAGCCCAAATACTACCCAGCTGAAGAAGAAGAGAATCTCAGCAGTTTGTATTCTCACCTTCTTCCTCTTCCTCTTTAGGCAAAGAGACAGATCCCAAGGTATTCTGGAGGAAGGGGTTCGATTCTAAGGAAAGCAAGGCTGGGTTCAAAATTGAAAAATCTATTAATATGAGTCACTGATTTAATAACAAATTAATCAACTAAGTAAATATAACTATATTACCTTCTCAGTAGATGCAAAGAAATCATTTGACAAAATCCAGCACCCTTTCATGATAAAAACACTCAACACACTACAAATAGAAAGGTATTTCCTTCGCCTAATAAAGGAATCTATGAAAACCCCTCGATTAACAACATACTTGATGATGAAAGATTGGATACTTTTTCTCAAGATCAGAAAAAAGGTAAGGATGTCCACGATTGTCATGCCTATTCAATACTGGATTAGAGATTCTGTCCAGAGCAACTCCATAAATAAATAAATAAACCATCTACATTGGAAAGGAAGAATTAAAATTATCTCCATTCATACATGACATGATCTTGGATATAGATAATCTTAAGGAATACGTCAATAAATTTGAGCAAGGCTGCAGATGCAAGACCAATGTATAAATCAATTGTATTTCTATATATTTGCAATGAAAAATCCAAAAATGGAATTAAGGAAAGAATTCCATTTATAATAGCATCAAAGAAATTAAGAATAAATTTAACCAAAAAATATGCAAAACATAAACTTTGAAAACTACAAAACAGTGTTGAAAGAAATTTATAAAAATTAGAAAATTCATGTCATGTTCTCAGACCTCAAGAATTAGTATAGGTAAGACTGCAATACTCACCAAATTTGTCTAAAGATTCAACACAATACCAACCAGAATCCCAGTTGACGCCTCTGCAGAAATTAACAAGCACATTCTCAAACTCACGTAAAATGGCAGGAGACATAGAAAGCCTAAACAGTCTTTAAAAGTAAAAACAAAGTTGCAAGACTCAGAGTTCCCAATTTCAAGTCTTATTACAAAGCATAATAATCAAGACAGCATGATATTGGCACAAGGATAGACACATAGACCAATTTATAAGAATCAAGAATCCAAAAATAAAACTATGTATCTATGGTCAATTGATTTTCAATTAATGAGCCAACACCATTCAATTGAGAAAGAATAGTCTTTTCAACAAATGATGCTGGGACAACTGGATAGCCATATGCAAAATAATGAAATTAGATTCTCACCTTTCACCGTTTTGTAGATACAAAATTTATCTGAAAATGGATTTAAGATCTAAATGTAAAAGCTAAAGCTATAAACTTTTTAGAAGAAATCATAGGGGCAAATCTCTGTGAACTTAGGTTTGTCAATGGATTCTTAGAAATAACATCAGAAGCAATAGTAACAAAAGAAAAAAATTAAAAACTGGACTTCATCAAAATGAAAGCATTTATTTTTCCAAGGGAAATATTAAGCAAAATGAAAAGACAGACAACAGAATGAACAAAAATATTTGAAAGTTATATCTCTGAGAAGGTACTTCTATCTAGAACATAAAGAGAACACTTACAGCTCAAAAATAAAAAGACAACCTAATTTAAAAATGGGTGGAGGATCAGTATAGACATTTCTAAAAAAACATATGTGATTGGCCAATAAGCACAGGAAAAGATGCTTACCGTAATTAGTCACCAGGATCATTATTTCTTTAGTGAACTGGAATTTTTTGGTCCTAAATAAGTTCTATTCTCTTTCATAACCTGAGATTTGGTTTTATTTATTTATTTACTAAAATTAAATCCTAATTTTATTTAGTTTGGTTTATTTTTTATAAATTCTAATGAATCTTTTGGGTCCCCAGTTTCAAAACTGAGTAAAATTATAGGAACTCTAATATATATACATACATATATAATATCCATATATGTTATATCTATATATAATACCCCTAATATATATATCCATATCCATATATATGCTATATATATAACTCTACTATATATGCATATACATACATACTCTATATGTAACAGAATAACTCTACATCTATGTTTGTTGCTATTACAGCTATTTCATTTTGGTACAGCATAGATTTAGAATTTAAATCATGATTCCAGCTTTTCTGCTGCAATAATCTTGTTTAAATTACTTCATTCCCTCTACCCTCATTTTCCACAACTATACTTATCTATAAGCACATTAACATGTGTCTCTTCTGTAACAATATTAAATAAAAATGATATATAGAGAGCACCCTCCCCCCTTGTGTTTAAGATGCCATACAGTTTGGTTCACTTTACATCACCTTTAGTGGTTAATATCACATGAAAACTTTTCTCAGTATGTGTATGCTCAGTAATTTCAATCAAAATCAATAATTATGTGATTAAAAAATGCTCTAGGCTCAATATGGAAACCTCCCTTCTAAATCAAAGCATAGCTTTGAATTCAACATTGGAGGTAAAAATAAAAGAACTCATTATGAATTCCATGAGTTATTCAATATTTTGGAACATTACCTCTGGTTGAGGAAGAAAAGTTTAAAGAAGTCATTTTTCATTCCCTGAGAGGTGTAATTATTTAACTCATTAACAGGAGTCAAACTGCTAAATTTTGGCGGATTCATACCAAGTAACTAAAATTTGAATATTTTTCTGGTATTCCTTCACAATGCCAGCTTTGAAAACTGAGAAATGATACAGGACAATAAGTTTCTAACAATAATGGATGTTCTTTTTTGATGCAAAAAGGGTAACTTAAAGCATTTCTTACTTAAAAAAACTCAATTCTTCCCAGCTAATTTGAAAACCTGGTGCAATCTGAGTTTACAAAAAAGCTAACATTAGAGCTCTCATTAATCTCTCATCGAAGATGATAGAAATTCCAAAGTCCTTGAAATATGCTATTGCCTTTAAAAGTATACTTATAAAGCTACCCCTTTTTTTCAAAATGTACTTCATGCATCCAAAGTCATACTAAAAACTCAGCTTTTTTTTCTGCTTCTCCGTTGTTCCATGTCTAAAGCCTGACTAAAAATAGAGGTATAGCAACTGTGTATTAGCACAAAATACTGATTGTTGTGTACAATAAAGGCAATCAGTTAATAAATAAGATATACTTTTGTTTACACATAGAGGAATACATTAGCTGTTAATTTTTAGATCCCTTTTCTGGCTTTGAGAATGTGTATCCTATATGCACACACATTCTCTCATTTGTATATGTATTATATCACTTTTATTGACTCTAAAATGCACAATTTTCCACATTATCACCTTTCTGATATCATAATGCTTTTATAATCAGGGGAGTCAATTGCTGTTTGGTGGGCAGGAATAGTAACGTAGTTGTCATTGCCTGGTACTGGACTTGAATTTTCCTCTTTGCAATACATCAAAGTGATATACATATTTAATAAAAGTCTATGTTATAAGACTGCATTGTATTGTACTTTAATTGGCAAAAGATTTTTTTAATTTCTTATTAGTACATAAGATAATGGTGATTTAGATTCAGTCAATGGTATCTTGAATTCAGTATTATACACAATAAATACATACACACAGTTAGTTGACTTTGAAATCACTTCCAAGCATATGTATTCTCACCCCAATTACATTAAAAAGTGTTTATAATCATTCTCTCCATTTCCCCCTGCTCATTCACTGTTCAATTTATTGTTTGGCTTCTGTTCCCAGCACTTGATAAAACATTTTGGGGGAATGCAATCAATGTCTTGAATATTTAGTTCTCTTCCTGTGTGACCTACCTGCATTTCAAAACTTTGACTCTTCTTGAAATTTTTCTCCTTTAGCCTTTTGGCACTTTCCTTAATCTTATCCAATATTTATTACCATTATTTCTGCCTTATACCCAGGAATATCTTCCTCTTAGCCACTTAAGTCTTGCTATTTCCCACAGTCTTGTCTTTATTCCTCTCACTCAACCTCTACTGACTTCCTCTTAATTTTATCCTAACAATATGGTGTCAAATATCACTTGTTTGTGAATAAGTTCCAAATCAGTATAGTTTTTCATATATCTCCCTTGATAAGCAAACCATATATATCCAACATTTTACCATATATGTTCCCCTGACAATCTCACACCTCTATCAAACTCCAAATAGCTCACAATGAATTGTAACTATTCATTTAATCATTTCAGAAGATTCTGCCAGAAAATGTGCTTTGATTTGCAGAATCATTATTTCACTTCTAGACTTTTATTTATGCCATAATCTACATAGTTTCTAATACTAGTAATCAAGGACACGCACAGGACTTCTCATTTTCTTATATCCTCACATTAAACTAATCTTTAGGATCAGCTAATTCTACCTTCTAAATATATCTCCAGTTCTCTTCCCCTCTTCAGTCCTACTGTCACTCTCTTGATTTAGGTCTTCCATATACTTCACACTTCACCAAGAAGGTCTCTCTCTGGGTGTCTCTTCTAACTTCACTTTTTAAACCCACCCTTCAGATTGTTATAACGATTGTTTGGAGGGAAAACATTTTTGATTATTTCTATCTCCTAATGAAATCCTCTTAATAGCCCCCTGTTTCCTTCTAGACAATTAAGCCACCATGAATTCTATAACTTCAAAGAAATACATTCTGCCAACAACAACATGACCTTAGAATAGGATCCTGAGACACAGATGACACTACAAATTGTGCAGAGAATCCAGCTGAGCTGTGCCCAGATCTCTGACCTATGGACACTGTAAGATAAGAAATGGGTATTGCTTCAAGCCACTGAATTTAATTTATTATTAATTTATTGCTATGCAGCAATAGGAAACAAATACCTGTGGTGTACAAATACATATCATCACAGGATGATAAACATGGAACAACCTAATGGAAATTGTATAGTTACTGCAATTTTAGAGAAGAATCACTGCTTTTGAAGTTTATTCAAGAAGCATATTTGTCTGATGGATTGAGATTCAAAATTCATGTGAATTTTTAAGGCATAACCTGAGTCTTCAAAGATACAGCTATGTTTACTAAAATTTGAGGCCTGAAACTGTTGTTTTTCTTCCCTCTAACCTTGAGTGTTGTGAATGAAAAGATGAATGATATTCCTCTGTCTTCCATGCCTGAGGCAGTTTGAGTGTTGACTAGATGTCCTTTTAAACATATTGCTGAAATTCACCTAGCTAGAAGATAACCCAGAGGCCTTAGGGGTTGCCATGTATAAAGTTCTTATCTAAGAAGAGTTTTAGCAGGATATGCTTCACATATCTAGATTTCTAATATTTATTCATATTATTCCAGTTTATTTATAAAAATATATTCCAGTTTACTTATAAACTGAAATTTCTGGATTTATAAGCCATAGGAGCAGTGTAATAAAAATTACTCATGTATGTTCTCTAGGTACATGGTAAATGGGGTATAAAAATTTTAAAGACTCTGACCTTAAGTAACTCCCATGCACTATCTTGGACAGTACAAATAATTCATGCTCCCAAAATGCACCCCAGTACAAAAAAAAATTGAATTTGTTGGGAAACTGACAGTGCTTAAAATGTTTATATCTCCTTGATTCATTGATTTTGCTTTGACAAAATATTACAAGGATATAATCATGACCCAATACCAAATTGCTTTTTAGTAATAACACAATGGTATTTAAAGTTTCTATGCTTGGGGTGGCTCAGTCAGTTAAGTGCCCAACTCTTGATTTCAGCTCAGGTCATGATCATTGTGTGATCGAGCTCTGCACTGGGCTTGGAACCTGCTTGGGATTCTCTCTCTTCTCTGCCCTTCCCCCAACTCATGCTTGTGTGCTTTCTCTCTCTTTTTCTCTCTTTCTCAAAGTAAATAAATAAACTTTAAAATAAAATTAAAAAGTTTCTATGCTTTAGGCAGCACAATTATCGTTCCTGGAATGTCCTTAATTCCCTTCCTTTATAGAAATAAGACCAGACATTGTCTTATTTATCTTTGTAATCCTTTTGTAATTTCTTGGAACATGTATTTCCTGAATGATTGAAAATAAAACCTGCATCTGACTCTTTGGATTAGGGTAGTTATATGTCATATTGGTCTACGTATTTTCTTCCACAGAGATTTAGCATGTATATTTTATTTTCTAATTAAAAAATAGATCCCTTGTTTTTAAAAATGAATACCTGCAATAATGTTTGAAATAGTCCAGTAGTTTATCTTTCCTTTCTTGCTTATATTACTTGAACAAAATTGGTCCTGAGAATAAATTCTCATGGAAGCTTGAATGCATCATATGCTAAGGATGTGTTACTCTCCATGCAATCACTGAATTGAGCCAACTTTTCTGTTTGATTATTTGTTTTTTAATTAGTGTGGTTGATACACTGTCAACAACCTCCCGCCTCTCTGAAATGGCTTAGTGAGTTCATTTGGGTTTTATCTGAGAAGTTAAATTTTCCAAAATTACTTAGGGATTAATTAGTTTTGTTTTTTTTTAATGAGAAAATTGCTGTTGATTTTTGGGATAGTGTATGAAAGTTCCTAGCTGCCTGAGGCCACATCCAGAATGATGATGGAATTACATGGGCCCAACTGAGGGCAATTTGGGTATGTATGTGTCTTCTTGATAGTTTGTGAGTTTGTGAGCATTGAGACAAAAAAGATGAAGGGAATAAAGTAGCTCTGCCAAATTTTCTGGTTTAATTGTTTTTAATATTCAGTCTAAATGTTTCTTGACATTTTCAAATGAATTTACAAATATATAATTCAGCAAGAAGTGTCAATTTTTTTACATCGTATTGAGGTAAGAAATAATACTTAAACATGCACCCTCAATACAAAAGACTACCTCAGACTTGAGGGATCACTGACATGTTACCTAAGACTTAATGTCATTTTTGTAACTGTTTTAAGCAGAAATGAATCAATGGGCAACATTTCAGGCAGATAGTTTTCATATCAATGAAAATCATCCAACATGCAAGGCTGTAGAGAGAGGAAATGTGCATTATTATAAAGTGGCACTTTCCAATTGGAAAATATGCTTAATTCAATTTTAAATTTATGTACAGTAAAATTCACTCTGTGGTGTACAACTGTTTGTTTTGATAAATGTGGTATTGTCATTTTTGTCAATTTTTAGCCATTGGAACACATGTATAGTGGTATGTCACTGCGGTTATAATGTGCATATCTTTATGGACCAATGGGGCATATTTTCATATCCTTATTTGCCATTCATATACCTTCTTTAGTGGAGTTTCTATTCCAATCTTTTGCCCACTTTTTTATTGTGCTGTTGTTTTCTTATTGTTGAGTTTTGAGAGTTATTTAAGTATTCTGGATACAAGTCCTTTCTCAGATATGTAATTTATAAATATTTTCTACTGGTCTATTGCTTTTTTTTTCATTTTCTTTAAAGCATATTTCAGTAGAACCAGAGTTTTTATTTTTATAAAGCCAAATTTATTAAAGTTTTCTTTTCATAAAGTGTTTTCATTAATGTATCTAAGGCTTCTTTGCCTATCCAAAAGTCACAAAGGTTTATACAAACTTCTATTAAAAGTTTTATATTTAGGTGTCTGATCCATTTTTAGTTAATTTTTTAATAAATTTAAGGCTTATTTTTAGTAGACATTCCATTTTTACAGCACTATTTTTGTTTTAAAAAATTTATTTATTTGTCTTTAGACCTTGATCAAAAATCAGCTGACTATATTTCTGTGGGTCTGTTTCTGGACTCTCTACTCTGTGGTTTTGATATATATGTGTGTCCTTTGACAATCCCTCACTGTATTGAGTGTTTCGATTACTGCATATTTATAGTAGGTCTTAAATCAGGTAGTGTGAATCCTGCAACTTAATATTTTTTGAAAAAATTATCTTGAGTATTCTTGTTCCTTTGCCTTTCCCTCTAAATTTTAGAATTAGCTTGTTACAGAAAAATCTGTTATATTTTATTAGAATTGCATTGAATCTGTACATTTGTTTAAGAAAAATTGACATCTTGGGGTGCCTGGGTGACTCATTTGGTTAAGCATCCAACTCTTGATCTCAGCTCAGGTCATGATCTCACAGTTCATGGTGTGTGCGTGGCATTGGGCTCCATGCTGCCAGCACCAAGCCTGCTTCGGATTCTCTCTCTGCCACTCCCCTCTTCACTCTCTGCCTCTCCCCTGTGCATGTTCATGCCATCTCTCTCTCTCTCTCTTTCTTTCTTTCTCTCTCTCTCTCTCAAAATACACTAATAAATTTTTTAAAATGAAAGGAAAAATTGACATCATATTAATATAATCTTTCAATGCATAAATACAGCACATTTATTCATTAAATAGTTTTTAAATTTTCATTAATGTTTTATGGTTTTCAGTGTAAAAATCCTATTTATATTTAACTCAGTTTATATGCATTTACTTCTTTTGCTATAATAAATGATACTGTTTCTTTAATGTCAAATTACAAATGTTCACTGCCAGTGTATAGAAATGAATAGATATTTGGATTTTATAACTTGCAAATTTACTAATTCACTAATTCGAGAAGTTTTCCTGTTGGCTGTTGTGTATTTTTATATAAATAATTGTGTCAACTGAAAATACTCACTTTATCAAGTTAATGAAGTTTCCTTCCATATCTCGTATGTTGTGAGTATTTATTATGAAGTGGTATTGAATTTCGCCAAATACATTTTCTGCAACTATTGAGATGATCTATTGAACACTTGTAGTAATGGACAGTATAACCAAAGAAGGAAAAAAATGTTTTTGAACAACCAAAAAAAAAAAAAAAAAATGGAAAGAACAACTAGAACAAAAGTCCCATTTTTTAATCCCTTCTTAAATTTAATTAGGTTTTTTAGTCCATATGTCTTCTAACTCTATGTATAAGATCATGCTACCTATTCTCATAGACACCTACTCTCACAGCATACACACATGCACACACACACATACACACACACACACACACATTCCTAAAATATATAATGTTTCAAAATATGATGAGCATTTACTTCATTTGCTTATAAAATTAAAAATCTTATTTCTTATTAGTAGTCATATCTCTCTTAGTTGGTCATCCAATACCTCAGTCTTCAACACACATAATACTTGGCTTTTAGAGTCACTGTGCCTTTCAGTGACATGCTGACAAAAGGGAAATAGCATGGATGATCACACGTGGAAGGTCTTTATGGAACAAGGCTGGAGTGGCAAACATTCTTCCCTTTACATATCAATGGATTGCACTTAGTCATGTGGCTATGTCTTATTGCAAATTAGGCTGGGCTATGTGCTTTAATTGTTATGTCCAAGAAGAGCAGAAGTTGCATAGCTTGCTAACCTTTGTCATAGCCACCAATGATTTTGTAGTTGAGTTTGAATGTTAATATTCTAACAACTAAATTTACAAATACATGACTGGAAAATTTTTGCATTTTCTTTATTTTTAAAAACAGTATCCCATAAGCATGAAATTAATAGTGTTAAAATAATGTTTCCATTCTTCCATAAAATTCTGTATAATATTTGAAGCAATATGGGGCACCTGGGTGGCTCAGTTGGGTAAGTGTCCAACTCGTGATTTTGACTCAAGTCATGATCTCACTGTTTGTGGGATCAAGCCCCTTTTTGGGCTCTGCGCTGACAGTGTGGAGCCTACGTGGGATTCTTTCCATCCCTCTCTTTCTGCACCTCTTTTTCTAAAAATGTTTTTAATGTATTTATTTTTGAGAGAGAGAAAGAGATAGAGCATGAGTGGGGGAGGGGAAGACAGGGAAGGAGACACAGAATCTGAAGCGGGCTCCAGGCTCTGAGCTGTCAGCATGGAGCCCAACGTGAGGCTCTAACTCACCAACAATGAGACCAGGACCTGAGCCAAAGTCGGACGTTAACTGACTGAGCTTCAGGTGCCCCTCTCTCTTTCTCAAAATAAACAAACATTTAAAAAATATTTGAAGTAATGTCAACATATTTATGAATTATATACTTGTATATACTTATGAATTGTTTTTCTTACATAACAATGCTTAAATTTTTCTTCATAGTAGCATAGTTTTAAAAACTCACATAGAATTATTGCCTCTTTCATACATGTAAACATTTGTTTTCTCAGATGTGAGGATATAAAACATACATTTGGTATATTCTTGGATGTACCATATATTTGAAGATAGCAGTGTTCAATATGAATATTTCATATGCATTCCTGATCATTTTTAGCCAGTCTTGTAATTTTTGGAAATACATTTTAAAAATTAGTTTAATTTATCATAAAATATAATTTTGAAATTCTAATTTTATTTGTATATGATATCAATCAATAACCTAATGATAATATATTCACATCTAGCCACATGTTTTACAAAATTTTAACCATTAGTGTGAATTTAGTTGTTTAAGGTTAGATAACACAGACAACGCTTCCCAATTTTTCTTCAAAGTACTATGGGCCCATTACCTTGTTGTCATACTAAGAAAGAACTAAAGAAAGCACCAAAGGTAAGAATCAGGGGAACTGTAACTTAGTGATGAAATTTAGTAAATTAGAAACACTGGGCTCCAAAGAAAGATTTAAATATTAAAATACTGTGAGTAATTGAAATATTGTTGATATTACTAAAATATAAATTAAATTACAAAAACCTATGCTTAATGGAACCAAGGGATTCTTTTTTAAATTGTAACTACAAATAAAATATTTGGCATCTAAGATGAGTCTAACAAACTTGTATGCAGTGATCTTAGGGGGAAAAATAGAATAGCATCATACTCAAATTATACATTATACAAGATTGGATCTTAGTGTGTTTTAGGAAACCTCAACAATGATACCAAGCACAACGCTAGTAAAGCAAAAATGTTATGTTAACAAATATCCTATTTGTGCTTCGTACTAAAATAATATTTACATTTAGATTTGGATTTTATTACATTGGTGTTTTATTTACACTTTGAGTTATAACATTAATAATAGTAGGCTAAATCAAGTTTAGCTTAATTTCAATTTCCACAAACTTCACTTTTATGCACATTTGCATAATTTCCAGCAACAGTAATCACAGTAATTCAGATATCTATAACCTCCTCTAACCATGTCATTCGTAATTGCAGAAAATAGAAATTAACCTTTCTAGGAACTCAATAGCATAATATCGTTTGCTATTATGGAAAAGGTAGCAGGTGTGGCATTGGGCAGCAGTCATTTGTCAACTTAAGTAAACCATAATGGTGGCATCAAGAAGAAAATTATGCTAATGTAAAAGTACTGTTTCTCAGTGCTATTATTAGCACTCTATACCAGCAGAATAATGAGAAGCAAATCACTCCTGAATTTCCAAATTATTTTTTTCTTATGGTACAGTGTTTTCCAGATTCCTTTGTAGATTCTATAAGCGCAGAAATAGACACATGGAAGGTGCTTAAACAACTGTAAATGAATTGAATGTAACCTAAAGATTAGTCATAATTGGCTAATTTGTATTCCTTCATGTGATGAATGTATTAATTTTTTATAAGTGTAACAGTTTTCAGTATTTATGTTAGTTAGATGTTTAATAACACATTAGGATCCCTTCTTGTCCCTCAAACAACTTACATGTTTAAGTTTGTTAGTAAACAACATGTCAAAAATATTCTGCTCTTCCTTGGGACTCAAACTTACAACTTAAGTTTGAAGCCTGAATCTGCCCTGGATATATGAGCTTCAAATAGTAAATCAATCTCTCTTAATTTGTAATACCTTTATCTGTTAAAAAACAAAAAGAAAGAAATAGTCACCATTTTCTTTGTTTTAAACTTTGTAAGGGTTGATGATATTATGTGTATAAAAATCACTTAGTGAATTTCAAAGCACAATATGTTATGAAAATATAATTCTTACTTAATATCACTGGACAAAAATTAAATTCCACTAAATTATGTCAGTGATGAGATAAAATATGCAACTATTTGTAGAATCCAAATGTTGAAGTATAACTGGTTTTGTAATTTTCTGTCTTTGTCCAAAACCTGATAAATCAAAATAATATCAAATAGCATAATAATATGGTTAAATGTAGAATTCTCTCTGCCACTTGTACATGGCAAAAGATTAGGTGAAGGATAAGCAGTATCATATTTAATAAAAATAAAATATTTAAGGTAGGCATATGTGCCCCATGATGAGAATAAAGAATGGAAAAATGTCTTCCTCTATTGTAGAGCTAAAAATGCCGAGCGCTGGGATTTTTACACTGACTACTTTTACTGCCAAACACCATATTCATAATTTCTAAGCCAAAGGTATGTAACTTCTCAGAATTTATGAATCAATTAAATTATATTCAACAAAAGGCACCTGGGTGGTTCAGTTGGTTAAGTGTCTGACTTCGGCTCAGGTCATGATCTCACGGTTTGTGAGTTCAAGCCCTGTATTGGGCTCTGTGCTGACAGTGAGGAGCCTGCTTGGGATTTTCTCTCTTACCCTCTCCCTCTTTCTCTCTTTGCTCCTCTCCCACTTGTGTTCTCTCTCAAAATAAATAAACTTTAAAAAATTATATTCAAGAAAATCTCTGTGGAAAAATAAAGATGGCCACAATGTTTTTGTATCCTTCCCATTGAGTGGTAGATTTGAATTCCCTTCCCACTGAATCTCAACTGGTTTTATGGACTGTATGACTCAATTGAATGTAGTAGAAGTGACATTATGGAACTAGCAACGCTAGGTCATAAGACACCTGATAGCTTTCACCAGGACCGCTTAGAAGACTCATTCTTGGAACTCTGAGTTGCTATGTAAAAGACTGTCCTGCTGAACAGGCCACATGGAGAGGCCCAAGACTGCCTGGAGAGTAAGAGTCCAGCCTCCCCCACAGACATCCTTTTCAAGGTGTCAGAAATGACCATATTGGAAACTCCAGACCACCTAGCTGCCAGCTGAATAATGTTGGGTGACCCATGTCAATATCAGGTAAAATAGAAGAATGGCCTAGCTGATCCTTGTCTGAATTTCTGACCCACAAAATCATGAGATATAATAAAATAGTTGTTGCTTTATGCCACAAAGTTTTAAGGCAGTTTTAAAGCAGAACACATGAAGACCACAAATGTTAGGATAAATAAATGATTCTCTACCATTTTATGATAAAATAAAATATATGTCATAATAATAATAATAGTTACATATCAACAAAATGGTGAATATTACAGATAATTTTGAATCTGTGAATTAATCCTAGACTAAGAAATTTGGAGAGATTTCTTATTGAAGTTTACTTTCATTTGAATGTCAATGCCCACCAGATCTCAGCTTAAGATTTGCAGCAAGTGATTTTTATCTATCCTGAAAAAGAATGCATTATGTTCTGTTGGATCATTATATGTGTGTTTTACACTTCATAATTCTGTATTAATTTACATGATGAGGGAAAAACAATTTCAACAGCTATGAAAGTGGCCATATAATCAAACCATTGGTATCAGTCAAGGGAAACCCTCATATTTTTGCCTCAATTTTAAAAATAATATTTTGCTCTGGGGCACCTAGGTGGCTCAGGTGGTTAAGCATGCGACTCTGGCTCAGATCATGATCTCACGGTTCATGAGTTCAAGCCCTGTGTCTGGCTCTGTGCTGACAGCTTGGAGCCTGGAACCTGCTTTAGATTCTGTGTGTCCCTCTCTCTCTCTTCCTCTCCTGCTCATGCTCTGTCTCTCTGTCTCTTACCCTTTCTCTCCCTCTTAAAAACAAACATTAAAAACAATTTTTTAATAATATTTTGTTCTTAATGTGGTAAGTTTAGTCTGTGCTTCTATAAAATAGGTATACTCAACACTTCTTATAAAAATCATGCAAATAATATTTTGAAAAACATCATGTCTCTAAAATTTCATAGGTAGGAATATATCTGACAAGTACAGATAGCAGAGATTTGAAATGGAAACCGTAGCACATGAATCAACATATATGTTTTTAGTACTCAAGACCCTAAAGTGAGTAAAGCATGAAAGTTGACTAAGATTCCTGCTAAACCAACTGCTTTTAAAAGAAATTCAATATCTTTTGACGTAAAGAGAGGACATGACTATAAAGTTTATAGAGAAATGTTTTTCTTAAAATAAAAAAGGTCTTTTTAAAAAAATAAATCAGGGGCGCCTGGGTGGCGCAGTCGGTTAAGCGTCCGACTTCAGCCAGGTCACGATCTCGCAGTCCGTGAGTTCGAGCCCCACGTCAGGCTCTGGGCTGATGGCTCTGGAGCCTGGAGCCTGTTTCCAATTCTGTGTCTCCCTCTCTCTCTGCCCCTCCCCCGTTCATGCTCTGTCTCTCCCTGTCCCAAAAATAAATAAAAACGTTGAAAAAAAATTTTTTAAATAAATCATAGAATTCTCATCTTAAAATAGTCAAAATTACACAAAATACAGACACAAAATCCCCTTGGAAAAAACAATAAGGATAACTGCAAATATCCAGGTTAATACTGAACAAAACATCATTCCCCATAGTATCATTTCATATAGGCTGAAGAGGACATGATGACAAGTGAACCCTTTACTTTTTCCTAGCATACGCTATGCAGAACGGAAAGGACAGCCACATTTTCCAACAAAAATAACTTTACTGTTTCACTTCAGGAAGAAGGAAAGTAACCATTCTGGGTGTTATGATATAGTTTCATAAAAAAAAATAAAGTCAAATTAAAATTTAAAAAAAACCCACAGAATCTTTAAATTCATGTCCTAAACATGAAAGAAAAATAGCAAGATTATCATTATTCAAAAATACAAATAAAGAAACACATAAGAACTTGTATCTTCTTCTAGTGAATAAATAATAATCTATATCTTTATCAATGTGATTAGGAATTTAAGAAAATTTAAGAATTGCCTCCATATTTCTTTTCTGAAAAAAAAATTAAATACAATTGAAAAACACCTTATTTGACATATAGTAACAAATAAAGTTACTGCTCTAGCTCCCCAGGTTATATAAGCTTATTACCACAACAAAGGGAAAGGTTATTATTATGCTTTTTATGCAACTGTTTCTAAAATAATTTATTTTTTTAAAACTGGAAATATACCTGGAAACCTCCTACTCCAGATGTGCTGTCACAAGATATTTCATCACCTAGCTGGTTCTTCCTGGAACATTCTGGAAAGCATGTGATTGTAGAAACTAGTGAAGTTCTTCCAACATATATATGGTCATTATTAGGCATCAAATCCCAGGAATTCAGAAATAATCCACTTGGCAAATAACCTATGCTTCTCTGCAAATAAAGATCTGCTTTTGTTATTTCTATTGTTGAAATCATAAGTAAATAATTAACTAGTCTTCAAACCACAAACCATAACTGTAGTCTTCAAACCACAACACATGGGTCTTGGTGGCCTTTCTAACACCAATGGTTCTTTTCTATAAGATTATTCAAAAGAGTAGGGTCAACTCTTGCAGCAAGATCCATACAATAGCTTTCTCTATTCACATAACACTGCTGTGGGAATTCTTAGGTTTTCAAAAAGAATTTTAAAAAGCAGATATGGAAAAAAGGGGATTCATTTTTGTATTTGTTTTTGCTTTTACCCAGTGATGTGTATGAAAAATTAATTTCTCCAAGCTGGAGAATATTCTATTTCTAAACAAGGATTAGGCCCCTGGGGCCAAATGAATGTAGCAACACATGAATATTTATACATTAATTCCTGTCAAAATTGTGAAAATAGATTGGTATAAATATTATGACTTAGAAGATTTACATGGTGGTGTGGTGGTATCTAAGCAGATATTAGCACAAAGAGATTTGAATTCATAGTGCATGATCTGGCCTGCACAGCCTCTCAACAATTAGTGCCTAAGAGTGCATAGGTTTAAAAGTTGTCTAAGAATGCGTTCCTGTTCACCTAAGTGATGTCAAAAGAAATTTTATCTCTTTATGACAGAAATTGCAGGTGAGCTAGAAAATGACAGCAGTGTGGCTTCCCTGGCCTTCTTAAAAAGGGAATTCTTAGGATTTGACCCAGCTAAGAAAAACAGAAACAAAATAATAGTGAGTTTTTTTTAAAGATAGAATCTTATTTCTCTCCACATGAGAAAAGTTTGACAGCTGGCAGTCGAAATGTTGGGGGGGGGGGGGAAGCAGGCTGCATCTAGCTTTCTCCGCCAGCAATCTTGGCATATAGTTATTGTTCACAAGTCCATCATGCCTACTCTTGCTCCGAAGTGATGTCTACTTCACAAATACAGCAGAAAGAAAGACAGGAAGAAATATGTGTTTCCTCTTCATTTAAGACACTTACCAGGACCCACATTAGCTCTGTCACTTATACCTCACTGGCCAAGGCTCAGTCAATGACCATCACTAGCTGCAAGGGAAGCTGGGAAATTTAGTATTTAGCTAGGCAAATGTACACAGCAAAAAACTGGGGCTCCATAGATTTGAGGGAAAAAGGCAAGAAGGGATATTTGGTTAGGAGCTAGCAGTTTCTAGCACAACCAGCATAATTTCAATGAGTTTCATAATCATATACAGTTAACACTTATAATAACCCCAGGGGAAGAGAGTGGTGTCTATGTGTTCATAGAATCAGTTGGCTCAGTTAAGCAAGCCACCGTAAACCATAGATAAACTTTACCAGTTTATAAGTGTTGTGATGATAGATTTTTTCATTTATCACTTAAAACCTTAATTGGCAACTCATCCTTCAATGAGAAACATACTATGAAAACATTTCTCCATTTATCATTCAAAGCTTTGATAGACAACCTGTCCTTCAATGGTAAATATACTATTGAATATACTGTGGGGGAAAAAAGTGGCTGTTTGTCCCTTGTCAGCTTTTATTTTGTCTACAGCATACCAAAAAAATATTCAGTGACAGCAATTTGGTTGTATTCATAATTTTACTTATTTTCTTCAACACTGGAACAGAAAGTATAATATTAACTGGCAATTACTCTCCAAATAAAGCATAGTAAGGATCACATTCAGATAAAAAATGTAATTCACATGATTTTCACTGTGGTAAATATACATAGTAAAAAATTTATCATTTTCACCATTTTTAAATGTACAGTTCTGTGACATGGGGTACATTCTGATCACCATTATTGCCATTCAGTTGCAGAACTTTTCATCTTCTCCAGCTGAAACTCTGTACCCCTTCAACACTGACTCTTCATTCTTCCCTCCCCTCAGCCGCTGGTTACCGCTATTCTATCTTCTGTCTTTATGAATTTGACTATTTTAGGTACCTCATATTAACTGTCTCTAAAAGGGGCCAGATAACAAATATTCCATGCACTGTCTGTTGCAAACACTCAGCTTTGCTGTTGAAACCAGCTTTGGCCAACTCTTGAGCAAAATGTGTGGCTCCGTTCTAATAAAACATGAAATATTATTCTTTTGATTTTTTCACTATTAAAAAAATAGAAAAACCATCTCTTAACTCATTAGCCTTACAAAATCAGGCAGTGGTCCAGATTTGACCTGCAGACCATAGTTTTTGACCCCTGTTTAAGATAGAGTCAATTGGATTTAGCTTATATATAAAAATTGAATGGTTATTCTATAGAACTCTTCCCTGCCATCCAGAGAATCTCTGGATGACAGAGAATCTGACTAGTACATCACATTTTTCAAGTGGCCACTAAGAAACTCGGACTTTTTAGTTATTTTAGGAACATACATTAATGCCATATTTTGTTTATATATAATGATTATCCATAGACACCAAATAGCCATAACATTTCTTAAGTTGCAAGCATTTTGTTTTATTCCTGTTTATAGTACCCATTTTTACTATGATGTACAACCCAGTGATTTGCATTTCTACTAAGATACAATAATTCTCAGATTCCTAGGGGAAAAAATCTTACAAGATATTCTATATTTAAATGTGCATCCTTCTCATTAGAACCTTAGAATGGGTTTGTCATCATTTTTGTTGTTGTAGTATTTTTATTTTTTGTGTATTTCTTATTATTTGGTGCATTCCAAATAGTAAAGTATGCAGGGTTCAATTTATGAGGCCTGAAGCTTTAGATGTGCTATTACTTGGTTGAATAATTGTCATAGCAGTCTCCTAGCATTTTTGTCACTGGATGCAAACATATCTGGAAAAATATATGTACTGTTTATTCTTTTATTCTCAATCAATGTTTAAGAAAAAGTGTCAACCTGGAGTGACTGGGAACAGCAATCACCCTGATGGCCCCAGGTCTTTCTACCATCATATGTCTTTTCTCCAAAAGGAAACCTTGTTGGTATATACTCTTGCTTCTGTTAAAGGAGGTTTTAAACAGTCCTATTCCTCTGCACTTCTTACAATAGCTCACAATGAATATACACAGCAAAACCTACCTTTTCACTTGTTCCAAACACACTTTAAACATGCATTATTTGAGCATAAGTCCCAAAAGTCCAACAGCTGGAACTGTAGAGCTTCCTTTGCTATTTTCAAAAGGCTCCAGTCAGTGTGGGCACTTAACAGATTTGTAAGAATATTAGACTCTTGAGGATCTATAGAGCCACCTGATCATTATATTTTTGACTTTCAACTGTTTGCCACTACTCTTTCCCATTAATAAAAAAAACTTTAAATGTGACCAGGTTTATTTTACATGTGATACTGGATTCCCAAAGTATACCCAGTTATGTAATAGTATGGCTATTTCTAAAAGATCATCCGGCCTCCATGTAGTGAATAGAGGATAGAGGAAGGGCAAAATGAAAGCATGAGGAATAGTTATGGGGATTTTGAAGGGGTCCAGGTAGGGGGTGTTGATACATTATATTGGATGCATCCCATTAGAAAGAAATGAACCAATTATGTTTAGGTTGCAAAGACAGAGGAATGGAGAGTTGAGAGAATAGGGGGAAACAAAGATGTCATTTAAATTTCAGACTTGATAATTGGGTATCACTTAGAGGTAGAGAACACCAGTCTGATAGATTGCAAAATGTAGCCACACCTTGCAGTTCCTTCCCTCAAGAAGTGAAATCTAATTTCCCAGTTCTTAAGTCTGGGTTGGCCATGTGACTTGTGCTGGCCAATGGAACATTAGCAAATGTAACCAGAGACACTTGAAAAGTATTTGCACATTTGAGTTTGCTCTCTTATAGAACTCAGAACTCTCCCGCCATTTTGGGGAACAATTCCAGAATACCCCTTGCATGTGTAGAGAGGGCCAGGTTAATTGCCATCCCAGCCAAAGCCTTTATGAAGCATCCTTAGGTGCTGACCTACCAGCTGGCAGACACATAAGCCAATCATGTGTAGACCAATCAGTATAGAGCCAATCAGTATAGACCAGAAGATCTATCCAACCTGCAGAGCTGAGAGCTAAATGAATAGTTGTTTTGTTAAGCCACAATTATTTAAGGTTTATAGTAGTTACCTTTTGCTGTGTAACAAAGCACAACAAACTCAGTAACTTAACATACATTTATTATCTCATAGTTTCTTGGTTCAGGAGTCAAGGCATCACTTTGCTGTGTCCTCTGCTGGGGGGTCTCTCAAGGTTGTAATTAAGTATTAATAGACCTGTTTTCACCTTGAAGCTTGACTGGAGAAGAATGCACTTTCAAATATACTCAGGTTGTTTAGGAGACCACATGGCTTAGTTGGTTAAGCTTCTGACTTGATTTCGGCTGGGGTCATGATCTTAAAGTTTGTGAGTTCAAGCCCCACAATGGCTCTGTGCTGACAGTGCAGAGCCTGCTTGGGATGCTTTCTCTCTCCCTCTCTTTCTCTCTGCCCCTCCCCTACTTGTGCTGTCTCTCTCTCTCAAAATAAATAAAGTTAAAAAAAAAAGCAAAAAAATACACCGAGGCCATTGGCAGAATTTATTTCCTCATGGTTGTAGGAGAGAGGGATCAGCTTTTTTCTAGCTTTCTGCTGGAGGCCACCTTCACTACTAGGGGTTGCCCAAAGCTCCTTGCAGTATGGGCTTTGTCACTGTGGCCGCTTACTTCACTAAGCCAGCAAGAAGAGTCTCAGAGCAAATCTGCTAGCGTGACAGAATTTTATTTACATAAGGTAACATACTCAGGAAGTGACATGACATCATGCTTGTCATAGTCTGTTGCTTAGAAACAAGTCACAGATCCTGCCTACACACGGGGGAGGCGATTATACAAGGTCGCAAACACCTTCAAGTCTATCTGCCACAAAGTCATTTGTAACACAGGAGAAGTTATTAATTGATACCAACCAGCAGGTAAAAGGCAGTTACTTTAATGAAGACCTTATGATGTTATGGTTAAAAGAGTAGATTCTGTGGCTAGACTGCCTAAGTTTATATCCCAGGCGAGCCACTTAGCTGTGTGCCACAGGGCCATTCATCGAACTTTATTGTTAACTACCTAAACAATTGCTATTTTAAGTATTGGTAGATTTTTTTTAATCTACGGGAATCCTTATTATTAACAACAAAACAAGTCACAATCATACTGATACCTTTTGCTGTTACCATAAAAAGAAAAGAAAATTGAAGTGAGATGTTGTATGTCTGTCACAATTTTGTACCCAAACAACTTAACAGTAAAGGACCTTTTTTAAGAGTATCTGTGAGCATCAGCACTGTAGAAAACAACCCGATGCAAAGCAGTGCTACTGCCTCAGGCACCTTTCGGTGACATAAATATTGAAGCCACTGAGACATTAAACTATAATTTGGGATTCATGCTGCAGTGATTTGACTCTATTGCATAGTCTGCTAGGATTTCCCACCTGTTTTTCCATAAAACTGAAAGTAGGAAACCACTGAAATTCAAGTAGGTTTTCCCTTAAATGTGTTTATTTGTAACATCTAAAAAGGCAGGAGGTAACAGCTAAAAGAATACACATTCTGATGCCAACAAAGTAATTCTAAACTTTATTCTGTTTAAATTGCAAAGTATTATCTATACATGCTCTCCCACTGTACATATTATTTACACATCTGGTTTCTAATATATATTACCAATATTATTTGTATGTTACGTTGCAACTTGGTCTGAGTGTTAACTGGCATACGTTGAAATAATATAAAAATGAAGCATTACTACTTGATTCCTACATTTTTACTTTAAACATTTGAGTAATTCAAGAGTATGTTTTTCAAATCTTGACGTTTCACTACTTTCAACGAATAATTCACTCATTACATATGAACACAAATTGGGAAACCTCACTATGTTGTTTTATTTTATTATTGGCTAGTTTGTGGCAGCATAGTTTTAGAAATTCCTGATGCCCTGTTAATAATTGTACATGGAATTAGCACATACTTCTTGATCTTTTCTAAAGCAAAATATATTTTTCTGTATTATAGTATGTTACTTGCTGATACACAAAAACCACTGAGTATTCATTACCCTACACGCTTTCAATGGTTCATTGTCATTACTTCAAAATATGTGTGAGTGAAAAAATGTTCCCGCATGAAAAATATCTGAAGTTTAACTCTTATTTAATTTGAGAAACAAGCTTTCTTATTACTAAGCAAATACTTCTTCTTTGAGACATTTAGGTCACTGAGAACTTGTGAGTTGGAAAAGTAACTTGTAGAATCATTAGGATGCTAAGATGTGAGAAAGAGAGAAGGAAAAGCACTAAGTATTAAGCATAATGATCTGCACCTGGTTTCAATCACGACTTTCTTCCTAAGCATCGACCATTTTGGAATATAAATTTCAGTGCTTGCACAGCTGGAATACAATGCTACTTTCCAGACAGTGGAAAGTCATTAAGAGTACACAAATAGACCGCAATATGATTTCGTAAGACTGAACTATGAAATTTACTGAGGGGTAGGACTGTTTAAAATATGTTCGGTTTGTTCAGAACTACTTTTCTTAAATAGCCTAAAAGTAAATACAGAGAAGATCATTCCATTGCCTGTCTGGGATTGATTTACAAGGAGTCTATAAATACAGGAGTGATTACCATCCAACGTGGGAGCTATTGCTGCTGTCCGAAAATAAGCCTCCCTGTATGGCTCCAAAGGGTAAAAATTCTGCTACCAAGGGAACAGACTTGATTTTCCACTTATCTTTTAATGACTTCCTGCAGGCAAAAACCTGGAGCCAAAATCCTACTGACATCTGTTTGTTGGTATGGGTCTTATTTAGAACCCCAGCACTAGATAATTATTCATTATTTGTTGGCAGTAGGATCGTGCAGCTCGTAATGTTTTGCAACATTTAAGCTATAATAAATAAAGGAATAAACAAAACTCTTCTCCTAAATACTCATTTATATAGAGCATCAGCAAAACAAACGGGAGAGCTTATCACAATTTATTGCTAGATAGTCACTGCTTAAAGTTCACATTTATCATTAGCAAATGCAAGGAAAGAAAACTGTTAGCGTTTTCATCTTATATCAAGTGTGACATTTTAGTGATCAAGAACACTTCATGTTGTATTTATGCTATTAAATAAGTCAACGTGTGGAGTATTTTATTTTATCCTTAATATTTACTTTTAAGGCACTATGATTTTACTGAAGAAGAACAGGGTTTCAGTTAGAAAAAAAATGTGGATTTGAGCCTAAACCTGACATTAGAGATATTAGGAAAATCACTTAACCTTTTTGATCTTCTTTACCCATGTATTATATGGTGATAACAATATTTATCTCAAAAGGTCATAGTGGAGAATAAGTTAATAGGGTATATGACATCACTGTCTTAATAATGTTTTATTTTCTTCTTAATCTTCTATTACTTGCTTTGAAGTGTTTAGTTTTAAGCACTTGTGCTTAAGTCAGTGCTGACCAACTGATGTTTAGCATTGAAAGACAACTGAGTTAATTCAATTAAATATAGGTATGTGGGACCACTACAGGATAGAAATATTAGGCACTTACAATGTAAGAATGATCCAAATATGGACCATGTCTATGGAGGTTAAAAAATGTCCCCCCAGGATATCAGGACCTAATTCCCAGAACCTATGAATATCACCTTACATGACAAAAATATGTGATTATTTTTAACAATTTTGAGATGAGGACATTATCCGGGATTATGCAGGTGGATCCTGAATGCAGTCACATGTCCTTATAAGAGAGAAGCAGAGATAGTGTTAGCACAGAGAGAAGAGGAGACACCCAGAGAAGATGATGTGTCCATGGTGGCTGATCTTGGAGGAATATGGATGCAAGTCAAAGAAAGCTGGTAGCGGTCAGATGTTGGAAGAAGGATGAAACAGATTCTCTCTTAGATCCTCCAGAGGGAATATGGCCCTGCTGACAATTTGATTTTGAACTTCTGGACCCAGACTGTGAGAAAATATATTTCTTTTGTTCTACATCAACAAGCTTGTAATAACTCATTACAGCAATATCAAATACTAATACAGTGTTCTTTATTATTTATAGCTAAGTGGGATTGACTAACAAATGATCCATGACATTGGAAGGGATAAATACTAGAAGTTTGATCCAGTTGCTAGGGGACCATGAGAGAGAAATTGTTGAGTCATAAATCATCACAAATGTGATATTTGAGTGGGCACTGGACCTTATACAGAATTCACAGGAACACAAAGAATGGAAAAAAGACATTCTAAATGTATCACATACATGAAGGCAAAAAAGATGGTTAAAAAGTTAGAAAGCACTGTTAGTGGATGCTTTGGTTTGGGTTTGGTTTGCTTTGCTTTTGCTTTGTTTTTGCTTCTTTGTTGTTGTTTTTAATGTGAGCTCCTTCCACTGAAATGGAGGAACCATGTGGAGGAAATTCAACTTTGAGACCTAGTAGTAAAGGACATAATGTAAATAGTACCTAGTAGTAAAGGACATAATGTAAATAGTAAAGGACATAATGTAAATAGAACTGGATTGAGCTACTTGCATAGATAAGCATGCGAGCAAAATGGAAAATGTTCTTTATCTCTGAACCTCAGGCACTGTGGAGATGCTTTCTCTTCATGTAATACATGTGCCCTAAAAAGGGAAATCAACTTGTCTGGTCTACACTGGTGGGTACAGAATGGAGTGGATTGCAGGCTAGGACAGTATACAGACAGAAGTATAATGGATAACAGGCACCTTGAAAGAAAACAAAGCAGATATGTTAAAGAGAGAGCAAGATCTGGTCAAGATTCCCAACCACTCATTAGGGCAAAGAAATTGAAGAAGCATCAAAACCACTTATTTGTAGGTATATATGTCAGTGGTAGTTTTATTGATGATATTGCTATGTGGTGAGCATGAATGGGTTCATTTTATTACATTAACTGTTTAGCATATTACATTTATTTAATAGCTTTGTGTATGGTTCGTGTATCTAAAGGGAGCATTTGTGTTGTTTTTCCCCGAGTTAAAATAGCCATTCGGTATTTTCATGAAGAACAGTATTTTGAAGGGTAGAGGACAGAAAAAAAAAAAAAAAAAAAAAAAAAGGCCAGTATTTTGAATCCCTGCATAAGCAGATTAGGTAGGTACTATATTACCATTTTAATAAAAATGTCTCGACCACTTTCATTTCTGTCTAATTTTGAAGAAGCTTACTCATACAGAAGGGAGAATACCTGCAAAGATGTTGAAGCATGAACAGGCATAGCCGCTTAGGAAAAGTAGAGACACCACTGTTAGAATAAAAGGTGAATGACCAGGATAATAGAAAAGACTCAGTGGTGGTTTGCAGCAATGTTGAGAAGATCTTCCATGGCAAGCTGAAGGGTTTAGAGGTGAAATGCATAGGACGAATTAAAAAAGAAAAACTGAAGGCAGAGAAACCACATAAGGCAAAGAAAACTAAGACTAGTAAATAATTTTAGACAAGAGAAAATGCCAGCCTGAACTCAAATATTAGCCCTGCCACAAAAAGGATACCTAATATTTAGTATATAAGGCTTATTTTGAGGACCCTGGGGAATGACAAAATGAGGCAGCAAATGCATATCTCTTTTCCCCTCAATACACTTTCTGATCTGATTAATAATAATCCTTTGATCTCCAGGTTTGACTATCTCAAATATTCATAAAAACTCTGAATTTATACCTAATATCTAACGTGCAGTAATATACAAGTGGACAGAACTCTGAATGATAATCTGTACAAAGAAACAAAAACTGAAAACTTTTAATGTTCCATCAAGGTATATAGGGTTGTCTAAAATAAAAGTACAAGTGTTTCAGATAATATTGTCCCCTACAATAGTAGAGATGCGAAATTGGCATTTCATTATAAGGCAATCCAAGTTAAAATGAAAACCCTATCACTTAAAAAAAATTGACTGATGAACATATAAATGGAAAAATTGCTTAAATTTGGGGGACTAGTAACTCATCACCAAGGAATAGAGTTTTGTGCCAAGAAAAATATTAGAAAGAAATTTTATTAATCCAGAGCAATAATAACAAACAAACATGAGAGGTTTTTTTCTGAAATAGCCATGTTTCATAGCATGAAATTATTTTTGATTTTTAAAATATTCTTTTGATTTAAATATATGGTACATGCAGTAGCTAGATAAAAGCTCATTAAAATTAGATGAGACCGCTACCAATTACAGTAATTGTCAGAAAAGCAATTGGCTTTGGGAAGTTAAAATTATTGTCTAAAAGCTATTCTGAATAACTACTGAGATGAAATAATTTAAAATTCATTTTTCATTTACCACAAAAGACCTAGATAGAAGAGGTTGTATTTATTGGTTTTGGCTAATAATAAATTATTTTACCCTTATGGGAAAATATTTTAAATGCTTCAGCCATTAAGAAAGTTTGGAGTTGATTTTTCAGTTTAAAACATTTGTATAAGTATGTAACTATATTTTTTACACCAGCTTTAAAAATAATAATATTGAAATTAGAGTGGTAGTGTCCATATTAGAGTTTTTCAAACTTTTAAAAAATATGATAGTTTCAAATATTATCCTATGACGGTATTAAAATATAAGACTGTCCATGAAGTAGATCAAGGATAAATGAGGATTAGAAGATATTTTCAATTTTAATTGTCCAAAAGGCTGTTATAAACAACTTTCTAGTGAGAAAAAGTTACATGAGTGGTTTTAACCATGTACTTTAAGTATAGACATTAGAGGATAATATCAAATATCAGAGATAGAGATGTAACAATTGAAACCATTCTCGGAAGAGAAATGATTCACCTCTAAAGCCCATTTGAGAGAACTTTATAGATACAGTGTATCCTTGAAGCCAAGAACTGTCTATTTTTCTATGTACTCTCAAAATTTAGCATTTTAGCTATTATGTAATAATAATATTGTCCATTGTAGGGGTACCTGGGTGGCTCAGTTGGTTGAGCACCCGTCTTCGGCTCAGGTCATGATCTCACAGTTTGTGGGTTGGAGCCCCGCGTTGGGCTCTGTGCTGACAGCTCAAGCCTGGAGCCTGCTTCAGATTCTGTGTCTTCCTCTCTCTGCCCCTGCCCTGCTCGTGATCTGTCTCTCTTTCAAAAATAAACATTTAAAACAATTTAAAAAAAAAACAAGAAACTGGAAGATATTTAAAAACAAACAAACAAACAAATACATAAATAAATAAATAAATAAAACTGTCCATTGCATCAAGTGTGTTCAGTAAATGCTTAGGAAAGGAATAAATGAGCACCATGAAGTTATTTGCCAGGCACTTTTCCCCAGTGAAGAAGCTCTTTCCCATGGAGTTCCCATCCTAGTGAAAAAGGAAGCAAGATGAGCCCCAGGACTGGCACAGTCCGCCAAGCAATATTACATTTCATAATTAGAGATGAGTCAGCTAATGACAGCACGAAATGGAAAAATTCTGGTCACAACATCTCTGACATACTTTTTTTCTTCTAAGCATTGTCAGTAAACCAGGAAAAAAGGCATGAGTATTCAGGCGTTTTAAAAAGGTTCATGTTGCTATAGAAATTAATTCTAATTTGCATATCAATCTAAGTTGATATTACTATGAGGTATAGTTGACCTTTGCTTTTTTTCTAAACACTTGTGTTGCTTTCATCTGCAGATATTTGAAAATACAATTAGAGAGGTTGCTTAAGCCTTTAACCTTATGTTAATCAAAGTAAGAATTTATGTACCAAACATAATTAGAGGATGAGAAAATGAACTTCCAGCTAGCACATTGACACTTTCAGTTAACACATACCTTCTTTTCTCATATTTTGACTTAAAATAATTTTTACATTTGCTCTTTGGCATCATAACAGCCGATTGTTGGGCTTATTTAGAAGAATGGTTACATTACATTATAAATGATATTGAAGATGAATAATTACATTATCTGAACCACTTTTTTTTTTCAGCAAATATGCATAATTCAGCTATACCTTGATCCTCAGAATCTGAATTCCTGGAGGTGAGACTTAGACATTACATTTTAATTAACTAGTTGGGATTCAGAATTTCTGCTACCAGACACGCTCAGGCACATTTCACACCTGTTCCCCTCCACCACCCTACCTCTGGCACCTATCTCGAGGTGGAAGGAAAGCTTAAACATGATTCAAGGACACAATTAGTACACTGTGCTAATGGGATAGGTTGGGGATTATAAACAGATTTACACTAAGACAAGCAATCTCTTGGCTTCTCCTCCGAGATATCATCCTCTTTCAAATTTATTCCTTTTTTGTATTGGTTCTTTTGTCTTCATCCCCTATGCAACTGGTAAAATAAAACAAGTCTCATGCTACCAATCGTTTTGAAAGGACTCCCTTTTATTAAAATTTGTAGCAGACGCAAGGGGACCCATAAGAAGGGAAGTCTTAAGCTAAAATATATTCTTCCTTAGAATATATTTTAATTTCTATTTCTACCATAATTTCTCACCACTCATTCATTCACTCAATCAGTTAACCAGCATTTGTTGAGTTGCTACTGTATGATAGGCAATATCATAAACATTGTTGGCTAAGCCCTAACAGTGGTCACAGAACCTACTCTCATGGAGATTATCTCATGGAGGGAGTGGGCCATAAACAAATCCTAAGGAGGGAAACAATATTTCAATAATTAGAAGTCCTATGAGGGGGAAAATGAACAGTTTAATGGGGATTGGGACTTTGCTGGAGTAAAAGAGTTCAGGTAGTGTTTTAGATAAGTGGTCAGGGAAAGTTGTTAACAAAAAACAAAACAAAACAAAACAAAAAAAAGAAAGAAATAAAAGAAAAGGAGCAAACCACAAAGTTATCTGGGAGAAGTGCAGTCCAGGCAGAAGCCTGAAGATGGAGTGTTTGGCCAGTTAAGAGACAGCTGGGAGGCCAGAGGGACTGTACTAGAAAGAAAAAGGAAAGGATGTTAGGAAATAATGCCAAACACACAGTGAGTAGGAGACCAAATGTAGCCTTGTAGGTCTGTATACAACATAGACTTTGGCTTTTATTCTTAGTGATTTGACAATCTTTGGGAATTACCATGTCAGAATAGAGAGACCAGACTTGCCAAATCACATTAAGAATGCTTGGTCAGCCTCTAGCATATGTAAAAAGAATCGTTGATTTACTTAGCCCAGCTTACATTTAATTTGCACTTTCAAATGGTTTAATCAATTAGATGAATGTCAAAGTTATTGCTCATAATAAATATAATTTCTTGTCTAAAATATCCTCTTTGGTAAAGAAATGTAAGTCATCTCACACCCAACTAAACTAAAACGATACCAGTCTTAAGGCTTGGCCATTTTATTAGTGAATGTTTCAGCAAGAAACAGAATCAAATTCAATTTTTCAAAGAACTTGAATTAGGACAACATTTACAAAAGTGTAGGAATATTATAATGAAACGAACAAAAGATTGATGAACTCAGAGAATAGTAATAATAGTAAGCTATTGCCTCTCCTAGGACTAAAGGGGTCCAGTAGCCTAGTGAGAGATCAGGCCATGAAAGAAAAGCTGCCCAGAGTTGCACTGAAAAACAGCGACTGCCAGGGATCTGACTCAGACCCGACCCATGAACAAGCATAAAACCAGACCTGTCTTACCTTCCACCTTCTAATCTTTTTTTTTTTAACTTGTTTTATTTTTTCTTTTTTTGTATTCACATCCAAACTACTTAGCATATAGTGCAACAATGATTTCAGGAGTAGATTCCTTAGTGTCCCTTACCCATTTAGCCCATCCCCCATCTCCCACACCCCTCCAGTAAACCTCAGTTTGTTCTCCATATTTATGAGTCTCTTCTGTTTCGTCCCCCTCCCTGTTTTTATGTTATTTTTCTTTCCCTTCCCTTACGTTCATCTGTTTTGTCTCTTAAAGTCCTCAAATGAGTGGAGTCATATGATATTTGTCTTTCTCTGACAAATTTCACTTAGCATAATACCCTCCAGTTCTATCTACGTAGTTGCAAATGGCAAGATTTCATTCTTTTTGATTGCTGAGTAATACTCCATTGTATATATATATATATATATATATATATATATATATATATATATACATATATATATATATATATATATATATATCACATCTTCTTTATCCATTCATCCATCGATGGACATTTGGGCTCTTTCCATACTTTGGCTACTGTTGATATTGTTGCTATAAACATGGGGGTGCATGTGTCCCTTCGAAATAGCACACCTGTATCCCTTGGATAAATGCCTAGTAGTGCAATTGCTGGGTCATAGGGTAGTTCTATTTTTAGTTTTTTGAGGAACCTCCATACTGTTCTCCAGAGTGGCTGCACCAGCTTGCATTGCCACCAGGAGTGCAAAAGGGTTTCTCTTTCTCCACATCCTTGCCAACACCTGTCATTGCCTGAGTTGTTAATGTTAGCCATTCTGACAGGTGTAAGGTGGTATCTCATGGTGGTTTTGATTTGTATTTCCCTGATGATGAGTGATGTTGAGCATTTTTTTCATGTGTCGGTTGGCCATCTGGATGTCTTCTTTGGAGAAATGTCTATTCATGTCTTTTGCCCATTTCTTCACTGGATTATTTGTTTTTTGAGTGTTGAGTTTGATAAGTTCTTTATAGATTTTGGATACTAACCCTTTATCTGATATGTCATTTTCAAATACCTTCTCCCATTCTGTCGGTTGCCTTTTAGTTTGTTGAATGTTTCCTTAGCTGTGCAGAAGCTTTTTATTTTGATGAGGTCCCAATAGTTCATTTCTGCTTTTCTTTCCGTTGCCTCTGGAGACGTGTTGAGTAAGAAGTTGCTGTGGCCAAGATCAAAGAGGTTTTTGCCTGCTTTCTCCTCAAGGATTTTGATGGCTTCCTGTCTTACATTGAGGTCTTTCATCCATTTTGAGCTTATTTTTGTGTCTGGTGTAAGAAAGTGGTCCAGGTTCATTGTTCTGCATGTCACTGTCCAGTTTTCCCAGCACCACTTCCTGAAGAGACTGTCTTTATTCCATTGGTTATTCTTTCCTGCTTTGTCAAAGATTAGTTGGCCATTCGTTTGTGGGTCCATTTCTGAGTTCTCTATTCTGTTCCATTGTTCTGAGTGTCTGTTCTTGTGCCAGTACCATACTGTTTTGATGATTACAGCTTTGTAGTATAGCTTGAAGTCTGGGATTGTGATGCCTCCTGCTTTGGTTTTCTTTTTCAAGATCGCTTTGGCTATTCAGGGTCTTTTCTGGTTCCATACAAATTTTAGGATTCTTTGTTCTAGCTCTGTGAAGAATGCTGGTATTACTTTGATAGGGATTGCATTGAATATATAGATTGCTTTGGGTAGTATCGACATTTTATCAATATGTGTTCTTCCTATCCAGGACAATGGAATCTTTTTCCATTTTTTTGTGTCTTCTTCAATTTCTTTCACAAGATTTCCATAGTTTTCAGTATATAGATTTTTCACCTCTTTGGTTAGATTTATTCCTAGGTATTTTATGGTTTTTTTGTGCAACTGTAAATGGGATCGATTCCTTGATTTCTCTTTCCGTCACTTCATTGTTGGTGGATAGGAATGCAACCGATTTCTGTGTGTTGATTTTATATCCTGCAACTTTGCTGAATTCATAATCAATTCTAGCAGTTTTTTGGTGGAATCTTTTGGATTTTCCATATAGAGTATCATGTCGTCCGCAAAGAGTGAAAGTTTGACCTCCTCCTGGCCGATTTGGATGCATTTTCTTTCTTTGCGTTGTCTGATTGCAGAGACTAAGACTTCCAATACTATGTTGAATAACAGTGGTGAGAGTGGACATCCCTGTCTTGTTCCTGACCTTGGGGGGAAAGCTCTCAGTTTTTCCCCTTTGAGGATGATATTAGTGTTGGGTCTTTCATACATGGCTTTTATGATGTTGAGGTATGCTCCTTCTATCCCTACTTTCTGGAGGGTTTTTGTCAAGAAAGGATGCTGTCTTTTGTCAGATGCTTTCTCTGCATCTATTGAGAAGATCATATGGTTCTTGTCCTTTCTTTTATTGATGTGATGAATCACGTTAATTGTCTTGCGGATATTGAACCAGCCCTGCATCCCAGGTATAAATCCCACTTGGTTGTGGTGAATACTTTTTTAAATGTATTGTTGGATCCTGTTGGCTAATATCTTGTTGAGGATTTTTGCCTCCATGTTCATCAGGGAAATTGGTCTATCGTTTTCGTTTTTAGTGGGGTCTCTGTCTGGTTTTGGAATCAAGGTAATGCTGGCTTCATAGGAAGAGTTTGGAAGTTTTCCTTCCATGTCTATATTTTGGAACAGTTTCAAGAGAATAGGTGTTAACTCTTCCTTAAATGTTTGGTAGAATTCCTCTGGAGAGCCATCTGGCCCTGGACTCTTGTTTTTTGGCATATTTTTGATTACTAATTCGATTTCCTTACTGGCTATGGTTCTGTTCAAATTTTCTGTCTCTTCCTGTTTCAATTTTGGTAGAGGATATGTTTCTAGGAATTTGTCCATTTCTTCCAGATTGCCCATTTTATTGGCATATAATTGCTCATAATATTCTCTTATTGTTTTTATATCTGCTGTGTTGGTTATGATCTCTCGTCTTTCATTCTTGATTTTATTTATTTGGGTCCTTCCCTTTTTCTTTTGATCAAACTGGCTAGTGGTTTATCAATTTTGTTAATTCTTTCAAAGAACCAGCTTCTACCCTCTAATCTTGTGTTAATTCTTCTCATTACTGGATTGTATGATGTTCTACCTAGATCATGGTAGGTAGATGGTTGATGGTTCAGAGTTGCAGGAAAATTCCCTGATAAATATCCTGGGCCTTGGCCTCAGAGAACTGCCTCACTGAAGGAAACTTCACTCTGAAGAACAATGCCCAATAATGATTAGTTGTGATGGGACTACAAATGGAACCCACTGGAACAATTCTGAAGGGCCAATCGCAGCTCCAGAGCTCACCCTCAATGACTGTGGCTTCAGATGTCCTCACATAATAGGACAGCATCTTCCTTTGCCAATACTGCCTACTTGACTTCCTTGCAAGTGTATCTTTCAAAGGAATTCCCCATTGATCTCCAAACAACTCACAAAGTCTATTTTTAAGTAATTCAATATCAGGCACTCTCATTCGCTGAACCAATCCCAACTCAGCCAGCAAGAGAGCTGAGGCAGTGAATGTCATAGCAGCCAGGCTGCCTAAGCTCAAAGCAGAGGAAAGACAGACTGAGAATGAAAAGGAATGAAAGTAGGGTTGGGGTAAAAAGGCTGAATAATAAATAATCATCCACAAAATCTGGAAGAGTCACTTATATTTTACAAATTATGACTTTTTTCCTTGTTAATAAGTTTACATAAAATTTAAAAACAGCCCTCAAATTTCAGTAATACACAGGATATTATTCTCATAAACATTTTCTACAAATACCTGCATTTTTACTGCACCTTATACCTTTGAGTTTCAATGTCTAAATATGACACCAATAATTGTGTCATGACACCCATAAAATATTTGAGATGTTCCAAGCTTCTCTTTTAAATTTTGTGTTTTTTCCGCAAGTCTTCTAATTATATAAATATAGGTAAAAATAATATGTTTCCTAAAATAGCTGTGGCAATGCTAAAAGGCCCTATCCAATGTTCCCTCAATTATAGACATAAGACATATTAAGATGGACATGAGAGAAGTATAAAATAGTGTCTTAAAAGCTCTATTCCAGGGGTGTCTGGGTGGCTCAGCAGGTTAAATGGCCAACTCTTGGTTTTGCCTGGGGTCATGATCTCACAGCTCATGATCTCACAGTTCATGGGTTCAAGCCTCACATCAGGCTCTGAGCTGCTTGGGATTCTGTCTCTCCCTCTCTCTCTGCCCCCTCCTCTACTTGTGCTCTTTCTGTATCTCAAAATAAATAAACTTAAAAAAAAAAAAAAGAAATGGTTCCATAATGCTGAAAATGGTTTTATTTTTCAACAATTAAAATTCTATGATTTAGACTCATTGCAGAGATTGTTCAAAATCGAGTAGGATAAATGAGGTAGATCAAGCAACAATCAGAAAAGCACAGCTTGATGAGCTTACGGTTTATGCAACTCTTTCATGGACCTCACTAACCTCACAAATATCAAAAAATAAGGAAAGACTTGCACCTAAGGAGGAAAACTAACAGATGCAGCAAAAAACCTTTGAATCAATGGATGACTTAACCTTGCTTCATCCATCCTCCCAGCCTCCATCATTCAGCAAAGAGATGATTGCTTCCATTAAAAGGCAAATTGGACTTACAGACATTGTATATTTTGTTTTGTTTTTTTAACATGGGATAAAATGTTTGTGTTACTCTGTTGATCCAGTAAAAACAAGATGATTTTTTATCAGATAGTGAAAAGAATTTCTCAAGACACATCTTTGTAGGCAATAAGTGTGGGAACATGTGTATTAGATAAAAGCACAGAGAGGGGCGCCTGGGTGGCGCAGTCGGTTAAGCGCCCGACTTCAGCCAGGTCACGATCTCGCGGTCCCGTGAGTTCGAGCCCCGCGTCAGGCTCTGGGCTGATGGCTCAGAGCCTGGAGCCTGTTTCCGATTCTGTGTCTCCCTCTCTCTCTGCCCCTCCCCCGTTCATGCTCTGTCTCTCTCTGTCCCAAAAATAAATAAAAAGGTTGAAAAAAAAAATTAAAAAAAAAAAAAAAAAGCACAGAGAATCCATCTTTGGTGAAAAGATGTAGCATTAACATAGGATATATTTTTTTTCTTAAAATATATATATTTGAAGAATATATAAAATTTCAAATCAAATATATATATATTTCAAATCAAATATATATATATTTGAAAAATATATATATTTTTTCTTCAAAAAATAGGATATATATAGATATATATATATCCTATTTTTTGAAGAAAAAAGAGAAAGTAAAATGGTCTGCTGTGGGGTTTTTTTTTTTTTTGTTAAATTTTGTTTTCTGGTTAGCCTTTGCCAGATTAAAGAAGTTCTCCTCTGTATTTACTTTGCTAAAAGATCATGAGGTTGTTACTCTTTTTATAATGAATGAATGAATGCTGAATTTTTGTAAATATTATTTCTGCTTCTACTAAGGTGAACACATTGTTTTATTTTTTAATCAGTTGAGATATTGACTTACATTGTTTGATTTTTAATGTCCAATGAAACTTGCATTCCCTGAGATACATCAAATTTGTTCAAGATATATTTTCCTATTCATGTATTTTCTGATTTTGGCTTGCAATTATTTTTGAGAATTTTTACACCTATGTTTTATATGAAATTGGCTAGTAATTCTCCTTTCTTATCAGAGTTGAGTGTCAAGGTTTTCCAGTCTCATGAAATGAGGTGAGCTTTCTTGTTCTATTTTCTAGAAGATCTTCTATAACATTAAAAATATTCCTTTCTTATTTGTTCAGTTATAAAAAAGTTAAGTTGTCATGACCTTGGGGTTTACTTGTAGAAAAATATTGATGGCATTCAATATTTTTAAAAATATAGAATACTCATTTAATTTTTTATTCCAGTCAGTTCTGACAAGTTGTTCATTTCATATCTATTTTCAAATGTATTGCTATTAGATTGTTTATAATATTTCTTTATATGATCTATTTAAACTCTATTCCACCTGTAGTCAACCACTCTTTTTCATTGCTAATATTTATACCTTTTCTCTCTTTTTTGTCTCTTCATAAGTAGCCACTGTTTTGTCAATTGTACTATTCATTTCAAAGAAACATTTTTTTTGCCTTTGTTGAACTTTTTGTTGCATGTATGTTTTCTACTTATTTTTCTCCATTTTTATGTTTATTTATTTATTTTGAGAGAGAAAGAGAGAACCTGAGCTGGGGGAGGGGCAGAAGGAGAAGAGAGAGAGAATCCCAAGCAGGCTCCCTGCTCAGTGCTGAGCCCAACAAGGCCCAGTCTCACACACCCTGAGATCATGACCTGAGCCAAAATCAAGAGTCAGATGCTTAGCCGAATGAACCAACCTGGTGCCACTGTTTTATTTTTCTCTTAAAGTTTTCTTCTGTCTACTTTTTGGATCTGTTTTGCAACCTTTTGAAGTAATACTTGATTTCTAAGTTATACATTTAAAATTATAAATTTCTCAAAATGCTGCTTTAGTTATTTCAAATAAGATTTGGTATGCATTATTTTGTTATCCATTAAAACATTTTTTTTTTTTGAGAAGGAGAAAGAGAGAGAGTGGAGGAAGGACAGAGAGAGAGGGAAAGAGAATCTTAAGTAGTCTCCATGCCCAGCGCAGAGCCCAACATTGGCTCTATCTGTTAGATCATGACCCGAGCAGAAATCAAAAGTTGGACACTTAACCAACTGAGCCACCCTGGTGCCCCTAAAATGTTTTTCTTAATACATTCATGTTCTTTGTAATATCCAAACATATGGAGGATATATTATTTATAGTTTGCCACTGATTTATAATAAAATTTGTACTGTATTCAAAAAATATACTTTGATTTCACTGTTGAAGGTTTTTGTGACTTGCTTTTTTGGACTAGTATTTTAGTATGCCATATTTACAGTGTTTGCAAATGTACTTTGTAGGTTTGAAAAATAATGTATAATCTAGAGTTCTTAGGTATAGTAGTCTGATTTGTCCATTAGGTCAAAATGATTCATTATAATTGTTCAAGTCTTCTAAATCCTAACTTTTTTGGTCTATTTTCTACTTTTTAAAACTTAATATCTATTTTTATAGAAGATTATCTTATTTTTCTAATGAAATAAATTGTATCTACTTTAGAGATACCTTACTGATTTCCAAAGGAAGTTGAGCAAAGCAGGTAATTACAGAAAGAACACAAGTCACCTATCTTCCCATGTACTTATTCCACCAAGCTATAAACTATTTTTATAGAGCAGATTTAGGTTACTGATGAGTGAATGTATTTGAATCTATTCAAACAGTTTCTTCCAACTTCTATTTCTGCCCTACCAGAAAAGTTTATTTACCTCATAGCCGTGAGAGAATTTCTTTAAAATACAGGATACATTGTTCATTTGAATTTCAGATAATGAATAATGTTTTACCATAAGTACATCCCATATAATATTGGGGACCTATTTATTTTTTAAATGTATTCATTGTTTATCTGAATTTGAAATTTAACTGGGTAGCCTGTGGTTTTTACTTGTTAAATCTAGAAGTTCCTCCTCTGCCCAAAACTTCCCAATGGCCTCCCTCCTCTCAGGGAGAAAAAGCCAAAGTAAAAACCATTGTGGACATGGGAATCCATGCTCTGACCTTGGACTAACTCTTGGGTCTTGCTTTCTATAATAACATCCCAGTGTTATTCCAAAATATCCACATTGCCCTTCTTGCTATACCTGGACTACATCAAACACACTTCTGCCCCAGGGCCATTCTCACTTTCTTCAGGTGCCTGTGAAAATGGGTCACTTTTTGAGAGAGCTCCTCCCTGACCAGCTTATATAAAATAGCAATCATTTCCATATTCCCTGCCCTCACTCTCTTATCTTTCTTTCAGATACTTATCACCATCTGATGTTATCTAATTATTTTGCTGCCTCCCTTCCAATTAGATTTAGGCTCTATGAGGTCAAAGACTTTGTTTTGTTCACACTTGTATATACAAGGCCTAGAACTACACCGACATGTAGTAGGGGCTCAATACATTTTTGCAGATGGAATAAATGGAATAAAAAATTGTGTATCCATAAAGTAACATAATGTTTGCCATTCATAGTATTTTTCCCAGTGTACCATCACTCTAAGCATTGTATACACAACTCAAAGGGATTTTACTAAGAGAATTAAGGTGATTTAAATGATTGTTCAACCAAAATTATATTTAATCTTCAACTGGAAAAAGTAATACTTATTTAGATGGGGGAAACAGCATTTATTTTCATGTCTTCTTATGATTTATTTAAAATTAAGCAAATAAGTAAGAGACATTGAAGTTAATGACACTATCATTCTACTAGATATAGTGTTGAAAGCAATTAAGATTTTTTAAATAAATTTTAAATACACTCACTTATAATTTTAAATTTATTCATGCAATTATTTTGATTCGTCAATATTTTTACATCAACTTCTATGTTTTTAAAAAATCTGATTACAAGTTCTTTTTAAAAATCAACATATTATAGAGTATCATAGTAAGGTCAGAGATGCATATAAACCTATCCTCACAAATGATGAAAACTAGCCTCATAAGTCCAGTGATACTTAACGATTGTACTTTAAGAAGATATTCTGAGACTGGGTTGGAGTTCCAAGTAACAGCTCATTCAGTTCACCCTCACCTGCTAAGGCATAGTATCTAAAGAATAATATAATGCCAACCAAAAGTGGTTGTGCCCAGTGGCTTATAACTTCAGCTATACACTGTGACAACCCACTACATAAATAGTCAGACCATCGAGTTTACATAGCCACCAACAAAGGCCTGCACTTCCCTCAAAGTGAATTCTGTTAAGAATTTGGATAATTTTCTTTCCAGAAGACATGACTTAGAAGCTTCCCATCCTATTACAGATGTCCCAAGAATATTGGGGGAAAGAGGTCCTGATCTCAATTACTTTCCTCCTAAGAGGCTCCTTGACCATGTTCCAAAGGTGATCATAATTTAGTGTTTAGTGTTTAGCATGGCAATCCAAGAATTCTATTCTCTACAGAAATGAGTGTTCACTTGCTTTACATTTGCACAACCAGAAAAACGGCCGTTCAAGGAATTATTCTGTAAGGAAAGTGTGGGCTATGCACCAATCTGGTCTTTATGGAGAAACAGTGCCTCTTCCCAGGTGCTCTGTCACATCATCATGAAAGTATAAGAAAGAAAACATGGAAACACAGCTTCATTAAAAGAAAAAAATTGCTACTACATTCTGATTTCTTTTTTTTTTCATTAAATTTTTTTTTTAACATTTATTCATCTTTGAGAGACAGAGAGAGAGAGAGAGAGAGAGAGAGCGTGAGTGGGGGAGGAGCAGAGAGAGAAGGAGACACAGAATCTGAAGCAGGCTCCAGGCTCTGAGCTGTCAGCACAGAGGCCAATGCGGGACCCGAACTTACTGACTGCGAGATCATGACCTGAGCCGAAGTCAGACACTTAACAGACTGAGCCACCCAGGCGCCCCCACATTTTGATTTCTTAATTCAAATGTTGTTAACATTTACTATAACACTTGGTTTAAAATATGACTTTGTAATTAAGATTAAAGTTTAGATATGACCTATCTGCAGAGACTATAATTTGTTGTCAATATTTCTACAGCTTTTGGGTAATCTATCATATTATTAAAATGCTTCACACACAATGAAGGAGAAAAAAATATTGCCTAGTTAGCACTACAAGACTCTTCTCAAACATAACTAATATTTATTTTGAACAAAATTGCTATAGAAAACTAAGTTGTATGAGATTTTATATGATCTCTACAACTACTAGGCAGTATCATACTGTGGAATGACTATATTTTATTTCATCTGCGACACTATTCTTTTCGGTGGAAAAGATCTCTTAATTATTCTGATTTTAACATTTACCCTGTGGCTTAAATTCTAATAATATTTCTGAAGGTATAAATAAAATAGTTTAGTTCAAGATAGGAGCAATAATCATTCCCAAGTTCTCTCTCATAATGGCTCATTGCAGGGAAAATGCACAAAAAAATAGGAGGCAAGGACATTTTCCAGGAATTACAGCTGCAGGCTGTACTAAAAACCTGGGTTCGGGTATCAAATTGACATTTCTGCTCTAGTGACAGCTCCATCGTAACCACTCAGCTCTGCCCTCTGTCTGTCTCTTTATTTCTCCTCTTCCACTCAGTACTGATTCTACTGCCTCTGTTTCTACGCTTTCTCTCTGGGTATTACATTTAAAACTCCCAAACAGAGAGAATGTGATTGAATTGTTTTGTCACTATCAAATCGAGATCATCCCTGTCAGGTGCATTTGCTTGTTTGGTTTTTGCCTTCCCTTTTAACAAGGGATGCTCTTCATTCCAGTCTAAGATGGCCTTTTGTTTAAGAGGCTGATTCCTGCTTCAGTTACTTATGGAATCAGAGTCAAATGTCAAATCAAAGGGCTGTGAGGGTGAGTTATTTAGAGTTTCCTAGTCTGTTTAGTACTCTAGATATATTTAGCCATAAGCATGGAAGAAATATATTATTTTGGATATATTTTCAATTAAATAATTAGTGCTTATGAAGTATCTAACAATAACGTACAAATCCTTACCTGACTGAAAACGGCATGTTCTTCTAGTAATTGTTACTCCTGCGGCCCTCTTAGAAAGCATTACCAGTGCAAATGCACGTTATCTACATGTGTTCTTTCACTTAAAAAAATGTTTTTAAGTGTTTCTTTGTGAATTGGCTCTCTTTTTCATTTTGTTTTCATCTTAAAAACTTTAATAAAAAAATTAAAAACGTCATCACTTAGATTTTGTGGAATGTTTGCCAGGGTCATAGCTCATATTTATTTACAATAATGCTATAATTGTAACAAACCAAATATCTTGTAATAGACATAGGCATTCATTGATTGGCATTTACATAAAACTAAAGGTTAATTTATTAGAATTTTTAGAAAGAAGATACAGAAAATGAATTTGTCAAATAAGTATTCCCCCAATATCAAAATTTTCATACTGATATTATAACAATTATAATTCTGACACAATGGTTGCCTTATTCCTGAAAGAAAAGGGAAAACTTAGCAGATGGAGTAGATGCTGACTGAGCCTGGGAAAACCAGGCAGATGGGAGTCTCTCGGATCCCCCTCTGCCTAATGCCCCAGGTGTTACTTCCATGCTACCTTGGCCATTTCACAGAGAGATCAAGACTTCTTCCACACTGACATTGGCACAAATTCAGCAAAGGTCCCACTGCTCTGGAAATCCCAAACAAATGTAAGGGGTTTTAATGACCCCCTGAGAAGAATTTTGACCCCAGGAGAGGGCAAGGCACAGAAAGATATCTTTTCAGCACCTAGCTATGACTATACAGTAGTCTCACTAAATTGTGCCAAACCTGCCACTCGAAATCCAGGAGAGACTGTATGACCACTTGTAGGTTCACTCTATCGTTTGTAGTCCTCCCGGCTTCAACTTTGAGCTCAGCAAATATTTTTATTTTTCAAAAAGGCAGACTTATGCATAAAACGGTAGCTCATAAGACTAACTTTTCACTACCGACCTGTAAAAAGTTTAATTTGAAATTCAAAAATGATCTGTGATATTTTTTGGTCCACGCTGTATTTGTTTCCCCTGAGGCAACAACTGCTACTGCCTTTGTAATCATGGGAAGGTGAACATCTAAAAAATTTACAAAGAAGCATCTTTGTTAAATGCTTTCCTGTATTATTTGGCTCCACTAGTCTCAGTAGTTGTAAACAACAAAAGGCAGGAATACAAGATATTCATAAATAATTCTTCATATAGAGTAAAAGTAGTGGCAAACTTCAACGAAAGTTTGGTCCAATAATTTTGTGACCTTAGTGTGAAACAACTATTATTTTATTTTGCATACATTTTGTACAAACTAAAAACAAAAACCTGGAATGCAACCTGCCACACTAGAATCTTAGTTCAGTCTATTTTCTAGAATTTAAATTCGAGATTTTTGACTTTGGAACAAACCTAACTATTAAAAGAAAAATACTGTGCTAGACACTATGTCTAAAGACACGACGCTCCTGAAAGGTAAATAAGGCAAGCACAAGAAGAAGTATAATAACATAAAAAGTTAAAATAATTGTGAAAGTTAATAAAAAGAACCATATCATTGCAGAGAAAGGAGTAGTAGTTACGAGAGGCCTCTTGCTAAACCCGACTCTAATACAGGAGATGTGATTTTCATAAGCTGGCTGCTTCTTTAAATACCTTCAGAGAATTTCCCTGACTTCCCTGTGAAGAAGGGGACTTTACTCATTATGTAGGGTAGCCAATCTCATGCCTGCCCAGTCATGAGAATTATTAGAATTTTTTGACATGGCATCTTAAGGTAACCTTTGATAGATATACTATAAAGTAAGAACTCCTTGGTCTTACCCGCTTAAAAAAAATCCTGAAGGTGTCCGTGAGCATTTAACATATAACAAAATATCCTTCACCTGAGAGTACTTCAGTTTAATAAGCCAACACCGGAAAAGCGTGAGTCATGGAGTTCCTGAGAGGATCTGCGTAGGACAACAAGGAAAGTATATGTTAGTGCTGTCTTCACACTTGCCCTGTATTATGCAAGCTTTTAGCATGCTTGATATTTTATAATGTCAGAGAATACAAGGAGATTCCACTTACTATCCCCAATGAGAGGAGACAAGTTATAATTGATACACTGCCCTGGGTGTACGGGGGAGCGTTTCGTTTCAGGCAGAAAAATAACAGCCGGTTGTATCCATAGAGGCTGTCCATTAACCAAGCTCTTCCCCCACTTCCTTCTAAGATGGTGGGTGGCACAGCCAGTTCCATAGTTCTGTGTGGACCTTTCAAATACATGCAAAGAAACAGATCTCACCAGAAGACTTTTTTTGTTAGAAGACTAAGAAAACCCATGCTTTAAAATGTCTTTGCACAGAGGTGACTGGGTGGCTCGGTTGGTTGGGCGCCTGGCTCTTGATTTTGGCTCAGGTCATGATCTCATGTGAGACTGAATCCCCTTTTTGGCTCATTGCTGGGCGTGGTGCCTGATTAAGATTCTGTCTTCCTCTGCCTCTGTGCCGACCCCACTGGTGCGCTCTCTCTCTCTTTCTCGCAAACCAAACAAACAAACAAAGTCTCTGCACAATAGAATACTTTTTTAAATGTTTATTTATTTTTGAGAGAGAGACAGTGCATGCACAAATGGGGAAGGGGCAGAGAGCGAGAGAGAGAGAGAGAGAGAGAGAGAGAGAGAGAGAGATACGGTCTGAAGCAGGCTCCTCGCTGACAGCAGAGATCCCACATGGGGCTCGAACTCCGGAGCTGTGAGATCATGACCCAGGCCAAAGTCAGACACTTAACAGACTGAGCCATCCAGACACCCTACAATAAAATGATTTTTAAACAAATAAAAATATAACGTACACTGGGCCAGCACTAGCACAGTACATCTATTGTTAAAATTACATCATTGAATTTTAATTTACTCTCCACCCTAGTGAACTATGGGCTCCTTGAGGAAAAGAACAGTCCTTTATCTAACCTCTTTGTCTAACAGCCCGTAACATCATCTCCATCATGTAGGTTTTCCATATGCTAAGAAACCTCAGGAACCTATAAAAAACCTATTTAACCTATAATTGTGAACATTGACATTCTCAGCCCAAAACTACCAAAAATTAATGTAGCAAGAGCAGGAGTTAAAACAACAGGAAACAAAAGAAAAAGAAAAAGAAAATTTTTTTAAATAAATCTTTATTATTGTATTAGTGCTTGATTATCTACCTATTAGAAAATGATATAAACATAATTTGTAGGATAATTTGAATTGATAGTTTCATCATATATAAGACTATTATTGATTAATGATAAGGACAATATTTAACCTTATTTTAAAGTTTAGATTTGTCCTGTTTTTGGCTGTTGATATATATTGGCAATCCTAAACCATTTGACTATGATTCAGATAACATTGTGCTTTATTTTAAAGATAGAAAGAGAAATGTAATGGTTAAAGGGATCCACAAGTATAATTAAGGCATGCTAAACTGGTTACTTTTCTAAATCACTTTAAGGGAAGTGAAGCAACTTGGATGAACAAGGCACTATTTTAGACGATGCATTCCTCAGCTCAGACATCCCATTTGTGACAAAAATCATCACAGATACTAACTCTAGAGTAACACAGGCACCATGACAGGACAGCTGAGATTAGAATTGTCTTAGTAACATTCCTGATGGCAAGGCACTAGAGGAAGTGATTTTTTCGTATGTCACCTGCAAAACAACGCATATGACACCAATTAGCGTTCAGCATTTCAAAAATAAAGCATCTCTTTTTTGTTTTATTTATTTTTATTTTATTTTTTTTTTCAACTTTTATTTATTTTTGTTACAGAGAGAGACAGAGCATGAACGGGGGAGGGGCAGAGAGAGAGGGAGACACAGAATCGGAAACAGGCTCCAGGCTCTGAGCCATCAGCCCAGAGCCTGACGCGGGGCTCGAACCCACGGACCGCGAGATCGTGACCTGGCTGAAGTCGGACGCTTAACCGACTGCGCCACCCAGGCGCCCCCCTGTTTTATTTATTTTTGAGAGAGTGTGAGCAGGGGAGGGGTAGGGAGAGAGGGGAACAGAGGATCCAAAGCCGGCTCTGCACTGATAGCAGTAAGCTCGATGCGGGGCTTGAACTCACAAACCCCCGTGACAATGACCTGAGCCAAAGTCAGACACTCAACCAACTCAGCCACCCAGGTGCCCCCAACAAAGTATCTTTTTAAATATTTGAGTAATTTCTACATATTCTATGTTTTATCTAATGCCTTTCATTTAAATTTCAATTTTATTCCAGGAGTTAAAATCACTGACTCGGAAATAAGCTCCATGAAGGCCGGGACATTTTGCCTTGTACAGCAGTGTATCCACTACCTACACAGTTTATGACACATAATAATCCACAGCTCACCAATGATTATTTTTAATATAAAAAACATTAGGGCATGGGTAATTGAAGATTCCTAAAGGCTTGAAAAAAATCCTAGGTCAACACTCTTGCAATAATATGGTTTATAATGTTTGCATTAAATATATATCATGCCACAAAAATACGACAAAATAATGTATCTTATATATTAAATCGACATTACTTACACTTCATGGTGTATATCCTATAACTAACAATGCATATCTTAATGGTTATGTATTTCTGCCAACAATTTGTTCTAAACTATACCCTGAATAAAAACTTAGCTTCAAAGAATAGTAGTTAAAGTAACTTCTAAAAGTCCTAAAGATCTCAACTTGTATTTTGCCTTATTTTAAGCAAATATAAATAAATATATATAGTCATTCAAAACATAACACAGAAAAAGTAATTTTTCTGACATATATGGAATCAGTGAATGAGTCTAAAGCAGTTCATTTCATTCTGCTACAAATTGAAGAAAACCAAACTGGCATAAACAGTAATTAAATTTCAGGCACTGTTGTGCAATGCATGTTCAGCTTCTGAAGAATAAGCAGCTGCTTGTAAAATGTGGCAATCTCTTCCTCTAAAAGAGGAACAGAAAACCTCTTGAAAAGCAGAGAATCCCACAAATGGAAGACTTTTTAAAAAATCTATGGATGAATAATAAACTTTCATTTGAACAAGTAGAAAACTGTGATACAGCCCTCTGCATGAATATTATAGAATGTTAGCATTTCCATTAATTTCTTCTTATAAATTGTCAGGTTGAACACAAATCATTCAACTATTTTAGAAACTGTAAACTCTACATTTTATGCTATCTATAATCTCAGAAGGACACAATATTTAACATCAAATCGAAAGCCATCCCTAACACAGCTCAATAGGTAATGCTCACATGTATTTAAACCTATTTTCGGATTAAATCTGCTGCAATGGCTTTCAAATAAAGTACCATATCTGAAATCCCAGCACATCTTTTATTTGAACCCAAACTACTTCAAACTGAGTCACTTCTCCCTGATTAAAGCCTTGGCAACCACCACTGAGAGCTTGCTTTTAACATGTCAACTCATAGACTCCAAGAATTCTACTTTTTGTAATAAAGTTCACTCAAAGTTTGACAAATAATTGCAAGTGTCAATTCAGGGGAGAGATGAAACCAAGAAGACCTATTTAAGGATGGTCACCTTTTTTCATATTTTCCACCTCTGCTGGAAAATTTGCAGATGAACAATAATGACAAAATGGAGTTTCTCAAACTGGATTTGACTTCTGCTCGCCAGAAAAAGTCCAGAGGTCACCACCAAGCACAGTCCTTCTCCAGCACAGCATATGCTTCTCAAAGAGTTTCTAGTGGTTTCTTTTTTGTAGAAACTACACTAACTTCCACCATCATTTTAAAATGCAGGTAACTGGGGCGCCTGGGTGGCGCAGTCGGTTAAGCGTCCGACTTCAGCCAGGTCACAATCTCGCGGTCCGTGAGTTCGAGCCCCGCGTCAGGCTCTGGGCTGATGGCTCAGAGCCTGGAGCCTGTTTCCGATTCTGTGTCTCCCTCTCTCTCTGCCCCTCCCCCGTTCATGCTCTGTCTCTCTCTGTCCCAAAAATAAATAAACGTTGAAAAAAAAATTAAAAAAAAAAATAAAATGCAGGTAACAGAACAGAGTGAGGAAATAAGAGCTCTAAAATTGCTTAAAATCCAGCATGCAAACCTAAACGCTTGACTCAGGAGGATTCCTTATGATGGTTATTCAAAATTTATTTACTTGTTATTTATACACCATGAATAACTGATTTCTTGTAAGGAGAAAACACACAGAAGTTTAAATAGGGTGTTTTATAAAATCAGAAATACCAACCACAAGGACGGAAATGGATAAATACAGTTTTTCCATGGTAACACAATTTGGATCCAAATGATAGCCTATTATCAAAAAAGTGTCAGTTCTGTTTAGTATATTTTATTTAAGAAAACAAGGAGGCATGCATTAAATGATTTAGAAATATTTCCAAAAGGGTCTAATTTTTATATTATTATCAATGGAAAATAAATGTATTAAAAAAAAAAAACAGTAGACAAAATGCTATTTCATCCTTAATGTTGCTTCTTAAACGAGAAGAGATTCCCTGTGGGAGATTTCTGGTTGGAAAAGATTGGTTTCTTAAGTAGCCTCCCAGACACTTAGGGCATGACGAAAATTGCTTCAGTGCATTTGAATCAGACTTAGAAGAAAAACTAATATCAATAACATGTTCCCCCCTGAGGTAAGTAATTTAGTCATTAGTCAACAATAAATCAGGCAGATTTCTACCCACTTTGTGGAGGAAGCACTTACACCAAGAAATGAATAATTTCTTATAAAAAATATGTATCTTTGGTGTAATTGGGAATTTATATAAAGAAATGGGATTCAAACAAGTATAACTCAAATTGTGATTAAGTTACGTAATACAATTTCTGGTTTAAATAGATTTAGTTATAATATAAAGAGAAAAAAAATCCTTTCTTCCCACTTCCTATCTCCACCTGTCATTCCAACCTCTACTCCCCAGTTTAGTTCTATAATGAATATAGAAATTCAAAACGTAAGTGTTCCTTTATATGACTATGCTAGGACTTTAAATTTTAAGGAATTTATGGGTAAATTTAAGAACAAGTGAATTTCAAAACTTACTTAGAACCCAGAAAGGGAGAATCAATGACTTTCAGTTCATTACATTTGCTCTATCACAAATATTTTTTGCTCTTAAAAATGTCCGGTACAGGAAATAAAGTACTGCCTTTTCCCTTTCCAAAAACATTACACAAATTTTAGCCAAGATATTTTGTTGAGTGACTTTGTATCCAGAATAGATAAAAGTGAGAACCAGTTATTGGCAAGTACTTAACAATATTTTTTTGTTTCTTTCAGTTCTTTTTTTAAAGTTTATATTTAAATTCTAGTTAGTTAAGATATAGTGCAATATTGGCTTCAGGAGTAGAATTTAATGTTTTGCCACTTACATATAACACCCAATGCTCTCTCTTTCATTTCTTATAGAAATGTGATTTGGAAAGGACAGTGAAAAGAACAAAGATCTAACCAATAATCTCCATAAATTTCTTTGTCACATCAGGTATACTTTTTGGAGGAAAAAACTCACCACTTATATAGAGCTAACCCTTTAAAATACAAGGATATCAGAACTAATTGTCTCACCATCTCCTGATATCTCAAAAGAGAGAAGTAATAATATCAGGATTATTCACTGTTGTGGGGTATATTTTCTGTTTATCCAAAGAAGAATATTTGTAACTATCTGTTCTTGAATTTTCTTTGGGAAGCAAATGTTCCAAGTGAGATGATTATGTTTTGTACGTATTGAAGAAAAGAAGATTCTGCATTGCTTTAAAAATTCAATGTAACCTAAGTAACAATAACTTAAGAAAAACACATTCTAAAGTGAAAATAGCTTTTGACCTTATACAACAATGTCAGATTTTCAGTATCAGGAAGAGATCATTATTCTCAGCATGGTGCCATATATGTTGCAAAAGTGCAGTGTCTAAAGAATTTTTTTCTAGAAAGCAATTTTGTCATATTATGTGCTTACCAAATTATCCCTTTGGGATGAAAAACCTTTGGCTTTTGAGTTAACTCTTGGTTCACTTGGATCAAAATTGAATGTTAAAAACAGTGAAAAATAATAACATAACTTCATAAAATGTTGTATAGCTCAAATGAGTTTTCTGTGTGTGGAAAGTGTCTTTAAAAAACATTATAAAGGGGCGCCTGGGTGGCTCAGTTGGTTGGGTGACCCACTTCGGCTTGGGTCATGATCTTCCAGTTTGTGGATTCAAGCCCCGCATTGGGCTCTGTGCTGACAGCTCAGAGCCTGGAGCCTGCTTCAGATTCTGTGTCTCCCCCTCTCTCTGCCCCTCCTCTACTCATGCTCTGTGTCTCTCTGTCTTTCAATAATAAATAAATGTTAAAAAATTTTTTTAAAACATTATAAAAAAGCTTCAATTTATGATGATGATCAGTCATAATGATAAATAAAAGAGTCTGCTTCAAGATTTTACTATTGCAAGACAACACAATTTTTCAGAAATTTAGGAGTCACAAGATTATCTGAAAATACCTAGATGTTTAACGTGAACAATTCATTTCACTACGACCATCACGCAAAGATCAGACTCCCCAAAACTGGCAATATGAATTAAATAAAATGTAATACAAAATAAACATAGTAAGATATATATCAAGTATGGTAACATAACTTTCAAGGCTTTTGTTTATGTTGCAGTAATAAAGAAACAATTTAGACAAAATGTAAATATAAAAATTTATATCTCAGGAGGATTCACTGCAATGTTGTATTTAAACACTAATACAATGTTTAATAGTATTAATAACATAATATTCTAATTTTCCTAGATTAAAGAGGCCCTTAAGAGTAAACATTTACCCTTATACATTAGGTCCTGGTATTTGTGGGCTCTCTGATCTTGCACGCAGTCTTCCATATTAAGTGCATATTGATTTAGGCAGTAATCACGTTTTTTTTTTTTTTTTAAATGTGTTTGATGACACGCGTATTTGTGTGGAAGGAAGCCCCTAAAATGCCCTCCAATGATCCCAGTCTGCTTGTATTTTTAAAAAAAATTTTAATGTTTTACTTTATTTTTGAGAGAGAGAGAGACAAAGCCCAAGTGGGGAGGGGAACAGAAAGAGAAAGATGCAGAATCTGAGCTGTCAGCACAGAGCCTGACATGGGACATGAACCCAGAAACTTGGAGATCATGACCTGAGTCAAAGTCAGATATTTAACCAACTAAGCAAGCCACCCAGGCTCCCCCTAGTCTGCTGGTATTCATTTGAGCCCTTTTGTAATACCTTCCCCTTAGTACAGGATATATATATTGACTTGTTTCTGAAGAACAAAACATAGCAACAGAAATAATAAGATGTCTCTTCTGAGATCACTACAAAAAGACTATGGCTTCTATCTTAGGTGCGCTCTCTCTTACCCTTGCTTGCTTGCTCTGAAGGACGGCAGCTGCCAAGCTGTGGGTTTCCTTGTGGAGTGGGCTGCTGTGGGGAGTCAGAAGATTTAATTATAGATCAAGATGGAGCTGAGAAAACTGGACCACAAGACGGCAGTGTTACATAATGAGTCTTTAGGGCCAGTGCCTAGACTGAGTTGCAGGGTGAGGGGATGTCCCTCAGGACAGGTGACCTTCCAGAGACAGAAGCGGAGCCATAGCCCAGAAAGAGAGGAGGACAAGAGAACTTCAGGATGAACTCTAGAAAATCAGAATGGGTCCTTAGGTATCTAGGTGAGGCCACTGAGCAGCAAAGTAGGGAGACTGGGTCAGAAAGCTCCAAAGGCCAGCAGTGGTTTAGGGATTTTACAGTCACAGGGTCTGTCTTAAATATGGCTAGCAGATATTGGGTGCAATTTCATGAGATATGCCAAAGAGGAAGTCTCTAAATTGCTAACCAGCAGGCTGATTTGAGTTCTATTTAAGGAAATTGGATGTGAAAATTTTAGTTTTGTGCCAATGGATTTTGAGCCAATGGTCATAGCCTTCTGTGAAGAAGTAAACAATATCAGGCCAATATGTAAGGGCAACTTTTGGCATTTTTATTATGTAACACCCACTTGATATGGAACTGGGTTTTTCAGCCAACAGCCAGAGGGTATTTGACGCCTGCCAACAGCCACCTGGGTGAGCTTGGAGGCAGATCAATTCCCCATGCAAGCCTTGAGATAACTTGAGTCCCGGTGAGCAATGTGATTATGGTGTGAGACCTTGAGCCAAAGATGCCCAGGTGAGCCATGCCTAGATGCCAGATCCATGAAGCCTGTAAGATATTAAAAGGTGGTTGTTTGAAACCACTAAGTTTTAGAGTAATTTGTTTCCCAAGTTACATGATTATTATAAAAGGGATAATCCTATGCTTTCTTCACCTAGAGCACTTTGAGATCTATATTGCTTATTTATATTTAAAACAAAAAAATAACACAAACAAAAACAGTTGAATCCCACTTTTCCAAGTTGGAATGGATATTCACTCAACAAATGTACTAAAATAAATGCTCATTATACATATGCAATTTTATAATTTCAGTAAAATGGACTGAAAACAAAATGCCTTTTTATTACGTATTTATTAGAATAATAATAAATCTTTTAATGGAGAAGCTTAAAAATACATAATAGATCCATTAAGGTAGAAACTTATTCCTTGTCCAACAGATTCTAAAATCACTATCTTGAAAGTGGGTAGGGTTTCCTCTAAACAGAGAAATAGGGACCAGTTTCCTTTTATCACTGCCACATTCAGTAAACTGTCAAAGTCACCAACCCCATTTACATCAAGTTTGCATAAGGTGGGGAAAATGGAGGAAAAAAATGTGGGGAACTATCTATTTCTTAATCATACTGGCCTAAAATGCTATATATCACTTCAACTCTTATTCACTTGGTAAGATCTGCCACACTGTCAGATCTAAATGGAAAGCAGGCCTGGAAAATACAAGCCTTAGTGAGGCATCCAATTCTCAGACAATATACTATTGCCAGGAAAGCACACATCTTTGGCCTGCCCTTGTGGGTACGTATATTTCCACATAATGAAGGGAACATACTTGCCCCCACCAAGAGTAACAACACAAAGCATAACATGATTTAAACTGAGTGCAAAAAATGTTACACTTTGTGCTCATATGCTTGACGACAAAGGAATGAAATTATTTCACTAATAGAAATATGAAGCAAGATGTTTGGGCTAATCTTCACTTTTTCATTCAACTTCTAATATTCAGATATTCCTATATTTCTTTCTAAGAATTTGTATTATTCTCATTTTGTGTGTGTGTTTTAAGCACTTTAAATCAAGACAGGAAAATGACAATGAAATCAGAGGCATGATTTTAGAAATGGGCCAGAACAGGGGCACCTGGGTGGTTCAGTCTGTTAAGCATTTTCAGCTCAGGTTATGATCTGATGGTTGATGAGTTTGAGCCCCATGTTGAGCCCTGCACTGATAGCACAAAGCTTCCTTGGGATTCTCTCTCTTCTCCCTGTCTCTCTGCCCCTCCACTGCTCATTCATGTATTCTCTCTCTCTCTCAAAATAAATAAATAAGCTTAAAAAGGAAGGAAATGGGCCAAAACAGAAAGCAGTAAATACCTAATTAATAATGATGATTAAACAGATTTTTTTTTTTTTTTTAGCATTTAATGCACATATAGTTGGGTCATCAATATAATAGAATTTAAATTTCAGTTACACTACTTTTTACATGTGGAACTCTAATCTCATTACAAGCTTGCAGTTCCAAGAAAACATATTCAAAATGAATCTTAAAATTAACACTCTACACTCATCACTCCAGGCCCAGATAAACTCATTGAGGAATATTCTGTAACATTTAAGGAACAACATCAATTATACAGAAAATAGGTGAGGAGGGATGACTTAACAACCCATATTATCAGGCCAGCATTGTTCTTATAACAAATTCAGTTAAAAATGCTATAAGAAAAGAACATAGATGCAAAAATGCTTAACAAAATAGTAGCATATCAAATCCAAAAACACATAAAAAGGATAATCATGAGAACTAAGTAGGATTAATTCCAGGTATTCAAGTATGGTTCAATATTTGAAAACCAATTATTAAAATCAACCTTATTAACTAAACCTATTAACTGAATAAATAAGAAAAAAAAGATCATAAGATCATAATAATAGAAATTAAAAAGTATTAAAATATTCAAACAGTTCAACATTTATTTATGATTTAAACTCTCTGAAAACTAGAAATAAAAGAGGACTCCTTTAACCAAATACAGTGCCTTCAAACCCCTATGGTCGCATACTTAAAATAAAAGACTGAATATTTTCCTCCTAGGATCTCTCAGCTACTCAACATTGTACTGAAAACCTAGCTAGTGTTATAAAGCAAAAACAAAACTATACAGATTGGAAAGGAAAAATGAAAACTATTCACAGAGAACATCATTTTCTATGAGAAATTTCCAAAAATTCTAATGGGACAAAAAAGTGAGTTCAGAATGGTAGCAAGATGAATAGTAAATATACATAAATCAAATGTATTATTTTATATCAAAAATATGTACTGCATCAAGATGTTGAAAACTAAAAAACACTAATGAAATAGTTTACAGAAAATCTAAATAAATGGAAAGATAGATTGTGTTCATAGATTAAAATACTTAGGATTATAATGAAGGTAATTCCCCCAGCTTCAATTTTTAAGTTCAAGATAACCCCTATCAAAATGGCAGCATAAATCTTTGTAGCTATCAATTGTTGATTTTAAAATTTATGTAGAATGGCAAAGGACCTAGATGAGCCTTCTAAAAATTCTGAATAAAAACAATGAATTTGAAGAATTAACATTGCATGACCTTAAGGCTTATTATAAAACTAATTAATCAAGAGGGTGTGGTATTGGCAAAAGGCACATTTATCAAAGAAAATGAACAGAGAGCCTAGAAATAGACACACAAAATATAGTCAATTCATTTTCAACATCTGTGGAAAGACGAATTAGTGAAAAGTCACTTCAGCAAGTGGTGTTGGAACTTTTGGATGTATATATGCAAAAAAAAAAAAAAGAAATTAAACAGCATCTATCTCACAACTCAAACAAAAATAATTCAAAGAGGATCAGATATCGAAATGTAAAATGTAAAGCTATAAAGATTATGAAAGAAAGCAGGAGAAAATATGTATCACCTTGGGTTTGGTGATGAGCTTTTAGATACAATAAGAAAAGTATAATCCATGAAAGAAATTAATGATAAATGGGACAATGATATTTTACAACTTTTGCTTTAAAAAGATGCTGTTAAAAAAAGATAAGCAAAAAATATTTGCAAATCACATATCTGATAAAGAACATATCCATAATAGAGTAAGAACTTTCAAACTCAACCATAAGAAAACAACTGATTTTTAAAAAATTTTTTAACTTTTATTCATTTTTTGAGAGAGAGAGAGAGAGAGAGAGAGAGAGACAGAGTGTGAGTGGGGGAGGGGCAGAGAGGGAGACACAGAATCTGAAACAGGCTCCAGGCTCTGAGCTGTCAGCACAGAGCCTGATGTGGGGCTCGAACTCATGGATTGCGAGATCACGACCTGAGCCAAGTAGGACAGTTAACCGACTGAGCCACCCAGGCACCCCGAACAACCCATTTCTTTAAAAGATAAATAAATAAGCAAAATTGATCAGGCACTTCACCTAAAAAGATGGATGACAAGTAATATCTTTTTTTCCATTGGGACATTATTTTTCATCAGGAAACATGAAATTAAAATCATAATGAAATATTACTACACACTTACTAGAATTGCTGACCATATCAAAGATGTTAAAAAGATGCAGAGCAACAGAAACTCTCATTAATTGCTAGTGGATATGAAAAATGGTACAGTCACATTGGAAGATAGTTTGTTAGTTTCTTATAAAGCTAAACATACATTTATCACTTGGTCTGGAAATTTCACTCCCAGTTTTTAATCCTAGTGAATCGAAAATTTATTTCATGCAAAACTCTCTACATGAATGCTTATAGCAGAGCTACTCATTATCACCAAAAAAGACAGCAACTTAGGGGGGAACATCCCTCACCATAACAACAACAGAAAGCCTCCTAAAACAAATAATTGTTATAGCAAGTTTCCAGGATACAAGGTTAATATACAAAAGTTAATTGCTTTCTTATAAACCAACATTGAATACTTGGAATTTGAAATTAAAAATTACAATATCATTTATATTAGCATCCTCTGAAAATGATTAAGTATACATTTAACATGATATACAGAAGACTGTATGAGAAAAACTACAGAACTCTAATGAAAGAAATCAAAGTGCATTTAAGTATATAGAGAAATATTCCATATACATGTATAAAAAGACTCAATATTGCTAAGATATCAGTTCTCTTGTCTATAGATTCAATGCAATCCTAATCAAATCTTAATCAAAATTCCAGCCAGTTTGTGGATATTGCGATTCTAAAGTTTATATGGAAAAACAAAAGACAATCAAAAGGATCAAGTCATTAAAAAAAAAAAAAAACACTGAGAAACTGTCACAGACTTGAGGAGACTAAGGAGACATCATGACTAAATGCAATGTGGTTTCTTAGATCTGATACTAGAACAGAAAAAAGGGCATTAGTGGATAAACTGGTGAAATTCAAAGGAAGTGTGGAGTGTGGGTTATAGTAATATGCCAATATCCATATTTTAGTTTTGACAAATGTACCATAGTTATGAGAAAAATTAGCATTCAGGGAAATTGGGTAAAATGTGAATAGGATCACCATACTACCTTTGCTACTTCCTTATAAACCTAAAATTATTCCTCCAAAAAATATATACTTAGAAAAAAAAGGCAGCCAGAAAAAATAAATATGCGTTACTTCAAAAACTAATTAGATTTTGTTTTGCGGTTTTCAACAGAAACAATTAAACTTTTTGCACAGTTTTCGACAGACACAATGGAAGACAAAGACAATGTAATTACATTTTTAAAGCTCTGTGTTAAAGAAAAAATCTACTGATCTATAAATCTATAACCAATTTTAAAAATCCTTCAAAACTGAAAGTGAAATAATGACATTTTGAGGACAAAAAAGCACTATAAAAATTATTAAAGACAGTTCTTCAGGCTGAGTAAAAGTAACATCGATGAAAGCACAAAATTGCTAGAAGTCAAGAACACAGAAAAAGATTAAAATGAAAACAAATATAAGAGAATATTAACGGTTTAATGAAATAATAATATTTAAAAGTAAAATATGGCAATAAGAGCACAAAGTGTGGGATGAGGGGTATATATCAAATTAAACTATTATTGAATCTTGTGGTTTTTTAAGTTGTTTTTAATCTTGTTAATTAGGGAAGTCATAAATGCACCATTGCAATCAATGTACATTATAATAAATCAATGATGCTTGTTTCAATTGACGGTAATTTTTTTAATTTATTTTTTTTAATATGAAATGTATTGTCAAATTGGTTTCCATACAACACCCAATGCTCATCCCAACAGGTGCCCTCCTCAATACCCATCACCCACCCACCCCTCCCTGCCACCCCCCCATAAACCCTCAGTTTGTCCTCAGTTTTTAAGAGTCTCTTATGTTTTGGCTCCCTCCCTCTCTAATCATTTTTTTTCCTTCCCCTCCCCCATGGTCTTCTGTTAAGTTCCTCAGGATCCACATAGGAGTGAAAACATATGGAATCTGGCCTTCTCTGTATGACTTATTTCACTTAGTATAACACTCTCCAGTTCCATTCACATTGCTACAAAAGGCCATATTTCATTCTTTCTCATTGCCATGTAGTATCCCATTGTGTATATAAACCACAATTTCTTTATCCATTCATCAGTTGATGGACATTTAGGCTCTTTCCATAATTTAGCTATTGTTGAGGGTGCTGCTATAAACATTGGGGTACAAGTGCCCCTATGCATTAGTACTGCTGTGTCCCTTGGGTAAATTCCTAGCAGTGCTACTGCTGGGTCATAGGGTAGGTCTATTTTTAATTTTTTGAGGAACCTCCACACTGTTTTCCAGAGCAGCTGCACCAGTTTGCATTCCCACCAACAGTGCCAGAGGGTTCCCATTTCTCCACATCCTCTCCAGCATCTATAGTCTCCTGTTTTGTTCATTTTAGCCACTCTGACTGGCGTGAGGTGATATCTCATTGTGGTTTTGATTTGTATTTCCCTGATGAGTAGCGACATTGAGAATCTTTTCATGTGCCTGTTGGCCATCTGGATGTCTTCTTTAGAGAAGTGAATTGACAGTAATTTCTAATTTCTATATTTTCTACTATATATATTTAGTAAATATATACTAACATACGAAATCACAAAATTTGTAATTCTTTTTAAAATAATCTTGAGAGGCGCCTGGGTGGGTCAGTTGATTAGGCATCAAACTCTTGATTTCAGTTCAGGTCATGATCTCATTGTTTGTGGAATCAAGCTCTGCATCAGAATCTGTACTGACAGCACAAAGCCTGCTTGGGATTCTCTGTCTCCCTCCCTCTCTGCCCCGCCTCCACTCATGTGCTCTCTCTCTCTCTCTCTGTCTCTCTCTCTCTCTCTCTCTCTCTTTCTCTCTCTCTCTCTCAAAATAAACATTAAAAAAATAAAATAAAATATTTTTGAGAACTTCCACTTATGATCATGCAGAATAAATATGCCTTGTTTGCATTCTCATCATAAACACAAGGAAAACAGAACAAATTATATAAAGCTAACTTTTTCTGACACTGGCCAGAAAAACCAGTGCATGACCAAGAATTCTGGGGAAAAGGACACATGAAGCAAGATTGATAATCTCCCCCAGACCTCTGACTAATGACATGTTTATCCTGCAGCACAAGCAGGATGACCCCAGGCAGAGATGGCAGCCATACTGAGTTATGAAGATAGAGATGGAAGTCTTGGGAGAGTCTGAGGCAGCTGAAATATGTAGAGCAAAATAAATAAAGAGGGCAGAGTTATGCAGAGAAAATTTTTAAAAATCTGCATAGGCTACTCCATAAGAAATTTGTTGATTACTAAACCATAAATCATGGGGTGAAACCCCATGAGACCAGGGAAAGAGCAGTTGTCAGCCACACAGTCTCAGAACTTAAAAGATGTCTGAGTACTGACCATACAGCAGAGGGTTGTCTCATTGAGCATTGGACCTATCAGTAGTAATAGGAGAAGAAGGACTAAGATATTCATAGATTAAAAGCTATTCTAGACCTGCCCTTAAGCTTAAAATCAGATTAGAAGTGATCTAGCTGATCTGAAAGTAACTTAATTGCCTGCCATTAAGAAAGAAAGAAATGAAAGAAAGAAAGAAAGAAAGAAAGAAAGAAAGAAAGAAAGAAAGAAAGAAAGAAAGAAAGAAAGAAAAAGAAAAACAACATTCTAGGGGCGCCTGGGTGGTTCAGAATCAGTTAAGTATCTGACTTCAGCTCCGGTCATGACCTCACAGTTTGAGTTCTAACGCTGCATCAGACTCTGTACTGACAGCTCAGAGCCTGGAACCTGTTTCAGATTCTGTGCCTCCATGTCTCTCTGTCTCTCTGTCTCTCTCTCAAAATCAATAAACATTAAAAAGTTTTTTTAATCAACATTCTATCTAGAAATCCATAATACAATATTCATGGTAGGCAATATTCTTTCAAGAGTTACTAGATGCAAAGTAACAGAAAAGTGTGACCCACGAGCAAGAAAAAAATGAGTCAGTAGAATGAGACCTAAAAAGCAATGGAAGACATTTAGAAGACCACAGAAATAGAAGACAAAGATGTTAAAACATCTTAAATAGAAGTATTTAAAGAAAACATAAATTTAGACAGAAAAAAATAACTTCTAAAGCTGTAAAACTCAATATCTAAAGTAAAATTTTACCAGACAGGCTCAATACTAGATTAGAGTATGAATAAGAAAAATTAAGTAAACTTGAAAAAATAGCATGCCTAACTCCAGACTGTTGAAGCAAGGGAAAAAAAATTAAACAGATGGAAAGAAAGAAAAGATGATAAAGAAGAGAAAGAGAGAGGGAAAGAGAGAGGAAGGAAGGAAGGAAGGAAGGAAGGAAGGAAGGAAGGAAGGAAGGAAAGAAGGAAGGGAGGAAGAGAAGGAGGAAGAAGGAAGGAAGGAAGGGGGAAAGGAGTAGGAAAGAGGCTGGGAAGGAAGGAAGGAAAGGGACAGACATTCTTGGTGGGGCAATACCAGTTTACCACATATGTATTGGAGTCCAAGAAAAAATAGGGGAGGATAAAAATATTTAAATAAGATGTGAAGGAATAGTGGCTAAATAATCAAAATGATGAGCATTATAAACCTACAGATCCAAGAAACTGGTGGGTAAATAAACTAAGTCTTTTAGAAAGACAACATTCTTGTGTCCTGGGAAGAGAAGAGAGTATGTATGCATCTGAGTTAGGAAAAGAAGAAAGAATGAATGATGTGTTCAGTCTTAGTGTCTACCACACTGCACAAAAAATCATTACATTTCTTTAATAAAACATCCCACTAAGGGGGCCTGGATGGCTCAGTCTGTTAAGTATGACTCTTCGTTTTGGCTCAGGTTATGATCTCACGGTTTGTGGGACTGAGCCCCACACCAGGCTCTGTGCTAACAGCAGGGACCCTGCTTGGGCTTCTCTCCCTCTTCCGCTCTCTCTGACACACACACTCTCTCTCTCTCCATCTCTCTGTACCTCAAAAATAAATAAATAAACATTAAAAAGAACATCCTACTAACTCACATGCATTCATCAGTAGGAAGTAGAGAATCAAAAAGAAAAAAGGAGCAGAATCAATTCATAAAAACAAAAACAAACAAGTTTTTTTTAAAAAAGCAAAGAAAAATATTCAATCCCCTGGGGCGCCTGGGTGGCGCAGTCGGTTAAGCGTCCGACTTCAGCCAGGTCACGATCTCGCGGTCCCTGAGTTCGAGCCCCGCGTCGGGCTCTGGGCTGATGGCTCAGAGCCTGGAGCCTGTTTCTGATTCTGTGTCTCCCTCTCTCTCTGCCCCTCCCCCGTTCATGCTCTGTCTCTCTCTGTCCCAAAAAAATAAATAAACGTTAAAAAAAAAAAATATTCAATCCCTTGCAAATTTAAACAAGAAACAACTTTACACCACAAAGTGGACATAGTTTGATTTTGTTGTTTTGGTAGTTATGTGAGTGGCGATATCCAATCTTACCTAACCTTTTGAGATAAATGTGGAGTTACATAGGATCTGTGAACATAAATTTATAGGCATCATAGGATGCTGTGGAAATCCAAGGATAAACTGATAGAAATCATTAACAGTTAATAAAAAATAATTATCTCAATATGTACGTTCCAGAGATGAGAAGAGTAGTCATTTTATGTATCTCTTTGCTGGCCACAAAATAAAAATGTCATCTACATTAGACTTTTGCCATCAGCTTCTCATCCAATATACACAACTTGTATCTAGATTTTTCTTCTAAACCTTGATATTTGGGTATTTATAAAAGCATGTATTTATAAATGACTATGTTGAGATTTAGAATTTATAAATGGTTATAAATACCTTTTACATGGACAATGGGACATCCATAAACAAACTATTTCATTTCGACTTATGTATTTTTTCAAATGTTTTGCTCTCTTGAACCAGGTCCCACAAGTGTCAGTGTCAAACTGTTTCCTCCTGAATATATATGTTATGTAATATATATAAGCTATTGCATATAACATGAAGTTAGAAATAGAGAACACTTGGACAATTAATGTTCATTAAATGTCAGCTACTACCAGTTTTAAGAGAATATAACTGTCCTTGATAAAATTTATCCTATGTCTCTTAGAGATTAGTTTATGAAATACTCCTCCATGGAGATTGCTGCATTTTTAGGTAGAACTGTGATAACTGATCTTAGTCTTGGGATAAATCTGCTTCAACCTCACGTTATTTTTAAATTGCTTTCACAGGCTGAAGCTCAAGTCGTCAAAAAAGTACCTTGTTACATGAGCAGCAAATGTTTTAATAATCCCATTTAAAATACAATGAAACTTAGGTCAATACATTTATAAGAAATGAAGATTGTGATGTTCATCCTTCTAATTCAGTGTTCTTTCCTCTATGGCAATGACTTACTAATTGTCTTCTTTACACTCTAAGGTTATACAAGGAGCACAAAAACGCTAACAAGCATGTTTTGTGTCTCTGATTACCACTGACTATAATGTAGGTGTGTTTTGAAACTTTGATTTTAAGGGTTGCTGCATTTCAGAATGACTAGGAGTGAAAGAGTGTCTTTAATGTTTTCCTGAAATTTAAAATAAATACAGATTTAATAAGCTTCTGTCAGCTATGGGATTGGAACTACAAGTATATTTATTCGTGTTTCATCTCATTCTTTACACTTCACTGCCATTAAACATGTAGGAAATCACAGAGTTGAATTGCCCTGATAAGCTTATACTAATTTCCCAATAGCATATTAGTTTCGTACATGAATGCAAATAGAATGGTGTTTGGCAGTTTAACTAAAATTAACAGTGGGCTATTATACTATATGGTAGATAAATAAAATATGCTAAATATTATACTGTGCTAATATATTAAACAACCCTTATATGGATAAAAATATATCCCCAATACACATATATATCTGTATATATCTATTTAATTTACAATTGATACTGATAAAGATTGATAGATTGATAGATTGATAGAGCTTGCTATCGATTTGTGTAACAAAATATAAATTTCTGTAAAGTATGTATTATTATATTCATTATTTTAATTAATTTCACACATTTTTCACAGGGCACCTGAGTGGCTCAGTCAGTTATGCCTCCAATTCTGGATCGCAGCTCGGGTCATGATCTCATGATTCATGAGTTCAAGCCCCATATCTGAACTGTTAGCACAGATCCTACTTCGGATTCTCTTTCTCCTTCTCTCTCTGCCCCTCCGCTGCTTTCTCTCTCTCTCTCTCTCTCTCTCTCTCTTAAAAATAAACATTAAAAAAATCTTAAAACAAATTTCACACATTTTTCTTTCATACTCAGAAGAGAAGCAAAAATATAAATATCTAAAGATCTTCATTTCATTGTGCATTTTCATTTCATTTACTTTGCTTTCATGTAATCTTATTCAAGAAAATATCACAGATAAAGGGTAAATAATAATTTCACATTCATAAGTGTTCTAATGAAAAAGAAAGGTAAGATTCATTGATACTGAATAGTGAACAGATTCAAAAGAATAAAAATATCAAATATGTCATGATGAGTGAATTGAAATCTAATCTACACATAGCACCCACTCCTAACTACTGAATCTATGAAAAAAATGTATATATGCCATGTTCAGATTTAGACAGAGTTCCCTTTATCCCTGATAATTTAAGGATTATTTAGAATTGTGTTGGGAGTTCCCCGGTACAGAATGCCTTTGATGTACATAGTGATTGGTGTAGTTTTGAAAAAGGTATAAGAGACAAAAAAAAAAAAAAAATAACAAAGGTGTTACAGAATATTTTTTTCTAATATTTGAGGCATATAACTTCATTTCAGGTTGTAGAGTTAGAGCATACAATTTGAATAAAACTGAAATCCCCAACATCTAAAAGTTTTACCAAAAAAGTCAAGAGATAATGTTTTGACCAATAAACCAACAGTGTTTATTTTATACTAGAGAAGAACTTTGATGCACAATAGGGAATTTGCAAAAATAAGCAAGTTTTTTGTTGTTTTTAAAGTTCAAAGTACTGAGTATTCCAAATGAATTAACCACTTAATTAGGAACTATAGGGATTGCATGAATGTGTTATGTAATTCCTGTGCAAATATATTTCAGAAGCTTGAACTAGAAAGATTCAGAGAGAAATAAAATAATATACCATCAATGAAGACATAAAGCTTTATATTCTCACTCATAGTTTGCCCAAGCCTAAACCATTATAAATGCTAAAGCAATTGCAAGAAAAATAAGGTATTCTAAATCTTCTAAATTTCAAGAAATAGAAGTTCTGTAAATCAGAGTGAAAGGCAGTATGGTGGAATAAAACAGAGAGAACGTGTGTGGTCCTGTGTGTGTGTGTGTGTGTGTGTGTGTGTGTGTGTGTGTGTGTGTAAATTCGAGCCTGATGCAGAGTTTGGTTTTCAGCTCTAGAACTTATTTATGTTACCTAATTTCTTTGGAGCACAGTTTTCTTCTCTCCAAAATAGGACTGATAGTACATACCTTGTAACGTTGTTGTAGGTATTCATGTTAACACATGTAAAGTCCTTTGCTCAATGTTGACACACAGAAAGACTCAATAAATGCTACCAATTATTTTCAACACAGTACATTATTTAGAAAAACTAACCAGTAAACTTATTCAGTTCTTGAAAACTCAGAATTATGCAATCATTTACATTTAGTAAAATCCTATTTAGTATTGGTTGATCTCATTAATGTTATAAGAAGTAATTTAGAAAGTCATAAGTATTACTCTTTTATCAAATATTTTCTGGGGGCACCTGGATGGCTCAGTTAAGTGTTCATCTCTTGGTAAATAAATAAATAACATATAAAAAATATATTTTCTGAATGTTTTGTATCCATTAGGAAATATAAATACTAAAGCAAGATAATGTACAAGAAATATCACATGGCAGAACTTCATATAGTAAATATCTATTCTTAGATACTCAAATTCTTCAGTAATTTAGAATTTTTAAAGAGGGTTTCACAGTACGAGTTGTATGGTTCTGATTATGTTTCTCATCTTTTCTTCTGTTCCTCTCACCCACATATACTCTATTCCAGCCATTACAAATCATTTCCATTTCTCCTAATAATTTTGTTTCACAACTTGTGCCTTTAATTATGCTGTTCCCTTGGCTGGGAATTCCTTTCTTTACTATAGACTGTAAGTTACAAACAGGCAGAAATCATTCTTTGCTTTTTTAAGGGTTCTACACTCACTATATGCCAAGTATATAATAATATCTGTAGAAAGAATAAATGTCCATCAGAATTCCTCCTTATTCCCAAGATGTGTCTCCAGACAAGCCCAAAATTTTTCCTTGGTGAATCATGTTGGACATTTTACAGCCATCTGCAGAATTATATACCTCATCCTTTGAGCTTGCAAAACATCTTATGTTTGCAGCTAGTTAAAGTTTAAAATCAACACAGTCTCTTCAGAAGTGAGTACTGAAAAATGAGAAATAACATTAAACTCTTTGAACTCTATCTAAAATCATGTAATAATACACATAGCAATTCCCAGATTCAACATTCTATAGCCCTGAAGGTGTTAGTACAATATTGGTGATGTGGTCTTTAATAAATCATAATTCTCCTCAAATTAAAATTTATTTAAGGTAAGTTATGGAAACCTACCATGATGTTTCTACATAGATTTTTATGAAACCACAGTTTTATGATAGATTGTGAACATTCAGATAGACCCGTAACCTCAGAGTCCAAACAATAAAAACCAAGTAATACCTATGGATTGTGAACACAGATCTCCAGGTGTCACACATTTTTGTAAGCTTTAAAGAAAGAAAGAAAACATCATCAATGATAGCAAGTTGAGTTATTAAAAGGAAGAAAAAAAACCACCAGAGATTATAGAAATTCAGCCAGTGGAAGGAAAATAGCAAAATAAGAAAATAAACTATAGGATTGTATAATAGCAAAACTGCTTAAGATTTATTTTAAGAATTTAAGACAGAACACAACAAATCTTGATGTTTCCTGTTTTTGTAGGAGTGCAATAATAAGCAAATATAATGACACTTTTTTAGGTATAGAAAATGTGCCAAAACAGGTCTTTTTAAATTTGTAGGCATTGCACATTTTGCAAATAAACTTACTCTTATCAACTTTAGATTAGAAATGGGAAGTAAAAAACCTTTGACCCTTAAAATCTTCTATTATTCTCTTTGTTTTGCTCTTGACTGCATTAGCAACATGTCCCAATTTATTATCATCAGCTTCTGTTTTTAAAAAATGCTGTCCAGAGTCTGTCATCATTGGTCTTAGGGTTTTCCAAAGTGATTTATATCATGTTGGCTTTCCTTCTATGAGCTTTATGGTTGTCTTACTCTTTCACTGTGACTGTTTGGTACTGGAGAGGAAACAGCCTCAAGATAGCCTGGGAAGTTGTATGTGTCAAGGATTAGTGGATCATTATAGCCTATGTTTTCTTTCCATAGCCTGCAATTATATTTTTAACTGTAAATTTCGTTGACATGGTGATAGTGAAGAAGTGAGAAGAGCCAACTATTTATCAAACATTTTCTGTGGTAGATATCACTTTTCCCTTGGAGCATCTGCTTCTTTTCCATGTGGAAATAGCTTTTCTGTAATGGGAGTGAATAATACAGTGTGAAAATTGTAACAAATCCCAGATCTGTCTAATTTAATGAAGTCCTAAGCCTAGTCCTTCCTAAATAACTTTCTATTTAGTCCACTCTTCCATAAACCCAATGCCTAACATTATACTTTAAGTGCTAGCTAGATTCTCTACCTTGTAGATTTTTATAATTGATTCTTCCTGCTGTATTAAAATATAGTCAACCAGTTAAATAATGTTACATTAATTTAGCATTTTTTTATCTCAGCTTGTATTTTTATTTTTTTATTTTTTCTCTTTAATTTTGTTTGTTTTTGTTTTGTTTTGTTTGTCCCCCAAATGATGCATACATTCATTCATTCACCAATTAACTGAATAAACATGTCTTGAGTAATTTTACCAGTCACTGTGTTTTGAATAATGGACTAAAAAGAATTTTATTTAACCTCCTATATCCCTGTCCTAAATGTAATATTTTAGTATGTTCAAATTTTAGAATAGTAATTTCCTATTTTTGCATGAAATGCTTAAATGTTTAGAATTACATTGAAGGATTATTATAGTACATGATATGCACTCCCAGTTGACATCATTTTCATGTTGCTATAATATTAATCCAATAATCTAGAAGCTTTTAAGATCATTAAACTTGAATTAAGTTACCAAAAACTAATTAGCTCTTTCTTCCTTGCGCTCATAGCTCATGTTAACCAGTCTTAGGCACTTTATATTCATTAGTCTAATTTCTCTTTGATTATATTTTTATTCTTGATTTTTTTCCTAAAATTTTCTTACAATTACAGATGTTTTAACAAGGCAAGAAATGGGAAGAAGATCTAGACATCTGTAATCCCATTTACTAGATATAAAACACATGGTTAGTATTATGTTTGCTCATAAAAAAAAAAAAAAATATTCTGCCAGGCAAAACAGTGAGCATTTAGATGCTTCTCTTTATGAGAATTTTGCTATCCATAAATAAACATTTTTTTTTAATTACTATCCTCCTTAGAGGAAAGCATGCACACTTGAATGAGCAAGGGAGGGGCAGAGAGAGACAGAGACAGAGACAGAGACAGAGAGAATCCCAAACAGGCTCCACACAGGGGCATGGATGTAGGGCTGGATCTTATAACTGTGAGATCATGACCTGAGCCAAAATCAAGAGTTGGTTGCTCAACCAAATGAGCCACCCAGGTGTCCCTCTTGTCTACATCTTAATATTAACATTATAATTGTGAGCACTTTCCAATCCTGCTAAATATTTTTGAAAACATTTCAATATTCCCATATTAGTGTACTGTACTCAATGGTTTAAGATATCTAAGTATACCTTTCCAAATTTTAATATGTTATATTAAAATTCTTTGTACCTATCTTTTCCCACAGTTCTATTTCCTTATTTTGTGTAAGAAAATATATTGAGTTAAGTATGTCACTTTAAAAGCTTTGGAAGGTATTGTAAAAATAATTTAAAGTTACACCTATTGTTTGCACCTCACCAAACACTGCTTCCTTTCTCACATTTTAGGATGGCAATAGTGAAATGCTTATGTTCCCCACAAATATCTTGCTATAATTCATCACTGGATGTTTGCCTCACTAAGTTTTATTCAGTAATTAAAATTTAGTTCAAGAATTACTTCAGAAAGCTTTACCGAATCTCCCAAGGCTGGAAGAGATGACCCTTGTTGTGCCCTCATAATAGACCATGAGGCTCCTGAAATAAGATATGCATATCTGTGCACATTTCAGTGTCTCATTCAAGAATGGTTGTCATAGCTCTCTTTGTAGCCCCCGTGACCAGCACAAAACCTAGCATGTGGTAGACATCAAATAATTTATTTTTACATTAATTATTCAGTTGATAGATTATTCAATCATAAATTTGATCTTCACAATAAACTTTCCATGTGGGCAAATGTTATTTTCCACATCATACTGAGTGAAATAAGCATAAAACAGATTACTTGCCTGTAGTTATATAGCTGGAAAATGTATCCAGGGTGTTTTGGTGATCAGATATAGACCATATGAATCCTATTATATTAATCTCCCAATTCATCAAACTTGACACAGGACATCTGAAATAGGTTTGGAGCTAGGAAGTGTTGGGTTACAATAAATATCACTACCTTTGGTTACATGATATTAATAGTGGATTTCTATTATCTTTTCCATTATGTTTTAGTTCTACATTTTTAATTTCTTCAGAATTATAAAATAATATGAATGAGATGACATTAAATGATGCATGATGATAAATCTTTCTTACTAATTATTCATCTATGAATCTATAGAGGGAGGATATGAGAAATACAAGATTATTAATAAATAAGTTATATTTGAAATAGGATTTTTCAAAAAGCATATGGTTAGCATGTTATGTAATATTGTTCCTTTTTTAAAAAGCTTGGCCTTAGTGGAGTATTTCTAGGAAGTTTATTTGTACCTACCGCAATAAATTACATTGTTTTGAAATGCCATTCTTCACCAGTATAATGACAAAGAGGAAATAATATGAGCTTTGGAATAAAATAAAGATATTGTTGATTCTGATGAATGTTAAAATTTGAAAAACATTGTGTAAAGCAAGTCTCCTGTGTTAGTTTTCTATTTGTCTGTGACACATTACCGCAGATTTAACAGTTTAAAACACCTGCTCCTTATCTCACAGTTCTGTAGGTCAGAAGTAAGCTCAACAGTTGGAGTGCACGGTTAGTTAGGTTCCAATAGGATGCCTGGAGACCAGCAAGGAGGAAGTCATGGCCAACCATGAGAAAGTCAGAGGCCTGTCCTGGCAGCATTCCAAAAGGAAACCACAAGAAAGTTGATCAAACCAGATAGGTCCAAAATGGGTGACAAAGTAGGCCGGAAGTTCCTGACCAAAAAAGGAAGGAAAGGCAGGTAACCCGCATTCCTAGAAGAGACCACCTGCTTTTAAGAAATGTTTGTTTCAGGTAATGAATATTCCATTGCCTTGTTAACAACTGTCAATGAACCATCGAGACCCAACCCCAGTGCACAGCCCTCCCTTGAGCTTGTCTGTTCTCACTTCTCAAGAGCTATTTTCCCTTTAATAAACTTTCCTGTTTGTACTGCTCATCCTCTGTGCTGTGTTTCTCTTGAATTCTTTCTCCTGATGAGACCAAGAGCTGTCAGAGACATCTTTTGGGTGGGCTGGGTTGAAGTCGCAGAGCCTCAGACCGCTCAAGCCCACCTGGCAATGCAACTATGTTCTCTTCTTAGGGTTTCAAAGGCCAAAATCAAAGTGTTGACAGCACTGGCATTTTCTCTGGAGGATTTAGGGAAGAATTTGAATCCAAATTCATTCAGGTTTTAACAGAATCAATTTCCTTGATATTTATTTCCTATAGTGTGAGATCCTCATTATCTTGTAGGGTGTTGGCCAAGGGTCACCCTCAGCTCATAGGAATAGCTCTGGGGTCCCTTCTGTTTCAGCCCCACCTTCTTAAAAGCCGGCAATGATATATCCTCTCATGCCAAATCTTTCTCACACTTTGAATCTCTTTAATGTGTCCTTCTGTTACCAGCCAAAGAAAACTCTCTAAATTTATTATTTTTTAATGTTTATTTATTTATTTTGAGAGAGACGGTGACAGCACCAGTGAGGGAGGGGCAGAGATAGAGGGAGAGGGAGAGAATCCCAAGCAGGCTCCGTGCTGCCAGTGCAGACCCCAATGCAGGGCTGGAACTCATGAAACTGTGAGATCATGACCTGAGCCAAAACCAAGTCAGACGCTTAACCAACTGAGCCACCCAGGATGCCCCAAAAACTTTCTATTTTTAAAGGATGCATGTGATTAGGGTATATTAACAGATAATTTATATTTCTGCCTTTTAAAATGATTTTCTGCGTTTCTCAAGTTTTTATAATCAACATATTTTTTTCTTCCAGTTAAAAAATGTTTGCTTTAGAATAGAATTTGGCCTTACCTTGTATAATTTTTAATTGGTCATTTAAATGAATAAAGCCATATTATTCTTGTTTAGTAGAAGAAATTTGGAAATCCTGTGGGTGCCCAGCATGTAAGCTACTGTTTAGATGCAGGAAAACTTCCCACTAGACGAGTTTTATTGAGAGACAAACATTCCAGATACTTAATTTCTTAGCACCTGGTAAGCGCTAACTTGGGCTCAGTTTACCGGATGCCCTGTCCTGGATATTGTATCCAAATATCTCAAATTTTTAAACTAATGACGCAGAGAGACAGACTAGACATTTCCCTTTAAATATAGTAGTAGCAGCAACATTTAGTCTCCAGATAAGCAGATGCAGCCGTGACTCCCCAGTTTCCTTCCTAAATTGTGGCAGTTTTAGAAAACCAGTATCAAAGAATTTCTCTGGAACCAGTTCAATGAATAAGGATTTTACTAGCATGCCACTACTATTAAGACTGCATGCATATCAGTCTCCAAAACAGAACAATTAAAAACTCTTGAAGAGCTTTTCAAAAAATTGCCTGAAGGCAGTGGAGAGCTGGCAGACACTTGAAGGGAGTAAAAACATGGAAGAGGGGATGATTCTGAGTAGCTTTCCCATTTTCATTGCTTCTAGATGAAGACAGATACAGTCTGTACCATGTGGGGTAGCCAAACTCAAAATAGAAAATTCACTTTCTTAAACTCTGGAAAGCAGAGAGGACAAGATGGTAAAACCTAAAATATGTCAAACTCAAGAAGACATCGATTTCCCAATGTCAAAAGAAAATTGAGAGAGATTTACCTGAAAAGAATATTTTATTGAGCGGGAAACAAACTTTCTAAGAACAGGGAGACTTCAAAACTGAAAGTGATGAGAGGCTGGGCTCTCAGCAGGTTACAGCTCAGTTTATAAAGAGCAAATGAGGAAGTGTATTGTTTTCAATTGTGATTGGTTACTAAATACTTACATTCCTATTAAGGTAGTAGCTCTGATTGAGCTTATTTATGTGTAGCTGATTGGTGAGGAAGCTGCAAAATTACACGGACGTGAAGAAAGCTTAGATTTTGTTTAAATTCAGAGTTAGCCCTCAGGGGAAATCAGCATGGTTTAACTTTTGATTATGTGACTATAGGTGGTTTGCTGGAGAGTAGCCTCCGTTTTGGTTTAACACCAATAATAGCAGTTTTCAACCATAAAGAGAATTTCAATTTTGTATTATTTTATACTTTACCAACCACTATCACATACTTTGTTAACCCTCATTAGAAATGATAAAATACATATAAGAGTAGAGTGAGTGATTCTGAATATTTAATTAACTTTCCTAAAATCTGAGAAAGCGACATAAATGAGTACCAAAATCTGATATCCAGCTTTAACGTTTTGTGTTCTTTCTCCTTGATCCAGAGAGTCTAATTACTTAGATGTGAGGTGGGGCCAAGACAGTCCAGGTGATTTTGAAGCACGTGGTTCTTAGATAAGGAATCTGCTAAGAAGAAAATGGGTAAGAGTCCTTGAAAAGGAGAGCAGCAACTGAAAGGACCACCCCAGTCCCGGCAGGCTGCCAACTCTAATGTTCCCACTTTCTTGGCAAGTCCAAAGCACATTCTGCGTTTTCAGCTCTTAGAATGAGTCAGATCTCATATCAAGACTTTTTATACCCTTCATCTATTTTTAGTGCTCAGAACAACCTGTCAGGGTATGTATCCCAAACTCCATATTGTAAATTAATAATCTGTAGTACAGAGTGACCACTAACTTGATCAAGGAACACAGACAGAAAGTATATTAAATTCAAGGGGCATCTAGATGTCTCAGTTGGTCAAGCTTCCGACTTTGGTTCAGGTCATGATCTCAAGGTTCATGGGTTCGGGCCCTGCATCGGGCTCTGTGCTGACAGCTCAAAGCCTGGAGGCTGCTTCACATTCTGTGTCTCCCTCTCTCTCTGCCCCACCCCGATTGCTCTGTCTCTCAGAAATGAATAAATGTTAAAAACATTTAAAGAAAAAAAGTCAAGGTGATTTGATTATCTCTAGTATGTCATGTGTTATCCTAAGCCATTCCTGACAATTGAGCTATTCCCATGCAGGAAACTTCAAAATACAAAAGAGAGGTATGCAAAGAAAAGATTTCTTTCTTTCCTGGAGCTTCTTTCAAAATACTCATTGTAAATAGGTGGGGAAGAATCTTTTTTTCTAAATCTAGACTTTTGTCTCAGGACAAGTTTTTCTCAACATTTGTTTATACTAAAACATCCTAACATTATTAGCAGATCAGTTCCTGTAATTTCAGATGCTTCTTAAAGAAGAGAATTCATTTAATATCATAAATTTTACTTAAGAGTAGGTTATCAAAGATTAGAATTATTTGAATGAGGCTGTAATTACTGACTTAAAGTCTTTAATTTCAAAAGAAGAGGCACAAATGATTGGAATATTTCCATAGCTAATTTTTGTATTTTTAACTTTCTTTTCTTTCCCATTAATGGCAACGCTTACATTTTCTTTTTCACTGAACTTGCTGCCTCACCTGTTAGAGCAGCTCACTCTGCCCTACCTCTTCTTCTACAATTAAAATTTGGCCTAAAAATGTCTTGGCTCTTTGTGGGTGTAAAATCAACTCTATTGAAATTTCCTCTTTAATATGAAGTCAAAGCAGTTTGGTAGAAAATATCCTAAGGTTTTCTTTGTCTTCACGCTGAGTGGTGGGACACTGTTAGGATGCCTTACCACTCAAGCTTTATTCCACTGTAAAATGAAAATTAAAATCCCATTCCAGAAGTTTACTGTGAGAAACATTAAATATCTATGTCAAATGTTTTTGTACAATAATCAACATTAGTCTACCAGAGACTCTTATTTGCCATTGTGACACTTGATTTTAAATGATTTCCCCTATTCAAATAGATATCAGTTGTTTATTTTAACACTTGGGTAATAATCACTAGGGCTGAGGCACCTGGGTGGCTCAGTTGGTTGAGCATCCTACTCTTGGTGGTGTCGGCTCAGGTCATAATCTCACGGTTCATGAATTCAAGCCCCGCACTGGGCTCTGCATCGGCAGTTTGGAGCCTGCTTGGGATTCTCTCTCTCTCCCTCTCTCTGCTGCTCCCCTGCTCATTCTCTCTCTTAAAAATAAATAAACTTTCAAAATAATCACTAAGGTTTACTTTTTTATTTGTAGTATATTTCTTATTTCTATATTTCTTATTTAGAGTATAGAGTATAACTTTAGTTGTACTTTCTTATTTAGAAACGAATGTTGGAGAAGCACACTGATTTTTCAGGATTAAACTCACAGGATCCTTATGCCCTAGAGTTTTAAAGTCACAGTCTTTTGTCCATACTGAACCCCAAATATGAAAAATTCTTATTTCAATTATTTAGATCTTTAAAGAGACTTTATGTCAATTCTTGGTATTATTAAATATTAGTAAAAGAAAAGAGCAGACTATCTGAAATGAATTATTCATCTCCATGTATGTCTTTATGAATAGGTTAAATCTTCATTTTTAACCTTTAAGAGATATTTTTGCCTCTCTTTGTTTAGTATTAAACATCAGTAAAAGATGTAAAATATTACACTCCTCGAATTTTAGCATGATTACAGTTTTAAAATGAAAATGATACTTCTCTAGTCTCCAAATATGATTAAACTGTGAAAACACTTGCTTAACATTATTGTAGTTAGTTACATTCCAAAAGTTAGCTTTAGATATGTTTTTTGCTTCATTAATTATAGTTATTTTAATGAATATTTTGACAAATATATAGTTCCTATGAGACTACTCCAAGCCACAGTATCAACTGACCTAATAGCATTCTGAATTTGTCAGTGAGTTATCACGTATTACTCTAGATCAAGTGAAATCACATTTCTAAGTATTCACTGTTCTTAAACTGATAGGTCATTACTACAATTCTGTTTACTAGTGAACAGGATTTTGTTCCTACTGTTTTGAGTAGAGTCCTGTAATTAATGAGTCTACATAGGCATTAATCATATCCTCTATCAAGTAACCTAATGATGCTGCGGAGGTTGTATCATTATGGTGTTAAATTATATTTTGCCTGACAGAAGATAAAATTATCTCTCTCTCTCTCTCTTTAAGTTTGTTTATTTATCTTGAGAGAGAGAGAGAGAGAGAGAGAGTGAGAGAATGAGCTGGGGAGAGACAGAGGGAGGGAGAGAGACAGAATCTCAAGCTGTGCTCAGCACTGTGAGCACAGAGCCTGACACAGGGCTCGGAACCATGAACCATGAGATCATGACATGACCTGAAATCAAGAATCAGGTGCCTTGAGGCACCTGAGTGGCTCAGTGAGTTAAGCATCTGGTTTGGGCTCAGACCATGATCTCATGGTTCCTGAGTTCGAGCCCCATGTTGGGCTCTATGCTGACAGCTCAGAGCCTAGAGCCTGCTTCACATTCTGTGTCTCCCCTCTCTGCCCCTCCCCTGCTCATGCTCTCTCTCTCTCTCTCTCAAAAATAAATAAACATTAAAAAAATTTTTTTTAATTCACCAAGAAAAACAAATGAATTAAAATGAAGAGACTTCAGAAGAACGCTATTCAGAAGAGGATGAATATTGCAGATTAAGATTTCCGGGGGGATAATTATAATTGGAAATTAGCAGTGGTTTGTTTGTCTTTGCTTTAAAGACAAAGAAAGAAGAGAAAGGCTTCCATTTTAAAATCAAATTAACTATGGAAGGATAGTGGTTATTCTTGATGCCTTCCTTTTGTTACCTTCTACATCAAATATGTAATCCTCACCCACTCTTGTTAATCTTGCCTCCTTTACATCCTTCAAACTCCTAGATAGTCCTCTTGATCAAAACAGGAACAATCCAGTGTCATCTCTCATCTGTATTCATGCATCATCTTCCTAGGGAGATACCTCCCATCTTCATATATGCTCTTTCTTCTCTGGGTTCATCCTCAAAGTTGACTTCTGGAACAAAAAACTCACCTTGTCTCTCTCCTGATTAAAACTTCAGTGTCTCCTATAATGGTTAATTTATGGGTCAACTTGGCTTGGCTACAGTGCTCAGTTGTTTGATAAAATAATACTCTAGATGTTGATGTAAAAACATTTTTTTAAGTTGTAATTAACATTCAAATCAGTAGATTTTGAGTGAAGCACTTTACCTTCTGCAATGTGTGTGGGCTTCATCCAGTTGGTTGAAGGCCTTAAAAGAAAGACAGATTTTGCGAAGAAAAAGGAATTCTCTTCAAGATTTAAACATAGAGACCTTGCCTGCATGAGTTTTCAGCTTTCTCTTTATCTCTATTTTGATAGATTAGATAGATAGATGGATAGATAGATACATGCATGCATACATACATACATACATACATATGTACATAGATAATAGATGATAGATAGATAGATAGATAGATAGATAATAGAGATAATAGGTATAGAGACATAGATATAAGTATTCATATCTATATTTTCTGTTTTTCTGCAGAATCCTGACTAATGCATCAATCTCCCCAACACCTTCTGATAAAGTGTAAGCCTAATACCAGGTGCTCTGTGGCTGCCTTACATGCTCAGCCTCTTCTGTCTCCAATCACTCAACACTCCTGTCATATTGAATTTGCCATATCTTTTTCTCATCTTCTGGTCTGCACACATAGTCTTGGTATATTTTGAACTATTTAATACCTGACTACAGTCCTTCAGAGCTCAACCCATACATCATCTTCTTTTCTTCTTCCATCGCCCATGCCTGCAAAACTGGATTGGGAAGTTTCTCCTCCTGGAACATCTTTGGGATACAATTACAATACCACTTGTCACATAGAAATCATGAACTTCATGTCTAGCTCACCACTATAATTTTCTAAAGGGCAAAGCCAACATATTTGTCTATGCATCTGCCTAGTCTGTTGTTATTCTAGGCACACATTAACTGTTAAATGAATCAATCTATAACAAATTCATCAGATCATGTAACTCTACCAGGCAAAGGCTACCAGATAGGCTACTTATTCTCTTTCCTGTTTATTTTATTCATTTAAAAATATATATGCATATATATCTATATCTATTTATTTTATATATCTATCTATATATCTATCTATATCTATATCTATCTATATCTGTTTATTTTATTCATTTAAAAATATATATGCATATATATCTATATCTATATATGTGTATATAGATATAAAAGATATAAGATATATAGATATATATATGTATATATGTATACATAAGATATATATGTGTATATAGATATAAAAGATATAAAAAAGCAGACAAAGTGAAGAAAAATAAAAACAGGTAAAAATAAACTTTTATCATGACAGTAACTTGGTAAATGTGATAACAGTCTAATTTGGGTGTTAATTGCCAGAAAAGAAGAGGTGATATCGAAAGAAAAAAAAAAAAGGTTCTTACACATTTTGGAATTTGTATTTAATAATGGTTATACTATATGGTTATCTAGTTTCACTTTAGAAATAGAAAGAACATGTTTCTTAGACATTTTTAGCCCTGAGAACAAGCAGATGAAAATCTCTATTTAATGTCAGTAATAATCTGTATACAGTGACTTAAGCATTAGCTTCTATAAGAATCCATTTCCAATTACCAAGTGACAGATATGAGCAATTTGTTTGTAGATTCCTTAAAATGAACAGTCTTAGGGTTGTAGCAGATGTGATTATGAGCTCTCTCTATCATAGACAGAAATACAACCAATAATAACCATGAAGTAAGGGAGGAGCCTTAATCCTTTTTGGCCATATTCTCTGAGGATTAATCTGAGGCACCTTTTATTTATTAAAGAAAATAGCCAATTGAATTGTTTCATTTATACCATACTGCCAAGTTGGATTCCTAAAATAAAATGTGAATATTTGATTATTATAAAAGCAATATAAGATACTGGGCAGGTCTAAGTTTCAAGCCTTAGCAGTGCCCTTTGATGGCTGCCGGTCTTGGCCACACCACTTGACTTAGTGTATCTACCCATCTGATATGAAAACTAAGCAAGACACAGAGAAAAACACTACATTTTTTCTTGCTGTTTCTACTTTTGGTAGCATAACCATTTCTAGGCTATTATTTTTTAATATTGATTGTCCAAAAGAACACACTTTATTCTCAAACTGTGTAACCAGCAGTAGAAATAATGAAGTCAACAGTTTTTGCTTCAGAAAAACTCTATTTGATCCTTACAGTTCTTTATTAAGAGATGATTTCTTGATCTTCATGGTAAGTGTTTTTGTATTTCAGACTATTTCTCTCTCCATTAATGAAAAGCCAGCTTTACCTACGTCCTAAGTGATTAGTCTTTCATTTCCAGGTGACTGAAGAATTTTAACCCTGTTAGTATAGGGAAAGTTTATCCCCTGAAAATCTGTTTATTAAATTTCCTACTTAAACGTTTCAAAATCTTGTCATGGATCAAAAATCAAAGGAGATAGTGCAGAAGGAATCATAGTGATGACCTTAAAGTAAACCAGCCAGTTATTTTACCAGCAAAATGGGTTTATTTTGGAATAGCAGAGGAATTACAATTTGGGGCATGCAAACTGTGGTAAACCACAGGCAAGCCCAAAGATACAGAGGAAAAGTCAGCTTTTGTTAGGCTTCAGGAGGAAATTGGGGAGTTGGTGGGGGCTTCATTGAAGTGATGGGGGCTTCTCACTGGCTGCAAGCGGTGGTTAGTGCGTTGTTGCTGGGGTAGGGAGGGATCTTCCCTCTTTTTCTTAAAAGCAGGAGATAAAATTCCAGTGTAAAAAATGATCTTCCTTGTCAAAACAATTCTTGTCTTCTTTCTGCTGGTTATTTAGGTTACAAGCAATGGTATGTGCATGAGAGTGCCCCCTTCAAGGCTTCCAAACTCCTTTTTTTTTTTATTTTTTTTTAACATTTTTTTCATTTTTGAGAGAGAGAGAGACAGAGCATGAGCGGGAAGGGGCAGAGACAGGGAGACACAGAATCTGAAGCAGGCTCCAGGCTCCAAGCTGTCAGCACAGAGCCCAACGTGGGGCTTGAATTCCAAACTCCATTTTTAAGGAGGTTTCCTTTACTAATTTTCACAATTAGGTTTAAAAAATAACTTTTCTTTGAAAAGAGAACTTTGCCAATTTCTTAAATCTATATTCTAAATGACAAAAGAACCACATGCTAGTTATAATAATTCTTTAAAAATTATATATATATACATATACATATATAAAATTATATATATATACTCACATATATATGTATCTATGTATATGTGTATATATATATACATATATATATGAATACCACCCCTTTGTGTCCTGCAACAAGGTAATCGATGGTAGTACTTTGTTCTATAACTGTAGTACCTTGTTCTATACTTTTCCCATAGTACATTTTTATTGTGGAAGTTTGTGATTGGATGATAATTTCCAGATTACTTGCTAAATTTTCATAGCAGTTAGTGCTTATAGAATTATTACTTTCAGGATAGTATTTGTGATAGCCAAAATATTTCTCAGATGATAATGTTGTAAGAAGGGTGGTGTTGCTTTTACAAATGCAGGCCAAATGTAGGATAGTTTAGGAAACTATCACCTAATATAAACTTCTTATATTCAAGCTTATTAAGAATGTCCACAATAACACAGGTATCCGTCTGTTGCATAAGCCACCTGTGTTACTTCAAACATTTAAAAAGTTGTCAAAATACTTGAAACACAAATTTGCCAGCAGTTTTTGAACTTTCAGTGAAAAGAGGGACCGACATTGAGGTTTCACTGGTTAAGTGGCATCCAGTAACACCAACCTCTGATTTGCTGCGATTGCCATCCCAAAAGTTAGTTTCCTGAGAAAGCAATTAAATTTAAAATTTTCCATTCATCTTAAATAAAGAGCTGCTACAACTCACGTCACCTTGTAAATTTTTAAAGAGCTTCCCTTCCTCATCAGCCCCTGTGGCATCCATGGTGGTCAAGTTCAAACAATTCCAGAAGTAGCCTAGGGCACATGCTGCTTACACGTGATCAAAAGAACTGGTCAGAACTAAAGGGAAAAGCTAAAATTCCAAGTCCTTCAACATGAGATTATATCAGCCATTTAGTTTGAATTTCACCCTGTTTCAATGGCAATCTTATTAAAGTTACCAATATTTCTAAATATATACAAAGCATATTTTATGTTTTAATTTTTGGCGTTTTCTCCTTGTTTATGATCTGTTTATTTTCATGATTCCTGGATATTTAGGTTCTATAGTTTTATCTTCTCAGATATAATGCTTTGTATGATGGTTTGCAAACCCTGAAACTTTGTTATTGTCTGTCATCAAAGATCTTAGCAAGTTATCAATGATTTTCCCTACTGCAAACTTGGAATTCTCAGCAACATTCAGTGATTCAAGATTATGCCTATTTAAGTGAATATTAGGAAATAACTTCATTAGCCATTCTCCACTAAAAGAAGATATGTTTATTTTTAAAAAATCATATAGCCCAAGAACAACACAGCTTGAAAATAACAACAAGGACTCAATTACCTGGATGTGATTCCTGATATTCTTGCTTTTACAGTCATATCAGTGGTGTAAGGAATCAAGTTATCTAGTCAACTAATAAAATGGATATGTTTCTTGGGAAAGGTGACATATTAATTTGCTAATATTTGGTACCAGTATATTTAGTAATATGTGAACTCAAAGTGACTGATTGGGTCATCTAGATGGTACTGGAAAGTAGCACATACAGCTAAAAAATACTAAACAGGTAAATTTAGATTGTGGCTTTCAGCACTGTGGTAAACTGATTAATGGCCCTGAAGAGACCCACATCCTAATCATCCAAACGGTGAATATCGCCTCATATGGCAAAAGAGTCTTCATAATCGTGATTAAAATAAAGATCTGAAGATGAAGAGATTATCCTGGATTATCTTAATGGGCCCTAAGTGAAATCACAAGTGTTTTTATAAAAGGAATTTGGAGGAGACTTGGCACAAATGAAGCATCCAGTGTGCAGACTAAGGCAAGATGCTAAGATGCTAAAAGTCTGGCTTCAAAAGTTAAGGAAGGGTCCCACAAGTCAACAAATGCAGCTCTAGATGCTAGAAAGTGCAAGGGAATGGATTCTCCCCTAGAGCCTCCAGTGCGATGCTAAGCCTTGGACCAGTGAAACTAATTTCAGACTCCTGATCTTCAGAACTGTAAGAAAATAATGTGTTCTTTAAACAACCAAGGTTGTGGTGGTTTAATTACAGCAGCTATAGAAAACTAATACAAGGACTGATATGCCTTTATTGTTTGGTTTGTTATGTTGCTTGGCATTTAAACTGTGATTTGAATGAAGGCTCAGTAGTGAGGAATCCTTGTTCTTCCATGAATTACACTTAGTAGGTATTCAAGAAGTGTCTATTATATTGATGCTAGCAATAATATTAAAAATAATGTAAATGGCAAACTGAAAAAGATGGAACAACAATGCCTCACCAGGTTTGGGAACTAATTTAGAGAAACCAGGATCTTATGAAATAGGCATTCTGTTTTATACAAATATGAAGTGCTACCTTGTGGCAGATAAGCTTGGGAATCTTGGAAGCTTAGGTGTAAGCCCGGGCCTACACCAATGGGTTAACAAGGCACAAAGAAACACAAAGTCATAAAATGCTCACACCCGAGTTTGGGTAACCAGATTGGCACTCCAAGAATTGGGAGGCACAAAGGTGCCAAGAATAGGGAGGTGCAAAGGCACCCCCAAATAAGGAGGGGGTGCTGAACCCCCAAAAATAGAGAGAGAGAGAGAGAGAGAGAGAGAGAGAGAGGCAAAGGCCTGAAATAGAATTTGTGCAAAGGTGCCCAATAAATAGGAATAACAAGATTAGATATTCAGGGTGAAAGCACCCCAAGTTTAGTACTATAGCAGAAATCTGCTTTCATAGGAGAATAGGGCCAGGGCAGGTAAAAATTGGTGAATTGGACTTTGGAACGCTGCACTGTAGGCAAAGCAGCCCAAAGCAGAGATGGTTAACAAAAGAAAAGGTGTCTTGTTAACCCTGAGGTTATTCCCCCTGTCTGTCTCATCCCCTAGGCTGGCAAAGATAAACAGTCACGGCATCTCCTGTCTGCCATCCACCCACCTGCCCGGCACCTGGAATTTGTTTTATATTGACCTAAACCCCAAACACTGTATATCTTCAAAATCCCCTTTCCGTCTCACATCCACAAGTTAATGTTCCTAGTTTCTTTGTCTCTTTGTACATGCCCATCACGTTCGCAAGCCTTCTGATCTGAATAAATACGGAGCAAGGACCCTTATTCGGGGCTCTTGTCTTTTTCCCAGACATTAGCCATCTCTCTTTTTAATCCTGCATCCACTCTTTGCTAGACAAAAGAGAACTTTAGACTTAGAGTCTACAACACTACGTAATTTTTAATGTTAGAATACAAATTTAATCCCAAACTCATCAGTGAAATAGAGCTAATAGTACCTAATTTACATATGCTATGAAAAAATTAAGGAACACAAAATGGCCTATATAGCCCTAATATTTAATGGATAAAAAATAAATCTTAATTTGTTTCCCTCTTCATGTCTGTAGTCAAATGTCACACTGGCTTCAAATAAACATGGTTGGAAGTGGCAGAGCATTTTAATTTCAGCATTTATAAGTGGATACAGGCACAATTATTGCTGTAGGCAGGGGTCCAAATGCATATGAGAACAAAGTGGGTAACATGTTATTATAGGACAAAACAGGCACTTCTACCACAGTTCTAACATTAGATACTCCTAAAAGTTCTCAGTTGTTTATTTATCAAATATACCCATATCTAGGCCATAAGTTGGAACAATATTCACAGGTCCATAGGACCTCAGGAGCAGACATTTACAATGGCAATATTAGTCATCCGAGATGGTGATCATATCGTACCTCTGTACAACGAAACTAAGCCAGCAAGTGATCCAGAAGAATATTTGGAATATTTTCTATGCATTAAATGACAAGTTCCTGGAAAAACCTTGTCGTTCTCTTCTAAAATGGAGTAATAGAATTTTTAAAAAATGAACTCAAGAAAATGCTTTGGACAGTTAATACACTATCGATTTAGCCAGGTGATTTTTGAAGCTTTATCACAAATGAGAAGGTCCAGACTTTCAGAGAAATCAAAAGTGAGATTTGGAATATAGTACACATTAGATACTCAGTAAATGAATTTTGATGTAATGAATAAATGAATCTGTGCCAGAATAATGACTAAAGATTTCACTAACATGCCATCAAAATCAAAATTTTTTTTGAAGGTATAAACAACAAACAAATACTTGTTAACTTAAAAAATATATAAAGGATCAGTGATGGGAGCAAGATAGAAAATGCATTAGTTAGGTGTCAATTTCATTATTTATATAAAAAATTGTTGTTGTTTTGGATAAATATATTAATTTCTTAGGGTCATGCTCCTCTGAAGGTTCTAAGGAAAATTTGTCCTATGACTCTTCCTAGCTTCTGGAAGTTGCTGGAAATTCTTGACACCCCTCACTGAGTCCCTTCAACCACTGCCTCTGTTGTCACCTTGCCCATTTCCCTCTGTGTCTGTGTTTTCTGTCCAAATTTTCCTCTTATATAGTCACTTAACTAACCATATCCATATAAGATCACATTCACAGGCTGAGTGAACATGAATATGGTGTGTAGGCACACCAATCAACCCAGTGCCCCAGGTATTTCCTGTAAAGATACAATGGTTCCCAACTAGACACTATTACCAAAGATCCTTTTAGGAGTATTTTGTTGGTGGTGCTGTTTCTTTGCAATATAACCTAGATATGTTCTAAAATTGTTGAAAATTTTTCTGTTTCTTATACTTAAATGCTTTCTTCTCTTAATTCAAATAAAGTTTATTCATCAAAAGTAAATTGAAGATCTAGGACTCGTTAATTTTCAAGTTATTAGTTACAAAAGGGTTTTGTATAGTTTTTCTGGACTCTTTATGGTGATGCTGAGACAATAACTAATTTCTTCCCTCTTTTGTAAATGTATAATTTTGTTCAAACTGCAACCTCATTTTCTCCCAAGCCTTTTTAATACTACAGCATTTTCAAATGATGTATTTTTTTTCTTTTTCATTGATCCATCTCTAAAATTATGGTGCTTTCAGAGCGCTACGCACCATGTCTCCTACTTCAGTCCCGCATTTTCTGTGGCTGATAATGGGCGTGCAATTGGAAATGACTTTTTATTTTTTAACATTTGAAGCTATCATCTCTTATTATTGCTTTTTTCTCATTCTATTTCTACAGAGAGGGAGATGAAATGCAGTAACCTTCCAAGCACAAAATTATTTTTACTGATTTTAGTAAAATGATAGAAGTCATACTTAGAAAAACTCATATTCTGTCTGTGGCATTTTTAATGAAATGTTCAGTAGGAATATATTAAATTCTTTGGAAAAATGTAAAGGCTTTTGAAACTATAAATGATCTTAAACTAAAATTCTAATTCATTACTATTTTATGAAAATAAAATACATTTTTATTTAGGTATGTTTCCATATATCTAGAAGTTATTTAATTTTTAAAAATTGTCTTATAATAGTTTACATATAAAACCAAATTGGAAGGGAGCTTATTTACAAGTGTTTTAACATGTATGTATATAATAGGATGAATGTATGATGAGATTATATAGTACAACCATATAAAGTAAAAAAAAAAAAAATGAAATGACTGTTTGAAATCAAGGTTGTTTTTTTTCTATTCCATCTTGCTAAAATATCTTTAAAGTAGAATTTGTGGTTCACTGAGTTTAAGATACCCTTGATGTTCAAAGTCATCCCAGTCACAGGAAGGGGTTGCTGAGATATCTAAATAGAGCCCTTTGGTTTTTACCATCTCCATGGTTATGTCCCTAGGTCTCCTGGTCCCTGAGTGCTCTGCTGGTATCTGATAATAGAATTTGCAATTAATGAGCACAGATCTGCCCTTTGAGCTCTGGCAGTACTCAACTGGCACTGTGGTTTGAAGTTTGGCTATAACCCTCATTAGGGCTCTGACTCAGAATGTTACAGGTCTATCTGTCCTCTTTCTGTAGTGACCCACTCAGGCATATTTACCAGCCAGAATCTATGGGTCACTACTGTATCACTCCTCAAACAATACATGGATTTCTGTCTGTAGTCCAGAGCATGAAGCTCTCTTGGTAGATAAATTCTAAATCTCTGTCTGCTAACCAGTGTTGGGTCAAAAAGTCACAGAGCCAGGCCAGTTTATGAGGTCTTCACTTTAAAGAGTTTAAATGGGAAACATCTGCCTTAAGTCTCCTTCATATTTGCCTGTTTGTCAAGCCATATGCCAGGCTGTCACGAGGGGGAAATGGAAAATGCTGGAGCCTTAACACCTGTAGTCACACCTCCATTAAAAATGCATGGGGCCGGATGTGTTCCAGAATTCAGATTTCAGGGGTTTTAGAAAGGTAATCATGTATTTATACTATATATTTCATTATACTTTCAATGGGATCTAAGGCAATACTCCCAGCAAAACACATTATTTCTGTGTGCTTGTGTGCATGTATGTTTGTACACACATATACACATTAAAAATAAGTGTGAAAAACAAAGATACAACTTCTCATCAGTTCAAATCACGTTCTGCCCAGGGTTCCTACAGTAGAAATGAGTATGAATGACCCAGACCACCAGAGTAGGCTTCAGTAGACTGAGAATACCAAGGATATGCCTGCTTCCTGAGAGGCAAAATACATTTAGAAAGCCCCTCTCTCTTCATGATTCCCAACTTCCGTGTATTTACTTACCCAAAAAAGTCCAAAACCGACTTCTTACTGCCTTGAGTCACAAAGTGTCCAGGTTCAAACTTTGATGAGGCAGGCTGAAAAAAACACAACAAGGTGATTAAACATCAGTATTTTAGGGGCACCTGGGTGGCTCAGTCAGTTAAGTGTACAACTTCAACTCAGGTCATGATCTCACCATTCCTGAGTTTGAGTCATGTAACTGGCTCTGTGCTGACAGCTCAGAGCCTGGAGCTGGCTTCAGATTCTGTGTCTTCCTCTCTCTCTGCCTCTCTTCTTCTCGAGCTCTGTCTGTCTATCTGTCTCTCTCTCTCTCTGTCTCTCTTTCTCTCTCAAAAATAAACATTAAAAACTCAGTATTTTAATATTCAAAATTCAATGTCTACATTGCAGTAGTAAGGGTGAGGCCATGAGTCATATCCCACTTTCTCTAGCTTCAGAGCCCTGACTCTTGATCACTATTCTGTCTCTCATCCACCTTTTATGTTTACTGTGTGCATGACACCTTTTAAAAACCCTTACAATTATTAAATATTTTAATCTCACAATAGCTTTGGAAAGTACAATTCGGGGGCCACAAAATAGGACATTAACTTGACTAAGTTCATATGGGCAATATTGGAAAGAACCAGAATTTGAAATTCAGGTGACTGACAAGCTCTTTCTACCATCTCTCACAAAAGAATCAAGATTTTAGATGCAATTCATTTAGAAAGGATTCTACCCAAACAATGACTCATAGATTGAAAACTTTACATTGGCTCCACGCTAAGAAGAAACCACTAATTTGTTATTGTCATTTGTGCTATTTTGTTTTCTCTACACTTTAAGGAAAATGTATTCTTCAGTGATATCACACAAAGAAGCTCCAGTCTACCTTTCTCACCATGCCATATGATGAGTTTTTTACTGTAACGAGCTCTGAGTAAAAAGGAAGTTAATGAAGAACGAACACATTAAGCAAAATACACCAAGGGCCCAGTGCCAAAGGAAATGAAATAAGATGCTTAGATCTCTTAATTTCAGATGGTCACTGTTGGTTTTTAAGAAACTCTGAAATCTTGGTTGGCCTATATATTGTTAGACACTGTCCAAACATGACCGTGTATCCCAAAAAGGGAACAATACAAGAAAAACTAGAGCTAAATTCTAGCATCAATCTCATTGTTTATTAACTGTGTGCATTTACACAAAATGTTCTTTAAATCTCCAAGATTGATATAAACATAAATATTTATGAGATGTTTATTAAAATTAAATAATACAGTCAATGATAAATTACACTGCAAAATATAACACATATATATTTAATAATTATATAATTATATAAACATATGTAATATGTTTATATATAAAGATATAGGAAACAAGATACTCACTGTACTGATTACTTAATAATTGCAAAAAGAAAAAAGAACCTCTACAATGGAGAAATCTGGAGCATACCACCCTTAAAAACGTTATCACATATTAGCATTACCAATTATGAAACAAAATGAGTTTGTACTAAGAAGGACACAATATCATGTATGCAATGTTCTTGAGGAAAATTATTCTAATTAGGAGGAAACAATCAGACAAATTAAGACAAAGATAATTCTACAAACCAAACTATCCAGGCCTCTTAATATAAAGAAAAGTTTTTTTAAACCTATAAAGTGAATCAATGAAGCTAAAGAGACTTGATAAACATATGTGTGATTTTTGACTGGCTCCTGGATTTAAAAGAGTGAAGACATCATTGGGCCAATAGGAGAAATAGAAATATAGACTGTATGTTAGATGATATTATGATAGAAAATTTAGATTTCTTGAGCCTGATACAAGTAAACTAGTCATGCAGGTGAATACCCTTGTTCTTTGGAGATGCATGATGCAACATCTGGGTTGAAATGGTTCGGTAAAGGAATCGGGTGTGTGTGTAAAAGAGAGAGAGAGAGAAAAGGAGAGATGGAAAGGGAGTAAGAGAGAGAAAATATAAAAGAGAGAGAAAAAGGCAAATATGGCAAATGACAACAATTAGTGATTCTAGTTGAAGGAGGAATATATGGGTGTTTATTAACCTATTCTTTTTTTTAAACTGTATTTTTTTAGAGCACTTAAAAGTTCACAGCAAAATTAAACAGAAAGAATGGAGATTTTCCATGTGCCCGTGATTTTCCCCCAACACATGCACAACCTCCTCCATTATCAACCCCCACCAGAGTGGTTCATTTGTTTCAATCAGTGAACCCACACATTGACACATCACACCATTTCAAGTCCATAGTATACATTACCACTCACTCTCGGTGTTGCACATTCTATGTATAATGGCATGGATCTGTCATTATAGTATCACATAGGTATTTTCAATGCCTTAAAAATCCTTTGTGCTCTGCCTATTCATTCCTCCCCACTCCCTAACTTCTGGCAACCACTGATCTTTTTACTATCTCCATAGATTTGCCTTTTCAGAATGTCATATAGCTGGACTTCTAATAGTACGTAGTCTTTTCAGATCAGCTTCTTTCAGTCAATAATAATGCATTTATGTTCCTTCATGTCTTTTTATGGCTTTATAGTTCATTTCTTTTTAGCAGTGAATAATATTCCATTGTCTAGATGGATCACAGTTTATGCATCCATCCACCTAGTGATGGACATCTTGGTTGCCTCCAAGCTTTAGCAATTATGAATAAAGCTACTATAAACGTGTGTAGGATTTTACATGCACACATGTCTTCAACTACTCTGGGTAAATACCAAAGAGCACAACTGTTGGATCATAAGAGTATGTTTATTTAATAAGACACTAAATTTTGTTTCATAAGCTTTATAAGATACTAAAATTTTGCAGAAAATTTTAATTTTAATGATGTTCAGCTTATCAGTTATTTTTTTTTTCATGGTTTGTGCCTTTGGTGTTGTATCTAAAAAGTCACTGCTATGTCCAAGGTGATCCAGGTTTTCTCCTATGTTATATTCTAGAAGTTTTGTAGTTTAACCTTTCATACTTAGGTCTATGACGCACCTTGGGTTAGTTTTGTAAAGACTGTAAGGTCTGTGAGCAGATGCATGTTTTTTTTTTGTTTGCTTTTGCTCGTTTTTTGCATATGATGCTCAGTTGTTCTGGTATCATTTGTTAAAAAATATGCTACTCTTTTAGGTAGATAAAATTTGTTTCAACTATAAATATAATAGTAAACATTAAATATTTATTTGCGGTTTACTTGAGATTTGGTGGAAAGATTTCTGTCAAACAGGAAACATAGATCCTACTCTGCTACTAATGATGTAACTTTGCTGTTTAATGTCCTTTTCAGCTTCTGTATTGGTAATGGGTTAGGTCATCTGCAGAGTATTTTTATCTCTAAAATCATGAAATATTAGATTTTAATTGATTCCTACAAGTTCTAGGAGAAGCATCAACTAAGGGAAACTTAAAGTGTTTAGCATCGTATCTTTGAATAGAAACACGTCTTAGGGAAGGGTAAAGAAGCCCTTGAAATAAAGATGAGTCACTTTCCCTCTACTCCTGCGTTCATCCAGCATTTTCCTGTTGTAATTCAGTTTATTCCCCTTTTTTCAATATTCTAACTTAAAAATTATCTGAATGGCAATTTTCATGAAACATTTTTTCAATACAGAGCTGCTTACTTAGCACAAAGATGAAATACAAATCACCAGTGTTTTTACTGCTTACAAGAGAGAAGCTGGACAACAATTCAATACATCTGTGTAAAGTATTCAGGAAATCAACATAAAATTTTGACGTTCATAAAAATCACTACACCCAACAGACCTTCAAGACACCACATAATAGATTGATTTTTAATGTGGTATAGTGATTAGTCTCAGTGAGTAAAGATTACTGACTATAATTAGTTTTGGTGACTTAGAAAAAATATAATATATGGTGATTGATGATACTCTAGTTATGTATGTGAGAGTCAATAATTAAATTATATTACATTCAAAACATAGAGAAATTTTGTGCTATTTTATTTCTGCATCATATATTTATTGTTCTTATCTCAGAATTTTTCAGTGTTTGGCCACTCTAATTTTATATCCATTGATTTACATAAAAATTTTATGAGCTATTAATTATCTGGAAAATTTCAAACCTGATATGTGATGCTGCTTTACATATATACATTTTTTTTTTAATTTTTTGATGTTTATTTTATTTTTGAGAGAGAGAGACAGAGCATGAGCATGGGGACCGGGGGTGGGGGGGGGGGGCGGGGAGGCAGAGAGAGAGGGAGACACAGAATCCGAAGCAGGCTCCAGGCACTGAGCTATCATCACAGAGCTTGACTCGGGGCTGGAACTCACGAACCATGAGATCATGACCTGAGCTGAAGTTGGACCTCAACCAACTGAGCCATCTACATATATATTTCTGATAGAATATTTCCACATAATTATTCTGATTAAAGGATATTTTAAAAAATATTTCTACTGAAAACAATCTTTTTTTTTTCCTCTGAGACTGTGATTATGTCAGTGCTAATTGAGTAAACTAACGACTTAATCGGTCTAATTAATTGCCTTGATTCATGTAATAGAAACCTCTGCCCAATATAGAAAAGCATATAATTTATTATCTTAGTCAAATATACATTCCTGATGCTGAGATAATAAGCCTAGTGTGTTATATTTCCAAGTTTGTATGTAAACAGTTTTTTATAATCTCCCTTCATTAAATAATCTATACTCAGGATATGATGGTTGAATCTTAGTATTCTAAAATATAGACATGATCCTGTCTCATTTTCAATTTTTTTCTATGCCTTCCTTTCAAATCTAAGAAAAAAAGTATTACACAAATTTTGCATGACATGATAGCCCTCACTGACCTCACCCCACAGATGTTTCTGTCTAATCCTAGAATACATGCGAAGCTCCCCTCACACTGGATAGTCATTAATCTCCAACCATCTGTACATTCTCATGTTCTCATGCTTTTGCTTATGTTAAGTTTGGTAGTCGTAAGGGTCAATGGAGTCATAAGTGTCCTACTTCACCTTCTTTTCCAAGAAAATGGTAACTATATTTTTCTTCTTTCTTTGAAGAGAGATGTGGACTTATGACTTATCTTGTCCAGTTAAACTTGAGCAGAAATCTGTCCATTCCAGGAGGGAGCTGTAAAGAGCTAGTGAATTAATCACTACACCCTCTTTTTCTTCCATGAGGCTCACAGAAGCATGTGTTGAGATCAATCTCCATTAGCCTAGGCTCCCTCATGTCTACCATGGGCAGAGCTTCTGTATCAGTCAGGCTCCCAGCAGAAAATAGAACTCAACTCACTTGGTTCAAATGGAGATAATTTAATAAAGGTACAACTTGAAGAAGTGGAGCCAAAGTTAAGGGATATCACAATAAGTGTTGAGACCCCCCCAAAAGTGAAGGTGAGTAAGAGACCATTCCAGGTAAAGGAAGTAGCATGTGTAAATGCATGGGTGGGGCTAAGCATGAGTTTTTCAACAACTAAAACAAACAATATATGGCTAAATTACAGATACTGAGAGGGAGATAATCATGAAACGATAATAAAATGTAATACTAAAACTGTGGTAAATTGATGTCTGAATGAAAGACACTGCTGAAAGAACTTTATATGTATTTGCTTATTCAATTTTTAATTTTTTTAATGTTTATTCATTTTCGAGAGACAGAGACAGAGCACGAGTGGGGGAGGGGCAAAGAGACAGGGAGACACAGAATGTGAAGCAGGCTCCAGGCTCTGAGCTGTCAGCACAGAGCCCGACATGGTGCTTGAACTCAGGAACCACAAGATCATGACCTGAGCCGAAGTCAGATGCTTAACCAACTGAGCCATTCAGGTGCCCCTATTTTTAAAACAATTATATCAAGTAGGTACTACTAATAACTTATCTGAGAACTGAGGCACTCAGTTCCTAGCTCATACAGGTGAAGTGTGAAAGAGGTTAGATTTGAACCCAGGTAGTGTGTCTCCACAGCTCTTGTTTATAACTATGCGAGCCATGCTCAAACAGATTTTCTCTTTCTCCTAAGACAAATAAGAATCCACTGAAGGCTTTTAAAGGGCAAATGGAATAGATGTGATTTCTAAAATGACTATCTTCTTTATAGTGTGGGAAACTGATTGGAGAACAGAAAGTACATATTAGTGAGACTAAGTAGGAGGAATCTTTTTTCATACAGATAAGAGATGGTGTTGTTTAGCTTAGAGTCATAGTGTTATTGATGTAGAAAAATATTGATGAATTTGAGGGATATTTAGGAAGTGCACTTGTAAAAATCTCAATTATGTATTGTATATGGGAGGGAGAGGGTGGAAGCATTTAGGACATCTGTCTTATACAGTCAGATTCCACCATGGGGTCATTCATTAAAATGGGAACAGTGAAGGAGAAAAATTGAAAGAGAGATGATGAGTTTGGTTTAGCACTGGCTGACTTTGAGCTGATTTTCATTTATTCATACGTAGATACTGATTAAGTAATTGGTATTGATGTCTGAGTCTCACTAGTGCTATGGATTCAGAAACTATTTTCTACAGATGGCATTTAAAGTAATAGTCATGGATCAGATCACCAGGAGAGAGAATGTAGAGTGAATAAAATGTGGTCTAGGACCAGGTCTTAATTGCTCTGACATTTCACAGCTGGAGAGAAGATGTAAGTGTTTAAAAAAGAAGTAAATCCCTGACAAAGAAAAATATGAGAAAAAGACTATAAATAGTACAAAGAAGAGTAATAAGATAGATGTAACCAGATACTTATAATGGAAAGTAGAACAGAGAGCTGACAGAGAAACAAAGGAAAAAATGAAAAGAGACGCACAGAGTTGAAAGTCGTTAATAGTTTGAGCAGTTAGAAAAATAAATTAACTGTTCATGGCATCAGATAGTACCCCAGAAAGCAGCTATGCTAAATTTATTGTTATTAGTATGTAAAATGGAGGTCCAAAGAATTTGAGGGATATGAAATGTGTATCTTTTATACTATGGTATGCTTAATATCCATCATTATTTTCTCATTTAATTATCTAAAATAGTTAAACTGCTTTATATACTCAAATGAAAAATATGTTGTCATTTATTAGGGAAAATTTCCCAACATTTGTAAAGAAGGCGAAGAAGATGTGGTATGTCCTTTCAGTGTTATGCAGGGAAATTGTTTAAAACAATCATGGGTAAACTACTTAATTCTCAAGGAGAATATACCTGAGTTAGACTTTGCTCTTTACTATTTGATTAGCACCTGGACACTGTAATGTCACATCTTAGCTTATAGGTTTCTCATCAGTGAAAAAAGGTAACCTCAAATTTCATGGTTTCATTGACCCATAGGACATTAACCAGTGTCATATACAGCCTGGTATTTTTTATATTTCTTATTTTACTATTTTTAAATGCCTATAACTGTTCTTCAGATTTCCTTTGAACTAGTTTTAGTATCTCTCTAGTCCCCTCAGTAATGAAATAATTTTTTAGATACATTCATTTTATGTTTATATGAGTAACACATTTTTTTCCAGTTATAGTTTGGCATAATCAATTGGTTTACTAGATTAAATCACTGTTTTGCTGTAGTAAATGGTCCACTGGTAGCCCGAAAACAACCATATTATGTGATAAAATATAAAATAGCTTACCTGAATATATTATTCTTTAGCAGTCATATTTTATCATGCATAGTATGGTATCAAAATTGACCTATCTCAGTTCTCACTTTCCATCCCAGTTTAGGCTGAGGCTCAAACACAATGGATGCAAACTGTTTCCATATGCCAAATTGAGTTATTAGTCTGCTATCTAAAATGGAATAGAGGGGCGGCTGGGTGGCTCAGTGGGTTAAGCGTCCAGTTCTTGATTCGGACTCAGGTCATGATCTGACAATTTATAAGATTGAGCCCTTTATTTATTTATTTGTTTAATTAATTAAATAATTAATTAAATGAAATAGCAAGATCTTTTGTTGTTGTTGTTGTTTAATCTTCTTAAGTTTCTTGACTACAGAACTACATAAAGACAATAAAAGTGTCAGAATTTAGAGATCAGAAAAAAAGACTTTTAGAGAGAGTTCTTTATGTGCTGTGATTCCCAACCAGAATCCCAAAGGGAAAAGTGGGAGGTACTTCCTTTTTCATATAATGTGAAAAGATAGAGGGTTTATAAAGACCACTCAGATAGCCTAATATGGCTCACCTTGAGCTTGAGAAGTACAGTATATTGTTTTCTGACCCATCTCCTCCTGAAGAACAAAAGCTAGGATCACTAACTGTTATCAGAGCAAAGCAAGGATAGAGAGGTCTTAGCCGAAGTTGGCCACCTGTTGAGTACTGATAATACCTAATTTCTTCACATTGCCACTTGTAAGACCAGAGGCTTCAAATAGATATACATGAACACTATAAGTGTTCTCTCTGAAAGTCTCCCAACCAGGTGATATGTTGCAATGAAAGCCAGGCTTATACCAAATTCTACCACACTCATAGAAAAAGTCATTTACAAACAGACCCCAGAGAGTCATGTCACCTATTATTGTAGCAGTATTCTGTTCTACATCTAGTATGTTATCATTTTGTAAGACGGCAGATTCCCTCATAACATGGCAGTACATTGGACTGAATACAGGCATAGACCAAAACTCCCACTGGGAAGATGTTGGTTAGTTAGTTAGTTAGTTAGTTAGTTAGTTAGTTAGCTAGCTAGTTAGCTAGTTAGAGCTCCCTAGAGCTCACACGTTTACTAGTAAATAAACATATCTCAATCACTACCCATTCAACAAATATACATATATAAATACCTTAATGCTGACTTACAAATCCTCTAATACAGACTGAGATAATGATAGTTCAACGGTTAACTGAAATCAACCTCTGACTTAAAATTCTATGGATTCCTTACTTCTCTCAGTAGAAACAGAAAAAGCTCTTAATTTTCAAAAGCTAACACACTACCCCTAGAGTATTCCAGATGAAAGTATTTCAAGTGTTTACCAAGTACCTACAAATACAAATTACATAAAAATCACACCTGTGATACTGAATTATTTTTAAATAAATAACTCACAATATAAACCAAAGGTCTATAGGTATTCCTGGCAACAGAATGGGCAGGCTATTTGCATAAGACAAGATGTAAGCAATGGCCCAAAGTAACCAGCCAGAATAGAGTTGCTCTTGGTTCTCCTTAAGGGAACTCCAGGTGAGAAAGTCCCTGTGGGCTCTGATGAACTCACACACCGTTAGTGAAAGTGTTAGCTTAAAATATCTACCAGGCACACACAACATTATTAACCAAGTACCAACTTTCATTCCACACTGCAACACCCAGAGTGGATCACAAACTTCTCTCCTGATAGGGAGGGGTATTTCAACTTAAAATGAAGTTCCTAATGTTTAAATTAATACACTGGATTGAACAAAATAATTACTGAATGGAGACTGTGTGTGGATATTGGAAGTTACTGGAGGATTTTTGTTATCTAAAAGTGAGCATGGCAGGCATGGGGTATGCCCTACTTTTGCCCAAGGGAAGCAAAGGCAAAATGAATCTCATGGCAAGGGGTGGGGGTGGTTGGAGATGGACAGGAGGATAAAAATAAGGTTCCTTTATATTTGTACTCAATTAGTCCCATTCTTTCAATATGATTCCTGTTCCAAATTTCTCACAGACAAATAGCACGAGTACCTCAGGAACCTAGTTAAATGCTCAAGCTCCACATGACGCTACCATAAAAAGTCCCTTGTAGCTTCCCTTTCAGCACCCTCGAGCCTTTTAATTGGACCGTGAAAAAATTCATATGGGCCACAATTAACAGAGAAGTTTCAGATACCTTGTGATCCCATCCTATCACATGAAGGGCTCAGGAGAAAGGATTGCCTTAAATACAAGTTATCCTGGGCAGAGCTCTGGCAAGAGCAGAGCTGGTGCCCTGCACCCAGGGCAAAGGGCGGTGGCAGTGGCGACCTGCCTCTGGTGGGAAACAAGCTGTGATGAGAAAGCACTGCCTAGACCTAAGAGTGGTCTTACTGGTCATGCTAGAAAATAGTAATTGTATTTATATCCCAGTTGTTACCAGAAGTTTTGGAGGGAGTTTCCTCCCAGGTAGAGTTCCTCATGAGGAAAGGTACTGACCGTCCTAGCGTCTCCCTCAGTTGAAAGGATCCCACATCATTATGGACCTTAGTCATGTAGGTCACATATTTGATTTGCCCTTCAGTCCATAAAGAGTCAGCTGCACATGGATATCTTGGGCTCGTGTTTTTTCTTTAGTCATCTTTACTCCCTCCTGCCATGTCACCAACAGCATGACTTGGTTTTAGCAGTATGCTGCCAGGGTAGAGCCATGGAGAACTTAATCCCATGTTCTAGAACTTAATTAATTAATCCCATGTTAATAGAACTTAATTCTATTCTGGGCAGAATAGAATAGAACTTAATTCTATTCTGGGCAGAATAGAATAGAAAGCACATTCAAAACCTCCATAGGAATAAATGCTTCATTCAGATTATTCAGAATGGAGCATCTTCAAAACAAACATTTACTTTAGTACTTCACCTTTCACAGCATAACTACTGAGTTAAGTTCTTTTCCAGTAAGAGCAAGAAAAAGAAAGAAAGATAAAGTAAGTTAGGGAAACTGAAGACACCCAACTGCTCCATATGTTTCAGGACACTTTACCTGCAGTTGTTCAGAATTTCAGGGTTTAAATGATGTATCAGCTGATTGGCTAAATAATGTCAGTCAATATGCCTTCCACTAGCTGTCTATTACATGTAGGTTTTCTCTGGGTTAGAGTTCTTCTGTAACAGTCTCTAAGTGATTTTGGCCTAAAGGAACATATTTTAGAAAAAATGTAACTGAAGAAAGGATTGCAGATTAGGTAGAAGTTTGACTATTATTATTTATATATATTATTAATTACCTTTTCTGCTTGCAACAGCTCTAAACTTTCACTACTTAGCATTAGTAGGTTCTTGTATATTTCTCCAAGAAATTATCAAATGTGCCAATTTGATAAATGTGCCAATTAATTTATAGAAATGTTTGTCAACTAATTTTATTATAAAATAAGTTATTTATAAAATATTGTACTAGATGAATGATCCTTGATAAATTAAAATTTGTTTTTGCTGTCCTCAGTGATAATTTTGCTCACATACATAAAACTAACTAGGGTGACCTAATTCTGCCATGGAACTAAGAACCATCACTGCATTTTAGAGGCAGAATGGGTGGTTGTGAGGAATCACAGCTGACCAGCTGAACCAGGTGTTCGCACTACTTCCCAAGAGCTGAAGAATTGTGTATCACAGGTAACATGTCAGAGCTGTCCAATGCCAAGGTGACATAAACCAATGTTTATTGTCATAAACCAAAGTCATCACTGACATCATTTCCGTACAAGACCCCCACTCCTCTCTATAAATTAATCGAAGTCCCACTGTAGTTTCTCACTTTGATATGGGTTCTTAATCTATAATGAATCCAAAACTCTACAATCAGTACAAAAGCATATTTTGGGTTGGGTGAAACAAGTTATAATTAGAGCTAAGTGGACTGCATGTTGTTATACTTGGGATAACTATCAGTGATAAATGAACTATAAATGCACACACATTTCCTTTGAGATCAATTCAGGGAAGAAATGAAAACATGTAAATAATTAGACAAAAGTCAATATGGTGGCCAAACATTACATCCCCAATTAAAATTATACAGTGTATAAAGCTGTATAAAGCTATACAGTGCATAGCTTTCCTTCAGAATAAAGGGTTAGTTAGGTTTCCTTGAAAGAGACTGCATGTCAACAAAAGCAAAAATAAACAAGACTTGAAAACAGAATGGAATGAGCTCTTCCATGAATCTGTAAGATGTAAAGTAAATGTGTGTGTGTGAATGCATGAGTAGTTAAGATATGTTGAAGCAGAAAGAAAGATCTGAGACCTCCCTGCTTTTCTTTCTAAAAGAATTATGGTTAGGATGTTCTGAAGGTTCTGCATTTAAGAAATATATTGATAGAATGAACTAATAAAACTCCCAGCTATAGGAAATGTAATTTTTAGAAATTGCTCAACAGGAAAATAACAAGCAGGTAAATACTAGCAAAAAATATAGAGTCAATCTTGAGGATTAGCAATCACGAGATTTTTCCGAAGACTTTCAGCTGCTGATATGAGGTTTGTATTTGCCATAAAGTAAAACAAGTAAGTACTTACATTAAAACTTGAGAGAAAAATCACTTTTTCTTATAGCCTAGTAAATTGCAATCAATACTCTGCTTGCCTAGTAGTAGAGATATTTTTATCAATTTATCTGCAATTACCAAAGAAATACCATGCAGAGGTAATTATGTGCTGTTCCCACTTTTTGAAAAGCAGTGTTTTATCAAATAGTGCTTGGATATATCTACTGGCCCTGTACAAATTCACAGGGAATCTAGAGAAACTGCAAAGGGAAATGTGTCCTATTTCACGATTTCATTTCCAAGTTCTGTAGAGTTAAGCACCCAACTGCTAGATATAAAATGGTTATGTGCCTCTATTGGTCTGACTTTTATTATTTTATCAATATCTCTGTGGAGAGGCCTATACTTAAAAGACACACTATTTTACTTTTATTGACTAAAATCTTTCCTTTTTTTCCTTTTGTTAATTATAAATCTTGTGCTTTAGATCCATGTGGGTTTTTTTTGTAGTTTATTAGCAGGCCAGAAGACAATATTATAATGGGTAACATTTAATGAGCATTTACCATATGCCAGGCAGTATTTGAAGAACTTTACATGAATTTTCTTATTTAGGCTGCACAACAAATATTGGAAGTAGACATTTTGTTATACCTCAATTTTACCAATGGGAAGAAATAAGGCACAGAGATGGTGAGGCATGTGCTTGGTTGCAAGACAGGCAAGGAGCAGAGCATTAACTATGTTAAAATACATAGTTATCTCTGCAGCCCAATGCCTGACCACAGAGCCATATTCCCTCTGTTACAAAACACTCAGCCAAATAAAAGAAGAAAAATGTTTTCTATCAACAGCCAGCTTTTCAGGCAAAATCACCAGTTGCTTACAAAAGGTGATATTATTTAACATAAATAAGTAAAAATTACAATGTTTTATGTAGCTTAGGAAGAGATATAAAAAGACAGGTGTACATAGTTTTTGCACATGTAAAATATACCAAGATAATGCCAAAACCTCAGTTATGGTGAGCACATAAAGTATTATTTTAAAACATAATACATCAAGAACTTAACATATTAGAGGCTGTTGTTCCTTTGACATGATGGCTCAAAGGTAGGGGAAGGATGACTTTATCACAGGCAAACTTTTGTTTTTTAAAGACTACAGAATTATTTTTTTCATGTCATGGATTATAACAATTTTTAAATAAAAATGCCCTATGTTTAATACTGTGTTTGAAAATCTTTTGTACAACCTTTTAGAACTATAGTGGTTTGCAAATATTGGAGAACCAAGTGTGAGAGCACCTCTCTGTGGTGGGAAATTGTTACAATTTTAAAGAGAAAAACTGATTTTTTCAAGAGCTAACAATTGTCTTGTGGATTTTCTGATCTGTTTTTCTCCTGACTCCTAAATTTTCTCTTTTTTCTCCTATTAATTATTGCTAGTGGAGAAAGATAAGCAATATTTGGGATAGTATGCAACTCCTGACTTTCAGAGAAAAAAGCATGATGTAATTATGGATCTTGAGGAAAATCAAGGATAAATTAGTGACACCACATTTGTTTCTTCTATATTTCTAAGAGAGAATGTATTCATTTCCAGAATACAAAGAAAATATTTCAGTGTAAGTTCAACCAAAGAGGCAGAACCCCTAAGAGATTATAAACCACCTTCCCTCCCTGATTGCCTGTCTATGGACTCTAACCTCCAATATTAGACATAAAGCAATAGTCTTAACGAGACAATCCCATAAAGTCAAATCCCTATGATTTGTGTCTGAAGCTGGAGCTTGAAGGTTACAAAGTAGGCAGTGATAGAGAGAAGATATATATGAAATACAGCAAGAACAATCAAGGAGCCATAAACAAAAGCTGGAGGCCACAAGAAGAGTCTAAACCAATGTCAATTCCTAGGGCCTCTGACCTTAGTTGTGTGGTTGTCCTGCAGAAGTGAAGGCCTTTCATCATGGAACTCCATACCTACATTAGTCTAAGAGTAGAAGCAGAAGGAAGATCCAGTGGAAGCTGGAGGAATTAGCTTCCTCTCACCAATGCCACTGCCACTGCCTCTCACCAATGGGAGGAGCCAGTAGATGAATGACGATATGCGTGAGCTACAGAATGGCTGCTACTTCCTCTCCTACCTCCAATCTCCCATAAAACATTCTGTTGTGCTTCACCCTAACCAGAACTATACAGGAAATTCTGGAAAACGTAGTTAAGCCTAGCCACGTAGACACATCACAAAGCCACCACAGTTTACCGCTTGTCAACTCAGCACCCACACATATCTCTTAAACTATGCTAATCTCCAAATTTGGAAACCGACAAAATCATGCTTCCACTCAACATGGCACAACTATCTCTGATACACCTGCAAGCCGATTAACCCTTTCCACAAAAAGAATACAGAGTCTCTTTTTTGTCTCTGGGTGATATCATTTTTCTACCTGTTGACTCATACTCTCTCATTGATATCCTGTAGCTTAAATACAGAGATGTAAAGTTAACCACTATTAACCTTAATCTTATCTTATATGATTAGAGGATGAGAAAGGAAAGAAAAACGACAAAAAGTTGTGTGATATTAGTATGTATACACAAAAACATATTCACATCAAAATAAGGAAGAAATACTCATAACTGTTACAGTCCATGTGTCTCCAACAGGTCACATGATCATAACTGGTATGTGTAACAAGCTTCTTCCACTAACATTCCAGAAGCAGGCACTTCTGTTGGTCACTGTTTCTTCTGGTGAAGTTACCCAAACCTTCATTGCTGAAGGATCTGGGCCATTAGAAGTCCAGCCTGAACTGGGTTAGGAGAGTCTCCACTGGTTTGAATGACAGGGCCTAAGAATATTAAGGGGCACCCTGGAGGATCTGCATTCTGTGCATACCCTCCTTAATCCGCATTGTTGAGTCAGCCCAATGTTACCCTAATCAAAAAATCACTCCAACGAGTACAGAAACCCTATTTTTTTTTCTGTTAATTCAGGAGCCTAATCAGGCTCGTCAAAGTCTCCACTTCCAGTTCAATGTTATCATTGTCATGTTCCTTGTCAGAAGCATTACTCTCTTTGGAACTAAGATCTCAAGACTCCTCAGACTTAAGGTCAGGGAGATAAGAAGCATACATTTTGTTAGTGGTTTACTTGCAGTAACAATGGAGCAGCCTCCTCCATTTCCCTACCTTGATTTCCTTGGCCATGAACTCCGACTGTGGGACAAATCACACTACACATGTAGTGTGCTGAACATATAGAGCATCCTGGAGATATTACTGCAACCCTGGAAGGTCTTGCCATCTAGCTGGCACCATAACTAAGGCTTCATAAGGCCATTCCACCATTCTATCAGCTGTTCTATAAGGAAAATCATGGTTAAACCAGTTAACTCCTCAAGATTGGACCCACTGCCACCTGTCATTTCCTGTGAAATAAATGTCTTGGTTAATAAGGATGCTGTGGAGAACTGCATGATGATAGATAAGGCAATCTGTACTACACTGACGGCATTCTTGTGGGAAGATTGGGTAATCAGCAGTGCCTTGGTGACTGGAAGTTCAGACAGCTAAGCCCATGCAAACCTACATCTCCGTCATCGTGACCAATTTTCCACTGACAGGGGTAGCTAGGGAAAATGGTTCACTGGTCCACAGCACATGTCATCCTATCTAGGTGAGTATTAAAATCCTCTTTTATTGCAGTTACCCTTGGTGAGCCTTTGCCTGGGACACAAAAATGTTCAGACTGTGTGTCTATTTGGAGAGGTATCTCCACATGAATCTTGTCACCAGTTTTTCAGTCTCATTCCCTCTAAGACCTTGATCATCCAACCAAACAACTGTCCATAGCCCATATGTCAATATAGACCTGTACCTCTGGCTATTTCTCTTTCCAAGCAAAATGAATACCAGGCGCACTTTTCAAGTTCTGGCCACTGGGAATATTTCCCTTCCCTATCCTGTAGTGCTATTCCAAAGTGGGGATATAGTGTTGCACTGTCCTCTTTTGAGAAGTGCCCAAATATATGCAGGATCATGGATTAACCAAACCTGAGTTTTTTGTTTTCTCATTCAATTGACTGAAGGGAACTTCCTGTGAGATGCTAGCTGTGCACTAGAAAGAGAAATTAATACAGCAGGAGGAGGAACCATGGGTGCTTGGGTCATTTCCTTATGCATCTTCCTTGTGCCTTCAGGGCCTGTTAAGCCTCATGTCATACAGACCACTTCCGTTTGATGATGAAGTGCTACTGGGTGTACCCAATTTCATGGCTTGGTGGGTCAGACAATACCCAATTCATGATGGGCAGTTCATATTGCATGGTAATTTGGTGGTTTATGGTCCACTTTTCAGTCTCTACTAAAGCCCAGCAGTAGGCCAAGAGCTGCTTCTCAAAAGACTAGTTATTCACATGGCTCACTCCAAAATTCTAATGGTCTATATAATGATTGACCTGTATGGGTCTGCACAAGGCTCCTATCAGCATCACTATCAGCCACCAACACTTTAAGCACCATTAGATGAGCTGGGCCACATGGCCTGTGATCAAAGCACATTAATACACAGTAGATCGGACCTGTCGCAGAGCCTTCTTTTATTTGGGGCCTGACTCAAAACTGGTTTACTTCATAAATGGGACACACAAATTCCATTAATTCCTACAATCTTTGGAGTAGTTGAAATGATTTCCTGAAGACAAATTACCGTTGTATAAGTATACTCTGATTCCTAAATACCAAACAGAAGTTCAAACCAGATTTGGAGACATTTATAAAGATACATTCTCAGGGAATTTAAAATGTCTATTTGCCACTCTTTGAAGATTGAATCGTTTCAATGCTTCCATTGGTGGTTCATGTGGTAACATATGCCTATGATTCTATTTATGTGATCATTTCTTTGGTTAAAAATTATGGAAAATATTGGTATTACTAATTCATTAGTTTCAGTAAAATTAATTCATGCTGATTTCTAGAGGTGAAATATCAAGATGGAACACAAAAAGCTGAAAATGAAAATCCATAAATGTAGTACCAGTTTGGGAAATCTAGATGATGGAGAAAATCTAAAGAAATGTTGATTTAGCCCAGAAGGAAGAAAACAAACAAACAAACAAACAAACAAACAAACAAACAAACAAAAAAGACTAAGCTTTGAAAAGGATGTAAAAACTCCCTTTCCCCTGGATTTAAAAGAAGGAAAAAAAAAAGAAGTCAGGAAAGCAGGAAGGCAGGAAGGGAGGGAGGAAGAAATAAATTAATGAGTAAGAAAAGGAACAAAGAAGAAAAAGTCTAGATTCTCAGCACTGGAAGTATACCATATAGAACAAAAATGGCAATAAAGATGTTTCGAGGTTTTATTTTTAGAATTCATGTGTATAATTCAGAAATCATAAATGTTTACAGTTATCACTAATATTGCATAGTAAGGTAAAGACTGAATTTTGAGTAAACAGATTATTTCTACTATAGAGAATAAAATATATATGCTCTGCTCCACTTCTTGTTTGCCTACATCTGTTTCCAACTTGGATAATTTGGCTTCCTTCTCTGCTGCATGTACACAAATTAAACAGAAGGTTGATCCAACATGCTGTTTATTCAAGTTAACACCTTGTTAAGATACAGTAAATTTTCTAATTTATTTGCTATATTTAAGACTAATACCTTATTGTACAGCAGGTTTTATTCCATGTTTTGGAAAGAAGTGCTGATGCAAACCTCTGAGCTACCAATGTAACTGTTAAAAACTCCTCCTCCTCTTGTAAAAGCGCCAATTCCCTTTTCTCCCGCTGTGACTTTTACTGCTTTTTACACAGAGACTGCGCAGTGTCTTATCCTTCAGGAAGCCCTCCTTAGTAATTCACACTGGTGAGCGGGCTCCTTGTAGGAGTACAGATGATTAACTGCGCGCCCTCCTGCCGTTCTCAGTCAGCAACCCGCTCTATAACTGGCTCAAACAGATGTTTCTCTTTTAGATCTTTAAGAACTATAATTGGGTGGAAAAATAGCATGTTTCACTTAATTCAATTTACTACTTGCATTCATTCGTTAGAGAATTCATTTAAAATCCACATAAATATGCTGTTTTGAATACATGAAGGGACCATGAGTTATATGATTCTGTCCATTTGTCAGTGATCTATATTGCATGGCGGTCGACACTAATACAGGGCAGCTTAACTCAAATTCAGACGATGCAACCTGAAATATGCCCAGCTCACTTGGTGACAAAGGTCTTGATGGAGTCTAAAGTTCTCTGAGGTCAGGTAACTTGTCCATTTGTATCACTGCTATGTGTCTATTTTCTGGCCTATGATATTAAACATCTGATAAATTTTAAGTAAATATCATATTTAAATATATATGGTATATATTTATAAACATTAAATATATATTATATTTATTTAGCTATATGATATGATATAAAAGAGTAATGGAAAGTATTAAAATATAATTGCATGATTGTTTCTTATGTACACAGAAGTTTTGTTATGTGCAAGTATCAATAAGTTATTCTAATTTACTTTGTATTTTAGTGGGCACTAAAACCAAAGTACAGGGATATATGGGGAAAAAAAATCAACATATTTTAAGTATTTGTTTATTTATGTGAGAGGACCCAAAGATTATCATAAGCTTAAAAGATGGAGTAATTTGTGCATATGATATGTAATTTTGAAATTTTTATTAGTGGATGACAGTGGTTGAACAAAGTAACAAAAGCCTCCACTCAGCTGATCATTTGGTATTTCATATTTGTTGCTTGCTACATAATATTTTAACATTTGTCTGAATTTGAAACAATATGGCACATTAATTTATCAGAACACTGTATAATAAATACTATATAATATCATTATAAATACAGAATAAATATCCACAATAATGGATATTTCTTTTGTTAGATGCATATTATTCAGGATCACTTATTATGTTTATATACTTTTGATATGAGGTAGAAGACTGTATTACATCTTGGAGTTTGTTTTAGAAGATAGAAAATTTTGAGGAACCATAATTTTAGAGTTGGGCCTAGTGCTAACATCCAATGCTTAAATAGTTTAATATTTATTATTAGGGTTTTACTATATGTAGTTGTTATGCTTCTAAACATTTTCTCTGCAGTATTTCTGGGATAATTTACACTAAAATTAGTTTTTAAAAAGGTCATAAAATATGAGAGTTAACCATAAATCCAGAGAATCATTCATTTTTAATTTGCTTCACCAATGCCTGGTACATATCAAGAAAGTCATCTTTTCTATGGAGTGAAGGATGTCTGTATATATGGCACATAGTTTTTTTTAATAAACACCTTGTTATATTAAACGAGGCAGTTTGTAGGGCATACTAAGGAGTTCAGAACACATGGGAAAGCTATTTTCTATCTCTTAATAAAGCGATTAAAATCATTCGTTGGACCAGTGGAAGTCACATAGTGACAACCTAATAATTATAAATATTAATCTTCATGCAACTCATATCCTCTTCCAAATTTAGCAAGTAAGGGAGGGCATTCCTAATAAGAGATGTAGCACACACATTTTTTTTCATAGCAAAACATGGATTTCCCCAACAAAATACTAAAACATAACATTAACTTAAAAAAATTAATCTGTCAGAATCGTAATCTATGTCATATTTCTGATCCTCCACAAATTATAGTCATCACTTGGTCACTCTATTTCAGGTACAATTAATTCCTCAATCTGTTTCCATAAGCTTCAAAAACATCCTTGGTCCCGTTATGGACAAATTTTCTTCTATTCATACCTTCCTTTTTATCTTTATCTTCCATTTCACAAATTTATTATAGCATCTTGGATCATCTACCTATAGTTCTCTGTATAGTCTCAATGTTATACCAGAAGTCAAATGACTCTGTTAATTTCCTCACTGATAAGGAAATTCACTTGGAGGCAAATTGTATCTCCTTTCCCCCTTTTATTAGTCAAACACTTTATACATATTCATGTTAAATAATAAAAGAAAATCTTTAAGAAAAAGAAAATCCACAATATAACAACATAAAAGCCAATCAATTTATGTAGAAGAAATTTAGGTAACAGAAACCTAGATTCTTAGAATGGAAAAAAAGTTTTTTGCCTTAATGCAGAAAGTCCCTGTGTAATATCACAGAAACATGGTTAATAGTCTTTGCTTAAACAATTCTAGCAGTGGGGAATGCACTACTTTATTAAGGAGTTCATTTTATTGATGGACAGCTTTAAAATTTGAAAGTTCCACCTGATATTTGTTCATGTTTTCATATATAGCATGAGCAAAGTGCAAATCTAAGGTAGCTGACCTCATCTACACTCTGAACAGGGGCATCTTCCCTGTAACCATACCTGTGCGTGTTTTGCATTCCAGATGATTTGACAGCAAATAGCCGTGTAAGAATATCTACATAGATTCTTTTATTTAAAATTTTACAAAGATAATAAAATACTTTCTTAATAACTGAACTCATACTCTGAAATGAGAACCTGAACACACAGTGAATTACAAATCTTTTTCCTCCTCACTAAGGATAGGATGAAACTCTTCACCCATGTGCCTGAAATAACTCCAGTCTAATCTGGATCCTACATGATGTGCCCTCTATAGGTTTTGCCCTATTCAACATGACCTACAAATACATTTGCTTTTTTTTAAACCAAGTGTGCTGGCCTATTGCTTTTGCCCTTGTTTAAAGTGTAATCTTTTACAATAAGCATTGTGCCTTTAAGAAATAACCTTGCAGGGCGCCTGGGTGGCTCAGTTCGTTAAGTGTTCAACTCTTGATTTCGGCTCAGGATCTCACGCTGAGCATGGAGCCTGCTTGGGATACACTCTCCCCCGTTAAAATAAAGAAATAACGTTGCTTTCTTTCAGTGTATCTGGCTAGATGCTGACTGTGAATGTATAGGGCTGTCCATCTACCTGAGCTTTAGATGCTGTGAAGATAGAAGGGAGATTAGAGTGTGAGGAATATCGATATCAAAGCCCTTTTGGAAGGTAAATCCAATCCTGCTTAGTGTTTGAAATCAAAAGTGTAACAATCTCCAGCACCGGGGTAATACCTGTGTAACCATAATGATCCCAAGTATCATTAGCTGAGGAAATTACTGTGTTTGAGTTTTACAGAGGACTGCAAAAATCACCACAATGTCTGTAGCAGTTAAGGATAGCACTTGATGTCTTGGTTGGAAGATATTTGGGATGGTACAAATACAATTTTTCTTTTAAGTTTATTTATTTATCTTGAGGGAGGCGGGAGCAGAGAGATCAAGGAAAGAGAAAGAGAAAGAATCCTAACTGGACTCCATGCCTACAGCACAGAGGCTCAAACTCATGAACTGTGAGATTATGACCTGAGCCAAAATCAAGTCAGATGCTTAACCAACTGAGCCCCCAGGAGCCCCAGCACAGTTTTAATTTGAAACATTTTCATATATACACCATCCTCTACCCTCTAACCAAGACATCAACTACCATCCTGAAGTATCTGAATTTAAACTAAGTGTATAAACCTTAAATAAAAAATTGAAAAACAAACAAACAAAAAAAAAATTACCTCTAAGTGACAGAGGCTGAGATATTTATCTAATATATCATCCTGGAATCAGTACAGGTTCTTTGTTTATGTTTGTGTTGTCTAATAACTTAGTATTTTTAACTGTACATAATACAAATTACTGCTTTGTCTGTAGTCCGTAGTAGGTCCAGAAAATCAGAAGACATTAAAAAATGAGGGGCTCCTGGTGGCTCCATCAGTTGAGCGTCCGACTCGTGATTTCGGGTCAGGTCATGATCTTACTCTTAGTGGATCTGAGCCCCACCTTGGGCTCTGCGCTGACAGCATGGAGTCTGCTTGGGATTCTCACTCTCCCTCTCTCTCTCTCTCTGCCTCTCTCTTGCTCTCTCTCTCTCTCTCTCTCAAAGTAAATAAACATTTAAAAAAAGAAGACATTAAAAATGAGCACTACTGTAAAGGTACAATATTTCTAAGGACATGTTTTATATAATTTTACTCAAAAAGACTGCAATACAATAAAAATAAAATAAATGAATTAATACTTACCACAAAACTAAGTTAAATTGATATTCAATGCTAGGTTGTACTAGTGTTGACAAAAAACTAAGTTTGACACAAAACTAAGCAAATGTAGATTCAGGGATTTGTTTAGACCTTCCTACAATGGTTTCAAATGTGTAAGAACAACTGAATGATTTACTTCTTCCCAGGTTAAGGGTGTTGGTCTCACATTTATTTGTTGAGAAATCTTTCTAAACTGTTCTGCAAACAAGTATGAAAAATAGGGATAGGAGTTTCTGAAATGATAAAAGGAGATTCATGATAGTAGCTGTGCGTTTGGAAAGAAGACTCATATTAAAGACTAAGATGTAGAAAAATTAGCATTCAAATATTGTATTAAATTCAGAGAGTAGTTTCACTAAATGAATAATAAACATATGGAACATGTCACCAAGGAGACCAATTAAAAATGTGGTAAATCAAAAGTACTGTCATCTTTTCTGGTGGAACAGAAGTAAAGGGAATAAGACAAGAGAATACAAGTAAATGTTTTCTTTATTGGAAAAGTTCAGCCATTATTATTTTCTTAATATGGAATACACAAATTAGTCTCTCTCTTGGCGGAAATTTCTAGCAGCAATCTCACCTTTGCATATGCAGTTTTTTAAATTAACATTTTCCCATAAGTGGATCCTGAGAAACTTAACAGGAACCCATGGGGGAGGGGAAGGAAAAAAAAAAAAAAAAGAGGTTAGAGTGGGAGAGAGCCAAAGCATAAGAGACTGTTGAGAACTGAGAGCAAACTGAGGGTTGATGGGGGGTGGGAGGGAGGAGAGGGTGGGTGATGGGTATTGAGGAGGGCACCTTTTGGGATGAGCACTGGGTGTTGTATGGAAACCAATTTGACAATAAATTTCATATATAAATAAAAAAAAAAAAGAGGATTACCAGCTCTTGATGGCAAAAAAAAAAAAAAAAAAAAAAAAAAGAATTCTATTCTAAAATACATGGTACTAAAATTGCCATCATTTTTTTTATAATGAAAATAAAGTTCAAAGAAGTTAGGTGGTATTTCCATTATTATGTAGATAGTAAATAGCAGAGAACCTGGTTGGAGATGTCCTCCTTATTTTTACTTAGGTTGAGAGAAAATACATGTTCTCCTTGGGACCAAATTTAATCCAAGGCCACCACAGGTACTGCCACCATAATTAGCCACGGGGGAGGCAAACAGAAGAGCGTTTGAAGAAAATGATGTGGTCAATAGTTTTGTTTCTTAATTTTCCAGCCTTTTTCCTTACCTCTACTAATGACCCTATTCTACCACACTCTGTTTTCTTTCTTTCTTTCTTTCTTTATTTATTTATTTATTTATTTATTTATTTATTTTTAATTTTTTTTTAAGTTTATTTATTTTTGAGACAGAAAGAGACAGAGCATGAACGGGGGAGGGTCAGAGAGAGAGGGAGACACAGAATCGGAAGCAGGCTCCAGGCTCTGAGCCATCAGCCCAGAGCCCGACGCGGGGCTCGAACTCACGGACAGCGAGATCGATACCTGAGCTGAAGTCGGACGCTTAACCGACTGAGCCACCCAGGCGCCCCATGTTTTCTTTTTATATTTAAATTGCTTTAGTTGGCTTTCATTATCTGGTGCACTTCTGGACCTCCAAGCTTTCAGAGATGTCTTTCCTTCTGCCTTTCTCTTCACAGCATCCTATCATTCCTCATACCTGACTTCAATTTATATACTGCTTCCTCTTGGAAGCTTTTTATGACTCCCCAAATGTAGACTAGTACCTTCTCCAGTGTTCCCCTTACAGAAGTGTATCTCTCATTTCATAACTTACATTTTAATTCCTTATACAGTTAACTTCATTTCTCCCCAGGCTTAAGATCTTTGAGGACAGACACTGGCATTCTTGTTCTATATATTATCTCTGGTATCTAACTGAGTATCTGTTGGAATTGATGCATATGTTTGATACTCAATAAACATATGTTAAATACATAACTCTCAGTTTCTCCTTCATAGCCAAGAAAAACCATCTTCTTCAGGGATTTTTCTAAACTTTGTGACAACTGTTTTGTTCTTTCATTTGTCTGGTACTTAAAGGCAAGTGAAACCCAGAATCTTGTCCTCAGTCATTTTTCCTTACTCTAACCCCTTTCTCTGGGAAATTTATTCCACGTACAAGACACAGACATCTGCTAATTTATTTCAAATCAATCAATATCCTCTGCTCAGTCCTTTATTTTTTTTATTTGTCTCATATATTCAGCTTCTATTTATACTTGAGTGTCCCATATGCATCATGGATAAAAATAGCCTTACTTTTCCCCATAATAAACTTGTCCTCTGTTCTCTGCCCTTAAAAGGCATCAATAATTACCTAGTTTCTTAAGCTAGAAGCCTGGGAGGTATACCAAGTAGCTCTTCTTTCTTGCTTATGTATAATTAATCTACAAGATATAATTTATTTTCCTTTCCTTGCCACCCATGCTACTACTGCATCGGGTTAGTAGTTTATCATTTAATAATAATAATTTATAATCGAGAAGTCTCCATTTTTCACAATGTATCACAAATTTTCAAAAGTACAATTCTGAATCTGTAGTGCTCTCCTTCAAAATCCTTTACTAGTTCCCACGATCTTCAGAACAAAAATTCAAATTCCTCTATATTACAAAATATCCTTCATGTTCTGGATAAAAATACAGCACTTACTTCCCCAAATTCTTCTTCTACTAGATCTATACCTTTAGGATAAGTTCTAAGTATTTGGAATAAATTGATTTTCTAAAAAATGAAGCATATTCTATTTTTCCCCTGGCTAACAATATGGGTCTCCAGATTTGTAGCCCTTGCTAAGAGGTATTTTTTCCATGATCTCAAGAAAATGTCCCCAAGCTGTGACAATGTAACATTATTTGCAAAATTCTATCACAGCATGTATCACATACTGTTGTTATTATTGTGTCACTTGTCCATCTCCCCTCATTAGATATTGGCTCATTGGGAGCAGGAAACCAAGTCTTTATTCTTAGAACTCTAGAAACTAATACAATGCCCGGCACTGTTGTTTCCTTTTCTTAACTTGCTTGTAGGAACTAAATCTCTACCATTAGAATTATAAGCACCAGTGAAACACCATTGGGGATATAGGTTAAATATGCTCTTAATAATTTATTTTTGGGGCACCTGGTTGGTTCAGTCGGTTAACCATCTGACTTTGACTCAGGTCATGATCTCATGGCTTGTGGGTTCAAGCCCCACCTCAGGCTCAGTGCTGACAGCTCAGGGCCTGGAGCCTACTTTGGAATCTGTCACCATCTCTCTCTTCCCTCCCTGCTCACTCCCTGTCTCTCTTCTTCTCTCTCTCTCTCTCAAAACTAAATAAACATTTAAAAAAAAACTTTAAAAAATTTATTTTACTAAGGCTTAAGTATGTCAATTTATTTTTATATTAATTTTAAAATTTTGTGAATGATAGTAATTATTAATTATTCTCATTTTACAAATAAGACAAATTTTCCTGGAGAGATTGAATCCCCCATTATTGTGACATCATCACATCCTCATCACATTGCATTCTAGAAAGGATGTCTTCCCAAACCTGAGAGGCAATTGTTGTGGCCCCATTGCATTTCTTTTGCATCCTCAGACCCTTTAGTCAAAATCTTTGGAGGAACTAGTATTTCAAACACATGAGAGAGAAATTGAATAACAATAATTCTAAACATAATTTTAAATAAATTTAATAAACATATCAGTATGACCACTAAAAATTGTGATTGAGGAGACATGCAAATTCTGTATAACAGGTATTTAGGTAAAGATAGAGAGACATACACATGTGTACATATGCATGAATACATATGAGTTTATATGTGCTTGATACATGTATGTATACATACACACAAAGATTATATACACTTTGCATACATATACATGTATAATACATATTTATTGCCTATACCTGACTTTAGAAGTACTAATAGTTAACTTCTCTGTATCTGTACCTCATTCTACATAATAAATCATACATTGTATTTCTTTTAGAGAAAAGGCAATAATAATTTTATGATTCTAGCATTAGAAGTCATTTTTAATTTTATGATTTTGACTATTTTGGAAGTCATACTTAACTATATTATTTTCAATACTTTATACCTAAACTATTACTCAATTTGTAGTATAACCAGATTGATGTTCTTTTTTTTTAATGTTTATTTATTTATGAGAGAGAGTGAGACAGAGTGTGAGCAGGGAAGGGGCAGAGAGAGAGGGAGACACAGAATCTGAAGCAGGCTCCAGGCTCTGAGCTGTCAGCACAGAGCCCAACACGGAGCTGGAACTCCCAAACCATGAGATCATGATCTGAGCCAAAGTCAGATGCTTAACCAACTGAGCCACCCAGGCTCCCCAGATTTAGGTTCTAAGTAATGTTCTAACAATACTATATATAAATCATAAGGAGATATTTATTTTTTAATCACACATTTCTTATGATTCTATATATGAAAAATTCTTTTTGTTTTTTCCCTTTTGGTAGGGAAAGGGATTCTGAAATCATAGTTATAATTCTAGATTGATGCCCTCACCTTTTCTTTACCATAGTTTCAATAATGACTTCTTGTTTAAATTCCTTACCTAGAAGTATTAGCTACCAGTCAAATTTCACTCTAAATATGGTTTCAGTTCCAAAGGAAGTCATGAGGGAAGAAAATCAGGGAAGAGAAAAATTGTTAATGGATTAACTTTTCTACCACGTAAACTATGGTATACTATACTATACCATGTTGGGAAGGGGGGTCTGGGTGACTCAGTTGGTTAAGCATCCGACTTTGGCTCAGATCATGATCTCACGGTTCCTGAGTTCAAGGCCTGCCTCTGGTTATGTGCTAACAACTCTGAGCCTGGAGCCTGGAGCCTGCTTAGGATTCTGTCTCCTTCTCTCTCTGCCCTTCCCCCGCTCACACTCTGTCTCTGTCTCTCTCTCTCTCTCAAAAATAAATAAATGTTAAAAAATTATAATTACATATGTATGGGGAATTCACATAAACATGAAGTATACCAAAGACAGGCAAAATGAGGTATATGTGTCATTCTGGATGAGAAGTGGGTAGGGGTATTGAGCTTAAAAGAGAAGGAAGGCTTGGGGCGCCTGGGTGGCGCAGTTGGTTAAGCATCCGACTTCAGCCAGGTCACGATCTCGCGGTCCGTGAGTTCGAGCCCCGCGTCAGGCTCTGGGCTGATGGCTCAGAGCCTGGAGCCTGTTTCCGATTCTGTGTCTCCCTCTCTCTCTGCCCCTCCCCCATTCATGCTCTGTCTCTCTCTGTCCCAAAAATAAATAAATGTTGAAAAAAATAAAAAAATAAAAAAAAAAGAGAGAAGGAAGGCTATTCACAGGAAGAAAGGAAAGAGTAGACTTTTGGTAAACAAAGGTTTGCTGGGCCATACAGAAACAATGGGACACAGAGAAGAATTTCAACAGTCTTTGCTAGTTTCCTTCCAGTCCACCACACCTGGATTATATTGTACTGCAGTTATCTAGAGTGACAGCTCCCTTCCCAAAACAGGCCCTCTATCTAAAGGTTTTTGAACACTTATAAGGAAGTAAAAAAAAAAAAAAATGTTTTGAGTCTTCTGTTTCTTAAAAACAATCAGCCGAAAATAATCCACATCACAAAGAAACACAATTTGGGGTAGCAAATTTTGCTCCAAGTATAATTATTTTTAAAAGCATTATGTAGATAATGTCATTATTATTAATCAAATAATAGTCACAGATAATTATCCTTTAGTTGACATTACAATGTATCCTTCCATTACTCCTGCCCTCAATCACTCTGCATCTCAACTTAATGGTGAGACTTTTATTGTTGGGTTAAAAAGTCAGAAACATCAATATAATCTGTGAGTAAATAAATCAGTCTTTGTATCTACATCTATATTGGTATATAAACCCAAATTCATATCCAAACCTAGATGTTTCAAGTACATAATATGTACCATAGTTATAACAGAAATGAAATTAGTATATATTCTGATGGATTTTATATCAACATGATGTTCTCACTAGCAAATATCAATTTCCCATAAGTTCCAAACATTATATTCACATTAATGTAATTGTATATATTTTAGTATCTTTAAAAAGGTCCTTTAGTAGACAGGATTTGGGGAATAGAGATAACTGTAATAATACATATCCCCATGTCAAAATGCATCATTAATTTTATATTTCCTTTAAAAAATTAAGGTTTGTTCCATATTATCTTTTGCACAGATAATGACATACAAGGTTTCAACTTTATTCATAGCCAAATAAACAACATAAAATCTTTGTTAACCAAATTGAATAGTTGCTTTTTTGTGCACTTGTGTGCTATTATAGCAAAAGCATAATATGGGTCATTTCTTTTTCTCTCAATTAGTACAATTATTCAATTCAGACATTTTATTTAGCTGAGAATTTTCTCAGTGTTTTTCTATTTCGTTAATCAAAACTGCACAGCTAAGACTGCAAATGAACAGTTCAATTTCAAAAATATTATGAATGTCATTAGAAGTAGGCTCTGTTCTGGGTACTCTGTTAGAATCCCTTTCCCTGAAGAGATGGTTTTTACTATATTTTCTTTATATCACATAACAAATCGCTAGTGTCCTGCAGACAGAAAGTCAAAAGTCAGTCTTAAACCTGATGTTAAATTGATTCATCATCTGTAGCAGAAACACATAGAAATAAGGAAATTAAAAATCTTATTATCTCGGGATGCCTGAGTGGCTCATTCAGTTAAGCGGTGGACTCTTGATTTCAGCTCATGTTTGTGAGATAGACCCCCGTGTTGGGTTCTATGTGACAGAGGAGAGCCTTCTTGAGATTCTCTCTCTTGCTCGCTCTCTCTCTCTCTCTCTCTCTCTGTCTCTCAAAACAAGAAAAAAAATTGTTAATCTTATTATCTGTTGCTATGATATTTTCTATTCTCTCAAAAAAAAAAAGTGATGGCATTGGATAATTTCCTAAGAAGTAATTTATTTAAAGATAAATAGTGTAGGGGCACCTGGGTGGCTCAGTCAGTTAAGCGTCCGATTTCAGCTCAGGTCATGATCTCATGGTTCATGAGTTCGAGCCCCATATCGGGCTCTGTGCTGACAGCTTGGAGCCTAGAGCCTGCTTTGGATTCTGTGTCTCCCCCTGTCTCTCTGCCCTTCCTCTGCCTGTGCACACTCTCTCTGTCTCTTAAAAATAAATAAACATAAAAAAATAAAGATAAGGGGCGCCTGGGTGGCACAGTCGGTTAAGCGTCCGACTTCAGCCAGGTCACGATCTTGCAGTCCGTGAGTGCGAGCCCCGCGTCGGGCTCTGGGCTGATGGCTCAGAGCCTGGAGCCTGTTTCCTATTCTGTGTCTCCCTCTCTCTCTGCCCCTCGCCCGTTCATGCTCTGTCTCTCTCTGTCCCAAAAATAAATAAACGTTGAAAAAAAAAATAAATAAATAAATAAAGATAAATAGTGTAGGACTATATAATCCCCTAATGTTGAATTTACTGATTGTTTCCTTTTAACTCTTCTTAATTTATTACTTGAAATTGAAGAATGAACTTTCAGTTTTTCAATTCTAGCAGCACAATTTTTCTTTGTCACATACTCTTTTTAATAGTAGAGCTTTATTAAACTTCTAACAAACAAACAAATAATACATTATAATGAAAAGCATGATTTCAATGAAAATCTAATTTCTAGTATCCTAATTAGCCAAACTAAAAGAGTAAAAGTAGTTTTTGTAAATGGTCTTTGCTCTAAAATACACTTGACATTACTTGTTGCTACTCTTATCTATTCTGGGTATTGTTTTTCCTATACTTTTTGGGATTGTTTTTTTCTGCAATTGTTCCCAATCCTGATTATTTTGATTGAAAGTGTAATTCAGGTGACATTTACTGAATTACTGCCAAATGACATTTTAGCTATGATGGATACAAATATGAAACAAGCACAGACTCTATCCTCGAGCATTTACAAAAAGTTGAGAACGCCAACATTTATTGAGCACCTAATGTGTGCCAGACAGCTCCTGATCCATATTACAGACTCCATCGCTCATGTTCAAATAACTATCCTGAGAAGGTATCTTTATCTATTATTTATTAATATTAATGGCTCCAAAACATTAGATATATGTGTCTTAAATAGGCCAAAATTTGATGATATTAGCAATAATACCAAACACACTATGCCTATGACACCACATTACCTGACACTATGAGACTATGACACAGGGGGCAGAGGGAAAGGAAACTCCCAGGGAGGGGACTAGAGAGGAGACATACATGTCCAAGTGCTGTCACATAGCAACACAGCAGAGTCTCTGGGTGAATAATAAATGCCATCAATGTGTTTCCATGGGCCATGGATGTGGGATAAACTTCTCAGTTTCTTTAGGTAGTTTGAACATTGTTTCCTACAAATGAACATTGAGTTTTTTACCTATCATATCATCCTATAGCAGTAGATATGATAGAAAGACATATGGACTTCTAACAAAAGCTGTTGAGAGAACTTAGAGAATATATATATATATATATAAATATATATATATATATATCTCCACATCAAACACAACCACAATTAACAGTTTACACAGGTAAATGCAAACCAGTTTTCCCAGAAGCCCTGACATTGCTGACTTCAACCAAAGTAGATCCACCCCATACTTTTACTTTTTCCTCATCCCTCTTAGAAAATTTAGAGCCTAGCTACCTTTACACTTGATCCTGCAAAGGACCTTACTGTGGACACTTACTGTGGACACTAACTCTGGGACCATCCTCAACCTGTGTCCTCTCATGATGCAGCATAAGCTAAGTAAACCACCCACCACTATCTGAAGAAATAAACACTCCCCACCTGTCCCCCACTTATTTTGTTCCACTCTAGGCACTGTGGGACAAATTTGGACCTGCTCCCAATACCAAGAGGTAGAACTAATCGCTCTCAGACTGGGGAGCCCCATCTGGGCTATACTCAAAGTAAGATCATATCCCCTACTGCTGACTGCAGATGACCTCCAACTTTAACTTCTACAGTGTTGCTGTGCCCCTTCCTTTCCTGAGAAGTTCCTACCTTTGCCAGTGTCACCTACACACCCATTGGTATATTGTCTAACCTTGGCAATTTACTTCTGTGCTGACAAGATATGTCTGGAAGCAACGTGCCACGTGCACACCACAGGGAACACGAATCTGATTGAGAACAATGGGAACCATGCTGTTGACGATTCAAGTCAATCAAACATACTAACATGACCACAGACATTAACACCTAGGTTAGGACTCCTTCTTCTATCCTACTTCTACTAACAACACCGATTCCAGCTAAGCCAGACTTTAAATATCTCTTGTGACTCAGAGATGCCCTCTAAGATGCCTCTATGGGCCAAGTTTAACTTCAAATTAGCAAAAGAAAACACCCTGTTATTAACTGGTGCCATAAAATAAACAGAGTGATGGGCTACAACCTATCAAGTCTCATTGAGAGAACACTCAGAGATTGCATTCAGCTAATAGCGTGATGCTCTTGATTGGTGCAATCAAATCAAAGATGCTATAATTCAGAACCAATACCAGCAGAGTCTACAGCATTAAAGAGATAAAATTATAGCTCTTACTAACCCCTGGGATGATGATAAATATAACTCCTACCAACAATGTACACCCTTAAAACTATTGGCCTTTTTTTCTATTAATTGTAATAATCTCTCTCCCTCTCCAGTGGAAACCCCATTTATTGAAGTGGAAAGAAATTGCACTAGCCAAGTGTCCAAGGGAACTTTACCATGTATCTCCTCCCTGGCTGCCAATTACTCTATACAAGGAAGGCAATGTATACAACATAGTATGTATATCAAAAAAAAAAAAAAAAAAAAAAAAAAAAAAGGCAAGTGTTACCTAACAGTCAATGGCAGCAGGCTTTACAATAATTGCTACTCTGTACTCTGGCTACCCAAAGTAAACAGTCACAGCTCCTCAAAGTTAATCTCAGAACACATTAGCCAAGTATACAATGCCTAACCATTTATTCATGTTATTTTGAATGTCATCCATCATCCATTGAAGTAACTATACTTGGGAGAGGGAACAGCCTTGTTTAATTCCTTATGACCTATTATTAGCCTCCACTCATTAGTAGTTGGCATTAAGCACAGGCCAGACGAGAGAACTGAAAGATGAACTGGTAGGAATCAGTAGCCCTTCTTTTTTTTTTTTTTTGGAGGGGTGGTAGGATCAAGTGACTGGGGGAAGAGGCCTGTTTATTATTTTTTAACTGTTTATTTATTTTTGAGACAGAGTGAGACAGAGCATGAGTGGGGGAGGGATGGAGAGAGAGAGGGAGACATAGAATCCGAGGCAGGATCCAGGGTCTGAGCTGTCAGCACAGAGTCCGACACAAGGCTCGAACTCGGGAATGGCGAGATCATGACCTGAGCCGAAGTCGGATGCTTAACTGACTGAGCCACCCAGGCGCCCCCTCAGTACCTCTTCTATAACTGAGCTAAGACATCGTAAGCCTTCAGTGCTTTGCCTCAGTGATACCATGGCATGTCTGTCACCCACACCAGCAAGGGAAAGTTTACAGGTTCCTACCAACCAGTACTCACCAGCAGTATGAAAGCTTTAGGCTTATTTCATCAGTTACCTGAGGACTGAGGAGGTCCATTCCAATAATGAGAAAATGGACAGTCTGGGGCAGAGGGAGGCAGTGGGGAACAACAAGGACAGAAGCATCCCTTTAGCAAACTTGGTCCAATTTTAATAATCAAATGAGTAATTATCCTTTTAGTCTTCTCAAGAAGCCAGCACCTCTTGGATCTGGGGTGGGGGCAGGGAGGAGCTGGATCCCATTAAAGCATAAAAGCTTTCTGGGATTGGCAATATCTGGGCACCAGTATCCAATAGAATCAGCCAGTGTCACTTATTTTGGGGGTACAAACTACAGTTAGTGTGGTAAAAAAGAGATTGTCTGCAAGGAAGAGCCAGCTGGATCCCTCTTTGGGGGCTGGTTCCTGCCACTGGCTAAGGAGGGTGGCAACAATGGAAGGAGGGTTGCCTCCCAAGCAGGCCTCTGACACCCACTATAATCCAACCACATTAAGAATGGTAATTGTTCCACCGATTTAACAGAGATCATTCAATTTGGGACCCCCTTGACCTTAGGGTCTAATATAACCGCTCTTGTTATTTTAGAGTTCATGCATAAATGGTTTGAGGTGGTTTGTTTGGCCTGTGATGGGAGCATGTTCTCCCTGTTGATTTAGGCCAGATGAGGTCCTGTTTGTCGTTAACAGGCAACACTTCATTTGGAGTTTGTCTTTCATGAGTTTCCATTAAACCAGGGCAGCTGTGGCCTTTGAATGGCTTTAGCATTAGCCATAACTGCCAGGAAAAAAAGGACTTACATTTGTCAGGAGCTCCCCTGAGAAACAACTGGATGGACCAGGACTCAATTCAGCTTCCTCCAGACTGGTAAATCATCATGCCGAACACACTGTCTGTTGCCTGATAAGCTCAACTCCAATAGCTGACGGAGGGGATCTCTGGCCTTGTCTAATGCTCTCCACTGACAGTTGGCCTGGGCCTTCATGAGGCCTAATGCAGGGTCGGGAGCCCTCCAAGGCATAAAAAGCCCACATTAACACAAGGTATATGTGTACTGAGGTCCAAAGCCTCCTTTGGTGTTTGGGTGTTCATTCCCATCTTTCAGACTAATTATGGAGATCCTTCAGTAGGTTCACCATTTTTTTAATCTTCACTAAGACAGCCAATAGTTTAATTTCAGCCTCTGGTATGTAAAGTTTGCTTCCTGTCAGATACACTCTACATAGGCAGGCAGACCCTTTTATATTTGTTTCCTGGGTTCAGTCCTTAAAAAAGAAGCTAGGCCTCAGAGTGAAAGAGGGGATACTTTTTCTGCTCCAAATGAAAAGTGGTCTTTTCTTTCTGACCCTTCCCTTTTGCGTTTTCTGTTTTTATTTGTAGGTGGTTACCAGCAAAGAGGAGTTAGCTGTCCTCACGATTATCATGGTACTATTGTGCGACTTGCCCACTAGAGGGCACCAGTTCTCTTCCCCAGGGTCCTCCACTCTGGTCTCTCCCCACTTATCCCTCCCAGTCTAAGCACCTGGGTCTGCCCCAGGGTTCACCTGGTGAGAAGCAGCTGCAAGCAGGACCCATTGTGCAGCTCCTCTGAAGCACCTGTTCAGTATGACATCCACCACCTTACGAGTCCTGAGAGGTGCAGGAATATAAACCTCCTTGCCTTTAGCCACTTCAATTAATGCCTTAACGGTACAGCCCAAGGATTGGGTTCTGGATATGACTCCAGGAATGGGACAGAATGACACCATCCACAACAACCAATCCCAGTGTGAGCGCTGCAGAGGCAAACCAGCTTTTTACCAAGGTGTCTCCCTGCAAGCTGGGCTTAGGAGACCAGCCTTGGCCTGGTACCTCTGCCTTATCGACTCATTTTTCTGATAAAGGGTCCCCAGAGAGGAAGATGTCCTCTTGGCCCAGAGTATCCCAAATCATCAGCTAGCCACAGAGAACCTCACCTGCTATAGCCATTCTGGTGGATGGGCAGCCCACCCTCAGTATAGAGGTCTGCTCTTTTCTTCCTTTTCTTTTCAGGCCCACAAGCCTTAAAACGTCCAGTATCTCCTAATGGTCACCCAAGCATGCATGCTCACTGCCTTCCCTGGGCAGCTGGCACTTCTGATCCCAAAGACAAGTTCTAATGGCATAGGTTCACTCAAACGCTGGTGCGTGTTCTCTCGACCTGGCTAATGAGGCACACCAGGAGATCACAAAAGCACGGAGTGCCGTGCAACAAGATGCCACTCCAAAGCAACAGTGGGGTGTTCCAAATTCTGAGCCCCAACAATGCAAGGCCATTCAGGATTGTTTGCCAATTGTATGGGGGCTGTTCAAGGGAAAAGATATGCCCACCATCAACAACAGCACACAATGAACTTGATTTGGGTGACACTTTGACAGGTTTGCTTGATTCGGGGCTGGATGGAAGGAGTCCTCCATGAAACCCCACAGAGGCTACAGTTCTGGAGACCACCACCAAGAAGGAGAGGATGGCAAGGGAGAAAAGGATTGGAAAGGGGCTTTTGTGTCCAGCTGATGTCACTCAGTAGCTTGGTAGGGAGCCTTTGGGTCAGAGAACCCCGAATGGCAGCAGCAGTTTCGTGTCTTATAAGTACAAGTTTCTACCTTATCAATGGCCAGCAGATGTGGGCTGAGGTTTCTCAGGGTATGCAAAGCTGGCAGGCTCTGAAAGCTAAAAACCCGCTTCTTTGGGCTATTTTTAAAATAATTGGATATATAAAAATTTGAGTTTGGCACCAGCAGGCTTTTGAATGAGCAGGTCCCAGCCTGCTATGAAGAGTAAACATAGGGCCAATATACAGAAGCCGTCTTTGGCTCATTCAGATAACAACTAGAATACTGAATGACACATATTAGTTCTCGTAGCCAGAGGACTGAGTAAATTGCTTGACATAGAAAATATTCTCAGTATTTATGAAGCCAGGAAGGCAGGAAGGCAGGCAGGCAGGCAGAGCCAAGGTGTGAAACAGCTATAAAGGGAATGCAATGCAGACCACAACCATTCAACGTGGAAACTTGCTTCCTTATTTGAATCAGAGCTCTGTCAATTACCAGCTAGGCTTTTACCCTTTATTAGCTCTCAGACATTGGATGACTCACTTAACCTTTCAGTGCCTTTGTAATGATCTATAAAATGGGCACAATAAGGTTTTTCTCTTAGCATTTTTATGAGGAGTGTGTGAGTTAATATATGTAGCTAAATTAATAAGTATAGTATAAATATTAGCCTTACTTTGTGTGATCCAGTACAGGAGTAGCAGTTTTGGTATATTCATAATTTTTTGCACTATATTGCTTCTATATTTTGTGTATTTAAACAACCAAACCAAGGTCAAATACTGTGAATTTTACCTCCCAGTCATCTCTCCAATCTGGTTTTCCCTTTAGCTTCAGAGGAGCCACGGTCCCAAAAGCTACTGCTTCCTCTTGCTTGTCTTATATCAATTCTGACCCCTTTCTAGTCTTTTGTATATTCTGTAGACAAATGATGGTTTCTAAAGTTAAATCTCATATCCTCCCTGGAACACCACCAACATAATTGAAACACTTTCATGACTTTCTAATCCTTTGAGATAAAAGACTCAGATGTGCGATGGTCTGTATATGTCTGACTCATCTGGACTATAACCACCTTCCCAATCCAATTCCAGGTCCTATTACCCACCCCCTTTTTCTTCAATTCCATAAATATTCTATGCTCCCTTCCCTATAACACGTTCTGTCTTCTGCATATTCCACTGTGTCCTCTGTTACCTCATATTCTGCCATAGCCCATCCCAGCCCCTAGGGATTTCCTACTCTTGTTTCAAATCTCAGATAACTACATGTTTCAGGGAACCCTGTCTTAAAAATGATCGGTTAGGGGCGCCTGGGTGGCTCAGTCAGTTAAGCGGCCGACTTCGGCTCAGGTCATGATCTCGTGGGCTGTGAGTTCAAGCCCTGCGTCGGGCTCTGTGCTGACAGCTCAGAGCCTGGAGCCCGTTTCAGATTCTGTGTCTCCCTCTCTCTGACCCTCCCCCGTTCATGCTCTGTCTCTCTCTGTCTCAAAAATAAATAAACGTTAAAAAAAAATTTTTTTAAATGATCGGTTAAATCCCCTGCCCCTTATGTTTTCATAGAACCACATATATCTCTTTGTATAATTTATCCCAGTAACATTTATCCAAATGAATATCAATAATATCTTTTCCCAATGCTGACAAAGAGCTTATTATTAAATCTGAACACTAAGCTCACTTTCTGGCTCATGATGGCCAGTCAATACATGTTTAGTAAAAGGAAATAAATGAATTAAAACATGTATTGATTACTTCCTATGGGCCAGATAGAGTAACTTATAAAGAAATGGACACATTTGAGCAATGTATTTATTTTTAGGGGTCTTATCCTTAATTTCTAACTTCAAATTGCAATTGCCAATTACAGTTGACCCTTGAGCAACCCGGAAGTTAGGGGTTCAGTAAAAAAATCTACATGTAGGTTTAGACAGCCCCAAAATTTAGCTACCAGTAGCCTAAGATTGACCAGAAGTCTTGCCAATAACATAGTCAATTACACATACTTTGCATGTTATATGTATTATATGCTATATCCTAACAATAACCTAAACCAGAGAAAAGAAATTTTTAAGAAAATCATGAGAAAAAATACATTTACAGTACTGTACTGTATCAAAAAATAATCTGCACTTAAGTGGACCTGCCATAGTTCAAACCTATGTCATTCAAGGGTAGGCTGTACTGAAATTTAAATTAGAGCCAAAGGTATAAAGTAATTGTCCTGATTCTTCACTTCCAGGCACACAGAGTTCAATTACTGACTATTGTGTATTTCAAATATCTGGTGCCAACAAAATAGAGAACAAAGAAATAGTCATTGAAAATAATAAAATGAGATTCTACTTAGGGAATTGATGTATACCACAATACATCTGAGGAGAAAATAATCTGGAGCACACATTGAAAGGGCAAGAGTTACCTAGAAGATGGCAATGCCATACAAAGCCTGTGTGATGGTGGATAGCAAATTGTGTATGAGGTGATAACAGACATCCAAAAGGCCAATGATTCCCTGTGCCTCATATCAAATTACATTATGCTGCCAAACACTGAGATTACAGTCTCCATATATCAAAATAAAAACAGCTCATGATAACCCACCTGCTTCTGTTGGGCAATATGTCATGAAATATATAGGAAACTGGTGAGTAAAAATTAATTTAGCACATGTTTCTGGATGTTAGTAATATACCTTCAGACTATTGCAGGACTGGGAAAGTAGGTGATGACGCTAAATTATTTACTACCAAAGCAGAGCTCTGCTATGAACTGATGACATTAGATTTCAAATCTCCTTTTCTGTGAAATTCTTCTTTGCTCTTCACTTCTTTCTCTACAGGACCCATGTGGCATCAGTACCTTGCTTCATGGACACCAATCCATATTGTCCTAGTAAATAGTTCCACACATTCCATTTTGTTTTGGCTGTAGAGATACTGATTAATCCTAAATTTGTGATTATAACTGCATTCTTATTTATATATCTTTAACTTCAAGAATATATAATACTGCAGGAAAAACCATACACAGGATTTAAAGCATGAAAAAAATGCTTAATCTTGCTAAATCACTTATTACCAGTTTAATTGGGGCAAATAATTTAATTCATGAGACTTAGATTTCTTATCTATAAAATGTAAATAATACAATCTTGCTTATAATATTATTATGAGTCAAGTGTTTATAAAAACTATTGAGAACTCTTTAAATGTTCATTCTCTTTTCTTTCACTTTAAAATAAATGATATTTAGTTAAAAAAAAAAGAACTGTGTTCATGATCAACATGAACTTCATCTGGCATTCTATTCTCTATTAACTCTGTGTAATTGAAGTGAAAACTGTATTCACATTGTCTGAAATACAGTTTGATTAATTAAAGCAATATTTTTATAGGGCACTTCATGATCTTCTCTAAAATTAATGAGATTAAAATTTTCATTTCATATCCAATATTTACCATTATGCTAGTGAAAAGATTGGATTCATAATGTTTCATCACTTGGCTCAGAACTGAGATGTGAGACTTAAAATCATGCGCATGGCTTCTTATGTGAATCATCTTGGCAAGATTATTAACATCAATATGTGGCAGAAGGCTGATGAATTTCCACAGACCATTGAATCAACAACCTCTTATTGAACTATCCTACATGATTCTACTGTGAATGATATAAAAAACAATCACAAAATGATCCCTAACTTCAAGTACTTTTTTCTTTTTGAAGAAACAACTTTTCTCTTTGAAAAAATGGATGATTTTTTTCCATTTATGAAAAGCATACAGTGGGAAAAGAAAGTACAATGGATTAATTTTTAGAAAAAGACACAATACATATTCACTCAAATGTGTAAAGTCTGTTTTTGGTTTAAGATTTCTGCTGCTCTGCGATGGTCGTTGGGAATCAAGTGTGAATTCCTTTTTTACGTGAGGAACCAGCATCACTTGAGGTTTGGTAAAGTTTTGTTTTAAAATCAAGTGCCCATCTGATCCAACTTGGTAATTTTAATTTAGAAGTTAAACATTAACCTTAAGCCTACCATGCAAAAACCTGGAACTTAGTATTTCATATTATGCTCCGTTGTTACAAAAGTGAAAACACTGTTTCTGTACACACACATAACCCTTTCAGGCAAGCCCTTGGGCCGGGTCTTTTCAAAATGAGTCAACCCTTTGACTATGGGTTTGCCCTCCTTGCATGCATACTTACGGAAGAGCAGCTTACCTCCACGGCAGCCCTCTCACCTGTATTAGCAGGGGAACTCCTCTTATCTTCCCAATTGTGACACTTTTATGCAACTTGGGCACCAGAATTTTGTCTTTCAAACTCGAAGACATACACCGCAACACTTCTAAAACTCCTTCAATCTCATGTGATCCCCTGTGGCACTGACCCTAGTGGTCTTAGGTTTGGCATGTGGGAATTAGCATCTCTCCCCTCTCTCCTATGGCTGGGGGAAGGAGCACAGCACAATCTTCTCTACTATGCAAACAGCTGTTTGCAAATAAATCCTGACTTTGGTGAAGCTCCTTCATGGTCCTGCAGTTTTCTCCTATACAGAAGCTGGATGGAGAGGATGTACTGGGGAGTCCAAAAGATATGTTTGGTCACTTTTTAGAGAGTCCTGCCAGGTGATGTCCAACGAGTCCCTTTTGAATGTGTAAGTAATTAACACCCATTGCCATCAACAAGAGGGCATCAGTTAAAACTCTGAGACCACAGAAGAGTCAGTTTAACATATTTCTAAACAAATACCATTAAATCCTCCTCACAGCTTCTCTGTGAAGGCATTATTTTGTTTTATAAGAAAATACTCTAAGGAGATTAAATAATTGCCCTAATATCAGAAGCAGGAAGGAAGAATTTCAGGATTTCCAGTGCAAATCTCTTAAACACATTACGGGTTCTACAGATGGAATCTTAGTAGGCATATTCATTGATTGGCATGTATTTATCAAGGAACCTGCTCAAGTTTAGAGTAGCTAGTCTGATTTCCAATTTTATCCACTGGAGACAATGGGGCCACGAATATAACCTGAGGCTTGTTAATAATTGGTTTAGGCAGAGAACAGAGCCAAGTCCACATGGTGAAGGACTTTAGGCCTGTATTAATTAGATGGAGTAAAAGAGTGTAAGCTAAATAGACAATAATGCAGGGCCTTATAGAAAAAAAAAAAGGAAGTGTTCACCTTCAGAGTATTCTAAGCAGGTAGACTGCTGTGTTTCACATGGTTGGTTGGTTGTTTGTTTATTTGTTTAGAAACAGGAATACATTACAGATTGTAACTTTGCCATTCCCTAGAGGAGTAATTGTCCTGATTGGCAAGACCAAAACTCAGCTGATAAATGCTGATTCTGGCTAGAGAGAAGGGCAGTGCGTTGTGAGACATGTAATACCATCTGAAAGCTTCATGAAGAAAGTGGCACAATCCCACCAATTCCATGGGTGAAGACTTCGCCACACCTAATTACAAAGCAGGTTGGATAATGAAGTACAGCCAGACAGCCAAGTGCATGACTATAATCCTCATCTATTAGTAGGATGAGGCCTACAGTAGCACACAATTGCAAAGCGCAAAAACTGAGCAGACAGGAGAAAAGACACAAGACACAAAGGCCCAGTTGCCTAGAAGACAAGATTGGACAATCCTGAGAGAGCCAGGGATGGAAATGATATTTACAGCATACACATGGCATGATTCACTCTTTGATACTGAATTACATTTCAACTAGAAGGATCCATGCTTCAACTTTAAGAAATATGTTTACTCACTATACTAACTTCCACATATTTTTCATTATTCTTCTTCCTCTTTTTCATTCCAGCCCTTCATTCCCATCTTTCACTCCTCCTGTCTTCCTGGGTGCAGAGAGAGTCTGGATCCATCTCATAAGATAGAACCCTAATCTCCGATAGGCATGGCTGAAAACTTTAGGAAGACTAGCAAGTTTTCACTTCAATCAAACAAATTCCCATTTCACCATCTCTCACTCTCATCTTCTGAAGTAATGGTAACTCCAGTTCCTTAGGCATTCCAGGATTCTGCACCCACAATTCACTTATATGTTTCCTTCCCAGAAGCTCAGGCCTCAGATTTCTTATGTACAGTTAAGTCACTGGCCATCCATCTTTATATTTTTAGTTTCTAGAATATGCATCCTCTTTCCTGTTGTCCCCCCATTCCTTTTTTTAAGTTTATTTATTTATTTTGAGAGAAAAAGGGAGAGAGAGCAGAAGTATGAGTGGGGGAGGGGCAGAGGGAGAGAGGAGAAACAGAGAGAGAGAGAGAGAGAGAGAGAGAGAGAGAGAGAGAGAGAACACCCCAAGCAAGCTGCATCCTGTGAGCCTGGAGCCCAAGGTGAGCTCAGAACCTAGAGATCAAGACCTGAGCCAAAATCCACAGTCGGGCGCTTAACTGACTGAGCCACTCAAGTGCCCCAATTTTACTTCCCTTCCTTTTATATTGTCACATTTTAGATACTGTATAAATATTACCTAATTTCCAGCACCTCCTCTTTTTATGTGTGAAGAAAAAGCACAAAGGCTCTGTGGCAAATTCTGTGGGTTAACCACTCAAAATTATGCTCGGGCCTTTTTTACAAGACTTCCTTTAGTATAGAATATTAAAAATATAAAACACCTTTTCTGCCTAACTTTGGCTAGGTATAGTCATTTAAAAAAAAGCAGATGCCATTGGTGCTTTTAAGATAGCATTTTTAAAAAAGGAACTCAAGTTTAAAAAAATTAAATCTGTGCTTTAATAGAATTTAAATTCTCATGAGAGACAAACAACATTAAAAATTTATAAATGTGGGGGAGGAGCCAAGATGGTGGAACATCATGGAAGTTTTTTGTGTGTCTTGCGTCTCGTCCATGAAATACAGCCAGTCCAACACTAAACCATCCTACACACCGAGAAAACTGACTGGAGGATTAACACAACAATCTGCACAACCTGAACCACAGAATTCAGCAGGTACGTGGTGCAGAGAGGTGAACTTGGGGAGAGAAAAGCCGGCGGCATGCAGGGAGCCACTTTTGCAGGCAGAGAGAGGACGGAGACTGGGGGGGGGGCAGGGGGGAATGCGGGAAAAGCACCCCTCCCCAAAAGCAGCTGGAGAAAAAGTGGAAAATTGGAAAGATCCACAGGGACTAAACTGAAAAGGGAGAAAGGAGAAAGGAGAGGGTTTAAATTCCATTAAGACTGTAAACAAGGGTAGCACAAAGGCTGCAACTCTGCAGCTCGATACCTGGCAGTGCTCTGGTGGGAAGGGCGAATCCCCAGGAACAGAGTGGGGTCCAGGAGTTTCTCAGGCCACATGGGGAAAAGCAGTTCCACTGCTGGAAGGACATTTGGTGGAGACTATTGAAGCCACCTGGTCCCAGCAGAGCCCAGAAAACGGCCACATTCACTGGTGTTGGAACAAGGTTGTTAACGGTGAAGCCTGGTGCCAGGTGTGTGTTGTGATTTTCCACAATCCCTGAAAAGCTGCTGCTATACTATCTCACAAACTTTTTCGGGGAGGGGGGGGCGGTGGGCTGGAACCTGGCCACAGTCTTGGGGCACGAACAGCAGCAGAGTCCAGCAAGCATTCCTGGGTGCAGCTGACATTAGACCATTGCTTGGTGAGACCCTCCCGCAGAGGGGCAGAATGCATCAAACCACTGCAGTCCTTCAGAAGTAAGGGGCAGGGGAAAACAGCCGCATCTGAGACAAAACTCAGGAGAGAGGTACTGCCTGGGGCCTGGTCACGGAGAGTGAAAAAGCGGGGAATGGACGAAAGCTGAAGACAGAGGACAGGTGCACAATTGCTAATTGGAGAGAACAAAGTTCTCATACTAGAGACTGAGTAGCTGGGTGACGCCATTTTCATTGCTCCTGCACAAGTGCATATGCACCTATGAGCACCGCAACAATCCACCCCAGTAGCCTAGCAGCGCCATCTAGTGGAGAACAGAGCCATTACACTGAGCCCCTCCCAAATGGGCCAACTTCCCTCTTCAAGAACACAAGTCTCACTGCCTGCTTAGTTTATGGACTATAAAGCATTATACAGTCTGACTTCTGGGAGAAAACGAAGTAATTTCAGTCCTATTTCAATCTGTTAGCAGGTAGATCTATTCAATTTTCTTTCCTTTTTTTTTTCCTTTTTTACACTACTTTTCTTTTTCTTGAATACAGAAAGAGAAAAAATTCATTTTTATTTTCAATTTGTATTAAAATGTTTTCAGTTTTTTTCTATATTTTTTACTTTTGTGTTAATTTTTTCAAATACTATTTAACTTCCATCATTTTATTTTAGTCTACTTCAGTGTATTCACCTTTTCAAATTTTCAAATGATTTCCCTTTTTTCTTTTTCTTTTTTTCTCTTTTTCATTTCTTTTCTTTTTCTTGAATGCAGAGAAAAACTACATTTTTACTTTCAATTTCTATTAAAATATTTTTCTTTACTTTTTTACTATATAGTTTGATTTTATGTAAATTTTATCAAATTCTATTTTACTCCCATCATCTCATTTTAGTGTATTCATTTTTTCAAATTCACAACCGATTTCCTTTTTTCCCCCCACTTTTTTTTCTCTAATCTGTCAAACCACTTTCAACACCCATGCCAAAACACACCTAGGATCTAGCATCATTTATTAGATTTTTTTGGGTGTGTGTGTTTTTATTTTTTTAATTTTAATAGTTTTTTAATTTTAATTTATCTACCTCGTTAATTCCTTTTCTTTCTTCAAAATGACAAAAAGAAAGAATTCACCCCAAAAGAAAGAGCACGAAGAAACGACAGCCAGGGATTTAACCAACACAGCTACAAGCAAGATGTCTGAACCAGAATTTAGAACCACGATAAGAATACTAGTTGGAGTCGAAAATAGATTAGAATCCCTTTCTGCAGAGATAAAAGAAGTAAAACATAGAATGAAATTAAAAATGCTATACCTGAGCTGCAATCATGAATGGATGCAGCAGCGGAAATGATGGATGAGGCAGAACAGAGAATCAGAGATATAGAGGACAAACTTATTGAGAATAATGAAGCAGAAAAAGAGGGAGATTAAGGTAAAAGTGCATGATTTCAGAATTAGAGAAATCAGTGACTCATTAAAAAGGAACATCAGAATCATAGGGGTACCAGAAGAGGAAGAGAGAGAAATAAGGCTAGAAGGGTTATGTGAGCAAATAACAGAAGAAAAATTTCCTGACCTGGGGAAAGACAGACATCAAAATCCAGCATACACAGAGGACTCCCATTAGATTCAACAAAAACCGACAATCAACAAGGCATATCAGAGTCAAATTCACAAAATACTCAGGCACGGAGAGAATCATGAAAACAGCAAGGGAAATACAGTCCCTAACCTACAAGGGAAGACAGATCAGGTTTGCAGCAGACCTAGCCACAGAAACTTGGCAGGCCAGAAAGGAGTGGCAGAATATATTCAATGTGCTGAATAAGAATAATATGCAGCCAAGAAATCTTTATCCAGCAAGCCTGTCATTCAAAATAGAAGGAGAGATAAAAAGTTTCCCAGACAAACAAAAATTAAAGGAGTTTGTGACCACTAAACCAGCCCTGCAAGAAATTTTAAGGGGGAACTCTCTGCGGGAGAAAAGATGAAAATATATCAACAAAGATTAGAAAGGACAGGAAACACCACCAGAAACTTCAACTCTACAAGCATCATAATGGCAATAAATTCATATATTTCAGTACTCACTCTAAACATCAATGGACTCAATGCTCCAGTCAAAAGACATAGGGTAACAGAATGGATAATAAAACAAGATCCTTCTATATGCTATTTACAAGAGACCCACTTTAGACCTAAAGACACCTTCAGGTTGAAAATAAGGGGATGGAGAACCATCTATCATGCTAATGGTCAACAAAAGAAAATCAGAGTAGCCATACTTATATCAGACAATCTAGACTTTAAAATAAAGACTGTGTCAAGAGATGCTAAAGAGCGTTATATCATAATCAAGGGGTCTATCCACCAAGAAGACCTAATAATTGTAAACATTTATGCACCAAATATGGCGGCACCCAAATATACACATCAGTTAATCACAAACATAAAGATTGATACTAATACTATAATAGTAGGAGACTTCAACACCCCACTCACAGCAATGAACAGATCATCTAATCAAAAAATCAACAAGGAAACAATGGCTTTGAATGACACACTGGACCAGATGGACTTAACAGATATATTCAGAACATTTCATCCTAAAGCAGCAGAATATACATTCTTCTCCAGTGCACATGGAACGTTCTCCAGAATAGACCATATACTGGGACACAAATCAGCTCTAACTAAGTACAAAAAGATCGAGATCATACCATGCATATTTTCAGACCACAATGCTATAACACTCTAAATCAACCAAAAGAAAAAAATTGGAAAGGGAACTAATACTTGGACACTGAAGAACATCCTACTAAAGAATGAATGGGTAACCAAGCAGTTAAAGAAGAAATTAAAAAGTATATGGAAGTCACTGAAAATGATAACACCACAACCCAAAACCTCTGGGATGCAGCAAAGGCAGTCATAAGAGGAAAGTATATAGCAATCCAGGCCTTCCTAAAGAAGGAAGAAAGATCTCAGATACACAACATAACCTTACGCCTTAAGGAGCTGGAAAAAGAACAGCAAATAAAAACCAAAACCAGCAGAAGACAGGAAATAATAAAAATTAGAGCAGAAATTAATGCTATCGAAACCAAAATAACAGTAGAACAGATCAATGAAACCAGAAGCTGGTTGTTTGAAAGAATTCACAAAATTGATACACCACTAGCCAGTTTGATCAAGAAGAAAAAGGAAAGGAACCAAATAAACAAAATCAAGAATGAAAGAGGAGAGATCACAACCAACACAGCAGAAATAAAAACAGTAATAAGAGAATATTATGACCAATTATATACCAATAAAATGGGCAATCTGGAAGACATGGAAAAATTCCTAGAAACATATACACTACCAAAACTGAAACAAGAAGAAATAGAAAATTTGAACAGAAGCATAACCAGTAAGGAAATCGAATTAGTAATCAAAAATATGCCAAAAAACAAGAGTCCTGGGCCAGTTGGCTTTCCAGGGGAATTCTACCAAACATTTAAGGAAGAGTTAACACCTATTCTCTTGAATATGATCCAAAAGATAGAAATGGAAGGAAAACTTCCAAACTCTTTTTATGAACCAGCATTACCTTGATTCCAAAACCAGACAGAGACCACACAAAAAAGGAGAATGATAGACCAAATTTCCCTGATGAACACGGAGGCAAAAATCCTCAACAAGATATTAGCCAACAGGATCCAACAATACATTAAAAAAGTATTCACCACGACCAAGTGGGATTTATACCTGGGATGCAGGGCTGGTTCAACATCTGCAAGACAATTAACATGATTCATCACATCAATAAATAAAAGAAAGGACAAGAACCATATGATCCTCTCAATAGATACAAAGAAAGTATTTGACAAAATACAGCATCCTTTCTTCATAAAAACCCTCAAGAATGCAGGGATAGAAGGAGCATACCTCGAGATTATAAAAGCCATATATGAACGACCCACTGCTAATATCATCTTCAATGGGGAAAAACTGACAGCTTTCCCTCTAAGTTCAGGAACAAGACAGGAATGTCCACTCTCACCACTGTTATTCCACATGGTATTGGAAGTCTTAGCCTCTGCAATCAGACAACACAAAGAAAGAAAAGGCATCCAAATCGGCCAGGAGGAGGTCAAACTTTCACTCTTCGCAGATGACATGATACTCTATATGGAAAACCCAAAAGATTCCACCAAAAAACTGCTAGAACTGATTCATGAATTCAGCAATGTTGCAGGATATAAAATCAATGCACAGAAATAGGTTGCATTCCCATACACCAACAATGAAGCAACAGAAAGAGAAGTCAAGGAATCTATCCCATTTACAGTTGCACTAAAAACCATAAAATACCTAGGAATAAATCTAACCAAAGAGGTGAAAAATCCATACACTGGAAACTATAGAAAGGCCATGAAAGAAGTTGAAGAAGACACAAAAAAATTGAACAAGATTCCATGCTCCTGGATAGGAAGAACAAATATTGTTAAAATGTCAATACTACCCAAAGCAATCTACATATTCAATGCACTTCTTATCTAAATAACACCAGCATTCTTCACAGAGCTAGAACAAATAATCCTAAAATTTGTATGGAACCAGAAAAGACCCCAAATAGCCAAAAAGATCTTGAAAAAGAAACCAAAGCAGGAGGCACCACAATCCCAGACTTCAAGCTATACTACAAATCTGAAATCATCAAGACAGTATGGTACTGGCACAAGAAGAGACACTCAGATCAATGGAACAGAATAGAGAACTCAGAAATGGACCCACAAACGTATGGCCAACTAATCTTTGACAAAGCAGGAAAGAACATCCAGTGGAATAAAGACAGTCTCTTCAGCAAGTGGTGCTGGGAAAACTGGACAGACACATGCAGAACAATAAACCTGGACCACTTTCTTACACTAGACACAAAAATAAGCTCAAAATGGATGAAATACCTCAATGTAAGACAGGAAGCCATCAAAATCCTTGAGGAGAAAGCAGGCAAAACTTCTTGGATCTTGGCTGCAGCAACTTCTTACTCAACACGTCTCCAGAGGCAAGGGAAACAAAAGTAAAAATGAACTACTGGGACCTCATCAAAATAAAAAGCTTCTGCACAGCTAAGGAAACATTCAGCAAAACTAAAAGGCAGCCAACAGAATGGGAGAAGATATTTGCAAATGACATATCAGATAAAGGGCTAGTATCCAAAATCTATAAAGAACTTATCAAACTCAACACCCAAAACACAAATAATCCAGTGAAGAAATGGGCAAAAGTCATGAATAGACACGTCTCCAAAGAAGACATCCAGATGGCCAACCGACACAGGAAAAAATGCTGAACATCACTCATCATCAGGGAAATACAAATCAAAACCACCATGAGATCCCACCCTACACCTGTCTGAATGACTAACATTAACAACTCAGGCAACAACAGATGTTGGCAAGGATGTGGGAAAAGAGGATCGCTTTTGCATTGTTGGTGGGAATGCAAGCTGGTGCAGCCACTCTGGAAAACAGTATGGAGGTTTCTCAAAAAATTAAAAATAGAACTACCCTATGACCCAGCAACTGCACTACTAGGCATTTATCCAAGGAATACAGGTGTGCTGTTTCAAAGGGACACATGCACCCCCGTGTTTATAGCAGCACTATCGACAATAGCCAAAGTATGGAAAGAGCCCAAATGTCCATCGATGGATGAATGGATAAAGATGTGGTATACACATACACACACACACACACACACACACACACATCCCTATATTTATATACTCATATATATACACATATATACATATATATATATATATATATATATATATATATATATATATATAATGGAGTATTACTCGGCAACCAGAAAGAATGAAATCTTGCCATTTGCAACTACGTGGATGGAACTAGAGGGAACTATGCTAAGTGAAATTAGTCAGTCAGAGAAAGACAAAAATCATATGAATCCACTCATATGAGGACTTTAAGAGACAAAACAGATGAACATAAGGGAAGGGAAACAAAAATAATATAAAAACATGGAGGGGGATAACTGAAGAGACTCATAAATATGGAGAACAAACTGAGGGTTACTGGAGGGGTTGTGGGAGTGGGGATGGGCTAAATGGGTAAGGGGCACTAAGGAATCTATTCCTGAAATCATTGTTGCAGTATATGCTAACTGATTTGGATGTATATTTTAAAAAAATAAAAAATAGGAGACTGAGAGGGAAGATGGCGGCGTAGGAGGACGCTGGGCTCACCGTGCGTCCTGCTGATCACTTAGATTCCACCTACACCTGCCTAAATAACCCAGAAAACCGCCAGAGGATTAGCAGAATGGAGTCGCCGGAGCCAAGCGCAGACCAGAGGCCCACGAAAGAGGGTAGGAAGGGCGGCGAGGCGGTGCGCGCTCCACGGACTGGCGGGAGGGAGCCGGGGCGGAGGGGTGGCTTGCCGGCCAGGCAGAGCCCCTGAGTCTGGCTTGCAAAAAGCGGAGGGGCCTGACGGACTGTGTTCCAACAGCAAGCGCGACTTAGCGTCTGGGAGGTCATAAGTTAACAGCTCTGCTCAGAAAGTGGGAAGGCTGGAGGACAAAGGGAAGGAGAGCTGCTGAGCCCCCTGATGACAGAGCTCAGTTTGGTGGGGAACAAAGGCGCTCGCCAGCGCCATCTCCCCCGCCCATCCCCCAGCCAAAATCCCAAAGAGAACCAGTTCCTGCCAGGGAACTTGCTCGCTCCGCACAAACACCCAACTCTGCGCTTCTGCAGAGCCAAACCTCCGGCAGCGGATCTGACTCCTTCCTGCTGCCACAGGGCCCCTCCTGAAGTGGATCACCTAAGGAGAAGCAAGCTAAGCCTGCCCCTCCTGCCCCTGTGCACCTTGCCTACCCACCCCAGCTAAGACGCCAGATCCCCAGCATCACAAGCCTGGCAGTGTGCAAGTAGCCCAGACAGGCCACCCCACCCCACAGTGAATCCCGCCCCTAGGAGAGGGGAAGAGAAGGCACGCACCAGTCTGACTGTGGACACAGCTGTGGGCTGGGGGCAGACATCAGGTCTGACTGCGGCTCCGCCCACCAACTCCAGTTATACACCACAGCACAGGGGAAGTGCCCTGCAGGTCCTCACCACGCCAGGGACTATCCAAAATGACCAAGCGGAAGAATTCCCCTCAGAAGAATCTCCAGGAAATAACAACAGCTAATGAGCTGATCAAAAAGAATTTAAATAATATAACATAAAGTGAGTTTAGAATAATAGTCATAAAATTAATCGCTGGGCTGGAAAACAGTATAGAGGACAGCAGAAAATCTCTTGCTACAGAGATCAAGGGACTAAGGAACAGGCACGAGGAGCTGAAAAGCACTTTAAACGAAATGCAAAACAAAATGGAAATGACGACAGCTCGGATTGAAGAGGCAGAGGAGAGAATAGGTGAACTAGAAGATAAAGTGATGGAAAAAGAGGAAGCTGAGAGAAAGAGAGATTAAAAAATCCAGGAGTATGAGGGGAAAATTAGAGAACTAAGTGATACACTAAAAAGAAATAATATACGCATCATTGGTATCCTAGAGGAGGAAGAGAGAGGGAAAGGTGCTGAAGGGGTACTTGAAGAAATTATAGCTGAGAACTTCCCTGAACTGGGGAAGGAAAAAGGCATTGAAATCCAAGAGGCACAGAGAACTCCCTTCAGACATAACTTGAATCGATCTTCTGCACGACATATCATAGTGAAACTGGCAAAATACAAGGATAAAGAGAAAATTCTGAAAGCAGCAAGGGGTAAACGTGCCCTCACATATAAAGGGAGACCTATAAGACTCGTGACTGATCTCTCTTTTGAAACTTGGCAGGCCAGAAAGAATTGGCACGAGATTTTCAGTGTGCTAGACAGAAAAAATATGCAGCCGAGAATCCTTTATCCAGCAAGTCTGTCATTTAGAATAGAAGGAGAGATAAAGGTCTTCCCAAACAAACAAAAACTGAAGGAATTTGTCGCCACTAAACCAGCCCTACAAGAGATCCTAAGGGGGACCCTGTGAGACAAAGTACCAGAGACATCACTACAAGCATAAAACATACAGACATCACAATGACTCTAAACCCATATCTTTCTATAATAACACTGAATGTAAATGGATTAAATGCGCCAACCAAAAGACATAGGGTATCAGAATGGATAAAAAAACAAGACCCATCTATTTGCTGTCTACAAGAGACTCATTTTAGACCTGAGGACACCTTTAGATTGAGAGTGAGGGGATGGAGAACTATTTATCATGCTACTGGAAACCAAAAGAAAGCTGGAGTAGCCATACTTATATCAGACAAACTAGACTTTAAATTAAAGGCTGTAACAAGAGATGAAGAAGGACATTATATAATAGTGACAGGGTCTATCCATCAGGAAGAGCTAACAATTATAAATGTCTATGCGCCGAATACCGGAGCGCCCAAATATATAAAACAATTACTCATAAACATAAGCAACCTTATTGATAAGAATGTGGTAATTGCAGGGGACTTTAACACCCCACTTACAGAAATGGGTAGATCATCTAGACACACGGTCAATAAAGAAACAAGGGCCCTGAATGAGACATTGGATCAGATGGACTTGACAGATATATTTAGAACTCTGCATCCCAAAGCAACAGAATATACTTTCTTCTCGAGTGCACATGGAACATTCTCCAAGATAGATCATATACTGGGTCACAAAACAGCCCTTCATAAGTTTACAAGAATTGAAATCATACCATGCATACTTTCAGACCACAATGCTATGAAGCTTGAAATAAATCAACCACAGGAAAAAGTATGGAAAACCTCCAAAAGCATGGAGGTTAAAGAACACCCTACTAACGAATGAGTGGGTCAACCAGGCAATTAGAGAAGAAATTAAAAAATATATGGAAACAAACGAAAATGAAAATACAACAATCCAAACGCTTTGGGACGCAGCAAAGGCAGTCCTGAGAGGAAAATACATTGCAATCCAGGCCTATCTCAAGAAACAAGAAAAATCCCAAATACAAAATCTAACAGCACACCTAAAGGAAATAGAAGCAGAACAGCAAAGGCAGCCTAAACCCAGCAGAAGAAGAGAAATAATAAAGATCAGAGCAGAAATAAACAATATAGAATCTAAAAAAACTGTAGAGCAGATCAATGAAACCAAGAGTTGGTTTTTTGAAAAAATAAACAAAATTGACAAACCTCTAGCCAGGCTTCTCAAAAAGAAAAGGGAGATGACCCAAATAGATAAAATCATGAATGAAAATGGAATTATTACAACCAATCCCTCAGAGATACAAACAATTATCAGGGAATACTATGAAAAATTATATGCCAACAAATTGGACAACCTGGAAGAAATGGACAAATTCCTGAACACCCACACTCTTCCAAAACTCAATCAGGAGGAAATAGAAAGCTTGAACAGACCCATCACCAGCGAAGAAATTGAATCGGTTATCAAAAATCTCCCAACAAATAAGAGTCCAGGACCAGATGGCTTCCCAGGGGAGTTCTACCAGACGTTTAAAGCAGAGATAATTCCTATCCTTCTCAAGCTATTCCAAGAAATAGAAAGGGAAGGAAAACTTCCAGACTCATTCTATGAAGCCAGTATTACTTTGATTCCTAAACCAGACAGAGACCCAGTAAAAAAAGAGAACTACAGGCCAATATCCCTGATGAATATGGATGCAAAAATTCTCAATAAGATACTAGCAAATCGAATTCAACGGCATATAAAAAGAATTATTCACCATGATCAAGTGGGATTCATTCCTGGGATGCAGGGCTGGTTCAACATTCGCAAATCAATCAACGTGATACATCACATTAACAAAAAAAAAGAGAAAAACCATATGATCCTGTCAATCGATGCAGAAAAGGCCTTTGACAAAATCCAGCACCCTTTCTTAATAAAAACCCTTGAGAAAGTCGGGATAGAAGGAACATTCTTAAAGATCATAAAAGCCATTTATGAAAAGCCCACAGCTAACATCATCCTCAACGGGGAAAAACTGAGAGCTTTTTCCCTGAGATCAGGAACACGACAGGGATGCCCACTCTCACCGCTGTTGTTTAACATAGTGCTGGAAATTCTAGCATCAGCAATCAGACAACAAAAGGAAATCAAAGGCAACAAAATTGGCAAAGATGAAGTCAAGCTTTCGCTTTTTGCAGATGACATGATATTATACATGGAAAATCCGATAGACTCCACCAAAAGTCTGCTAGAACTGATACATGAATTCAGCAAAGTTGCAGGATACAAAATCAATGTACATAAATCAGTTGCATTCTTATACACTAACAATGAAGCAACAGAAAGACAAATAAAGAGGGGCGCCTGGGTGGCGCAGTCGGTTAAGCGACCGACTTCAGCCAGGTCATGATCTCGCGGTCCGTGAGTTCAAGCCCCGCGTCAGTCTCTGGGCTGACGGCTCGGAGCCTGGAGCCTGTATCCGATTCTGTGTCTCCCTCTCTCTCTGCCCCTCCCCCGTTCATGGTCTGTCTCTCTCTGTACCAAAAATAAATAAACGTTGAAAAAAAAATTAAAAAAAAAAAAAAGAAAGACAAATAAAGAAACTCATCCCATTCACAATTGCACCAAGAAGCATAAAATACCTAGGAATCAATCTAACCAAAGATGTAAAGGATCTGTATGCTGAAAACTATAGAAAGCTTATGAAGGTAATTGAAGAAGATTTAAAGAAATGGAAAGACATTCCCTGCTCATGGATTGGAAGAATAAATATTGTCAAAATGTCAATACTACCCAAAGCTATCTACACATTCAATGCAATCCCAATCAAAATTGCACCAGCATTCTTCTCGAAACTAGAACAAGCAATCCTAAAATTCATATGGAACCACAAAAGGCCCCGAATAGCCAAAGTAATTTTGAAGAAGAAGACCAAAGCAGGAGGCATCACAATCCCAGACTTTAGCCTCTACTACAAAGCTGTCATCATCAAGACAGCATGGTATTGGCACCAAAACAGACACATAGACCAATGGAATAGAATAGAAACCCCAGAACTAGACCCACAAACGTACGGCCAACTCATCTTTGACAAAGCAGGAAAGAACATCCAATGGAAAAAAGACAGCCTCTTTAACAAATGGTGCTGGGAGAACTGGACAGCAACATGCAGAAGGTTGAAACTAGACCACTTTCTCACACCATTCACAAAAATAAACTCAAAATGGATAAAGGACCTGAATGTGAGACAGGAAACCATCAAAACCCTAGAGGAGAAAGCAGGAAAAGACCTCTCTGACCTCAGCCGTAGCAATCTCTTACTCGACACATCCCCAAAGGCAAGGGAATTAAAAGCAAAAGTGAATTCCTGGGACCTTATGAAGATAAAAAGCTTCTGCACAGCAAAGGAAACAACCAACAAAACTAAAAGGCAACCAATGGAATGGGAAAAGATATTTGCAAATGACATATCAGACAAAGGGCTAGTATCCAAAATCTATAAAGAGCTCACCAAACTCCACACCCGAAAAGCAAATAACCCAGTGAAGAAATGGGCAGAAAACATGAATAGACACTTCTCTAAAGAAGACATCCGGATGGCCAACAGGCACATGAAAAGATGTTCAGCGTCGCTCCTTATCAGGGAAATACAAATCAAAACCACACTCAGGTATCACCTCACGCCAGTCAGAGTGGCCAAAATGAACAAATCAGGAGACTATAGATGCTGGAGAGGATGCGGAGAAACGGGAACCCTCTTGCACTGTTGGTGGGAATGCAAATTGGTGCAGCCGCTCTGGAAAGCAGTGTGGAGGTTCCTCAGAAAATTAAAAATAGACCTACCCTATGACCCAGCAATAGCACTGCTAGGAATTTATCCAAGGGACACAGGAGTACTGATGCATAGGGGCACTTGTACCCCAATGTTCATAGCAGCACTCTCAACAATAGCCAAATTATGGAAAGAGCCTAAATGTCCATCAACTGATGAATGGATAAAGAAATTGTGGTTTATATACACAATGGAATACTACGTGGCAATGAGAAAAAATGAAATATGGCCTTTTGTAGCAACGTGGATGGAACTGGAGAGTGTGATGCTAAGTGAAATAAGCCATACAGAGAAAGACAGATACCATATGGTTTCACTCTTATGTGGATCCTGAGAAACTTAACAGGAACCCATGGGGGAGGGGAAGGAAAAAAAAAAAAGAGGTTAGAGTGGGAGAGAGCCAAAGCATAAGAGACTGTTGAGAACTGAGAACAAACTAAGGGTTGATGGGGGGTGGGAGGGAGGAGAGGGTGGGTGATGGGTATTGAGGAGGGCACCTTTTGGGATGAGCACTGGGTGTTGTATGGAAACCAATTTGACAATAAATTTCATATATAAATTAAAAAAATAAATAAAAAAATAAAGAAATAAAAAATAAAACAAGTTGAAAAGAAAGAAAAATAAGTAAACATTAAAAAAAAAAAAAGAGGAACTCAGTGGGGCATCTAGGTGCTCAGGTTTGTGGTTTCCCTAAGGAAAGAGAAAAAAACCTCAAGGTACCTGACTATACCTTAGGTATGTGACAACATTCCTCAAGGCCTCGTAACATGAGACCACTTAATCAGACTACACGTTTGTGTGTTACCATATATGGGAGACAAAAAAGTAAAAAACATATAAAAAACTACACCAGGTGGCATTCAGGACTCAGGTCTTTGGGTACGAACCCAACTGAGTGGTGTCCACAGGAATAAAGTTGCTTCCTGGAAAGAAATCCCTCGGTGTCATGACTCTGTATGATAATCCTGGTACAGGTGCAGCGTCAGACTTCGGCTCAGGTCATGATCTCATGTTATCGAGTTCGAGCCCCATGTGGGGCTCTGTGCTGACAGCTCAGAGCCTGGAGCCTGCTTCGGATTCCGTGTCTCCCTCTCTCTCTCTCTGCCCCCTCCCCCACTCATACTCTGTCTCTCTCTCTGTCTCAAAAATAAATAAACATTAAAAACATAATTTAAAAAAAAAAAGAGGAACTCAGCTTGTGAGGCCTTCTTTGGTTTGGCTTTTGTCTTTTGGTTTTGTGTTTTTCACTTTTCTTTATTCCTGCCTGGAATCTTAAGATAATGCTTAGAATGTCAGCCATCCTGAAACATGAGGCTTACAGCTACATGATGAAGATATGAACAGAAAGTTAAGATTTGGGGGTTCCCAATAACATCATGGAACAGCTACAGAAGGCCTGGACTGCTAAATTGAGGCTTCTTAATATTGGGAATAATCAATTTGTTACCACTTAAGCTTTTATTTACCAGCCTTTCCTAACTAAGCCGGGCACACTTAAGGTCCATATGTTCATGAACACTCATACCTTTAAAATCCAAAAATGAAAGTTATGAGCTCTAAATTGTACATGTATAAATCATTCTCTCTAAAAGTCAATACTTGTTTTTTAAATATTGAGAGAATAAAACTTTGTGTTTTAAATTTTATTTCTATTTTTTTAAAGTTTATTTATTTATTTTGAGAGAGATTGAGAGAGAGAGAGAGAGAGAGAGAGAGAGAGAGAGAGAGAAGCAGGGGAGGGGCAGAGAGAAGGGGAGACAGAATCCCAAGCAGGTTCCACACCATCAGTGCAGAACCCAGTGTAGGGCTTGAACTCATGAACTGTGAGATCATACCTGAGCTGAGATCAAGAGTCAAATGCTTAACTGACTATGCCACCAGGCACCCCCAGAATAAAACTTTCCTAAACTTAATTTCCTCTCATATTTTGCTTTCACAATTTTCCTTCTGATTATGATGATTATACATACCAAATCATCTACAACTAGATACCCTTTTAGGATCTTATTCTAATTCTCTACGTGAAAGGGAACATATTGATGATACATGTAAATTTTAGCAGCCTTCTTTCAATATACTATAAACATTGGGATTCAGAATAAGTAACAATAAATGTGTCTCTGGCAAAGATATCAAAAATTGTTATATGACAATATATAAATTGTTTACTCCTATTAAATAAAAAGAAATACATCTCTAAACAAGTATGTCATATTCATTTCTGTAAATTAAAAGTGCTAAAACATTCTCAATACTTTTTATTAATTATGTGGGTAATTAGAACATTAGGAAAAATTACATTGAAAAACTGCCTAGGTTCCTGAAAGCATTGATTTTAGAAACAAGTTTTTTTGGAGAGGGAATTGTGTGGTATGTTTGCATTAGACATCTAGTCCCAGGAGCATTAGAAACATCAACAAGATCATTTTTGTCACGCTGGTGTTACTTTTTCACTGTAGTTGAGACATCTGACAAGCAAAGTCTCCATGCTACAATACACAAAGTCCCTTGATATCCTACGCTTTGAACAATCTTAATCCAGCGTAGTGGATTTCAAGAGTTTCAATAAATTAGAAAAACCAGGGTGGTTCTTTTCTCTGTACACATTGCACAAACAAGAATCATATTATTGCAAAGTTGAAGAGGATTAGTGATTATACCATTTGTCTTTTTATGTTTGCTTGAACATCATTTTTATTCTCAAATGAAGTAAGTTTGGGAATTCTTAACTCATATAAAAGTTGAACCATATCACAACAAAAATAAATCAGCTATTTATTTGCTTTGATTTAATGCACATGACAATATTCTAGAAAAGGTGTGATTTGGTTACACTAGAAGTTAAAGCTGAGACTTTTTCCTTGATACAATTTAGGGAGTAATCAAACTTTGAGTAACATGTATACAATTTTCTATCATCTTTTAGTTGCTACATGGTTACCTATACCCTAATCCATGTTAGCATCACCTTTTTCTTGGATTTACAAAGCAACCACATCATCAGTCTTTCTACAAATTTCTTCCCATCAATATTTCATCCATAGGTATCATTCTAAAATCCAAATCTGGAGCCCCTGGGTGGCTCAGCCAGTTAAGCTCCTGAGTCTTGATCTTGGCTCAGGACATGACCTCACAGTTTGTGGGATCAGATCCTATGTCAGGCTCTGCACTGCTTGAGATTCTCTCTCTCCCTTTTTCTCTGTCCCTCCCCCACTCTCATGTGTGCAAGCGTGCACTCTCTCACTTTCCCTCTCAAAAATTATAAATAAATCAACTTTAAAATCCAAATATAATGTCATTCCTTTCCTTGAAACCAATAGCTTCTCATTACTCTTCTACACATATTATTTAAATCTTTCCTTATGATGTATAATAACAGCTATCAACACTCTTTTTTGTTGTTAGAATTCCAACATTTATTTCCTATATGAATCTTCATGCAGCATATGTTATTATTTTCTTTGCTTAGACAAAGATATGCTCTCATACACTCCACATCACTTTCTACCCACTCTTTAAAACTTCAGTTTAGGGGCACTTGTGTGGCTCAGTCAGTTGAGCATCCAACTTTGGCTCAGGTCATGGTCTCGCCATTCCCGAGTTCAAGCCTTGGATCGGACTCTGTGCTGATAGCTCAGAGCTTGGAGCCCACTTTAGATTCTGTGTCTCCCTCTCTCTGCCTCTCCCCTGCTTGCATTTTGTCTGTTTCTCTCAAAAATAAATAAGAATGTTTAGTAAAAAAATAAAAAATAAAACTTCAATTTAATAATCCCACAGTCAATCAAATCTTCCCTAATCTCTAAGACTCAGCAATTCCCCTATTTTATGATCTCACGTTAACCTGTATTTGTCTTTTACAACTATTGTAAACAGACAACTAATTGTATATTTAGTGACTTAATGTCTGTCATCCCTCCTAGAACTTAATTTCCATGAGGCCAGTTATATGTCTGTTTTGTTCATCATCATCCTGAATAGTAGAAACTCAATAAATATTTTTTGAATATACAAATTAATACTGTTTGCCAATTCAAACACAGCCACAGCAATGACAGAAAATAAACTACTAAACTAACTTGTAATTATCATTAAAATATACCCAAAGAACTCAGTCACAGAGAAATTAGGTCGTTTATAATATACAATTACTAGTGTGCAAGCTATGTGACTTACACTTTGACCACCATCTAAAAAAGGATTTGGGATATGGGGCACCTTGGTGGCTCAGTTGGTTGAGTGTCTGACTTCGGCTCAGGTCATGATTTCATGGTTCGTGAGTTTGAGCCCTGCATTGGGCTCTGTGCTGACAGCTCAGAACCTGGAGCCTGCTTCAGATTCTGTGTCTCCTCTCTCTGGCCCTCCCTGCTCATGCTCTTTCTCTCTTTCTCTCAAAAATAAACATTAAAAGAAATTTTTTAAAGGATTTGGGATAAAATGATCAAAAGTGATATCATGTCCATAGAGGAACAAACTGAATCCGCTCTAATTTTTTTTTTTCCAACGTGTATTTATTTTTGGGACAGAGAGAGACAGAGCATGAACGGGGGAGGGGCAGAGAGAGAGGGAGACACAGAATCGGAAACAGGCTCCAGGCTCTGAGCCATCAGCCCAGAGCCTGACGCGGGGCTCGAACTCACGGACCGCGAGATCGTGACCTGGCTGAAGTCGGACGCTTAACCGACTGCGCCACCCAGGCGCCCCAGAATCTGCTCTAATTTTGCAAAGTAAAACATTCAAAAGAATCAGTTCCTTAGTATTAGTTATAATAACTTGCAATACATCTCATAATATTATTATTGAGGACCAGCAACATAGGTTATAAATGCTATGAAATAACTTACAGGCTAAATACAAGTTTTGGGTTTTTTTTTTTCCAAAATATTCAGTGAAAATTATTTCAGTCTCTTCTTTAAATATTTAAATTTTGCTCTCAATTTTTTCTTTTTCTTTTTTTTCTTTTTCTTTTTTTTTAGTTCCAAGAGTAGAATTTAGAGATTCAACACTTACAACACCCAGTGCTCATCATAATAAATGCCCTCCATAATCCCCCTCACCCATTTAGTCCTTCCCTCGCCCATCTCCCTTCTGGTAACCATCAGGTTGTTCTCTATTAAGAGTCTGCTTTTGGTTTTCCTCTTTCTGCGCCCCCCCCCCCCCCCCCAGCTCTATCCACATCGTTGTAAATCCGCCCTGAATTCTTAATTGCTATTCGGTAAGGATAGTAGATGGAGATGGAAATACTGCAATTAACCTGTAAGTTATTTCAATTGAATTTTGTCTTTAATTTTGTGAGGTAGGGAATAATATTTGTCTTTTCTAGCCACTCCTTTTGAATCCACTGATGCATAAAAGAGGAGGTAAGAGAGAGGAAAGCTAAAAGTAATGAAGGTCTTCATCTTACAAAATTGTTGGAATTTGAAGGTATCTTGGAACAAGTCCCATAAGCATTAAGAATGAACTAATCATGGGGCGCCTGGGTGGCGCAGTTGGTTAAGCGTCCGACTTCAGCCAGGTCACGATCTCGCGGTCCGGGAGTTTGAGCCCCGCGTCAGGCTCTGGGCTGATGGCTCAGAGCCTGGAGCCTGTTTCCGATTCTGTGTCTCCCTCTCTCTCTGCCCCTCCCCCGTTCATGCTCTGTCTCTCTCTGTCCCAAAAATAAATAAACATTGAAAAAAAAAATTAAAAAAAAAAAAAGAATGAACTAATCAAAGTCCTCTCTGAAGTTGCCCTGAAAGTGTGAGTTCATGAACACAGCACTGTATCTGCCCTTTAAGAATTAGGGAGCATGGGGGCGCCTGGGTGGCGCAGTCGGTTAAGCGTCCGACTTCAGCCAGGTCAGGATCTCGCGGTCCGTGAGTTCGAGCCCCGCGTCGGGCTCTGGGCTGATGGCTCAGAGCCTGGAGCCTGTTTCGGATTCTGTGTCTCCCTCTCTCTCTGCCCCTCCCCCGTTCATGCTCTGTCTCTCTCTGTCCCAAAAATAAAAATAAACGTTGAAAAAAAAAAATTAAAAAAAAAAAAAAAAAGAATTAGGGAGCATGAATAAATATGCCACTGATGCCGCATAGACACCAAAACTATCTTTGGACAGAAGGAAGCCAGAGAATGGATAATGGAACACTGCTACAAAAAAAAACAAAAAAACAAAAAACCTTAAATTTCCACAATTTTGCATACTAGCAACAAGGACCAAAAGGAACAGAAGATGACCTGTGTGTCTCTCTTCTGCCTTCTTAAATGCAAACAAGAACATCTAAATAGGAAAACCTGATTTGCTTCTTGAACCCTAAACACACATCACAGCCATAAAGGATAGAATAGGTACATATGGTTTTAAGTGTACTTAATGGCGAAAATAGTTCACCTGCACAACTCACTTCAAATATTGACAAGGCAACCTTTTATAGGATATTTTATAACCAGATGACTATGACTTTTATGCTGAGAGCACTGTTATTCTTCATGAACCTTTTAGTTCCTAACTTTAGAGTGTGTGTGTGTGTGTGTGTGTGTGTGAGTGTGCGAGTGTGTACATGTGTGTATGTTAAGTGGGGGAAGAGTAGATTCTACAAGTTGTATCCACTAGTGATCTGACATTTATCTTATTTTGTTATTTAATTACTCTCAATGTTAATTTCTTTCTTAAAGCAGTACTAGTAAGAAAAGCCCATCATTTCTACCATTTGCAAAGGCGTTTTTTGTCAGGATACACACACAGACACACACACACACACACACACAAATATATAAATATATATGTTATTTTAATTAATGTCCAATTTTATTTATTACACACACCAAGTGGTAATTATTAATTTCTTATAAGAGATGAGGAACCAGAAACATCAAGAGATAAAATTAATCTTCCCTATGTATATTGTATCATTATTTCCAATACCCAAATAGTCCAAGTGTCCATCAATAAATGAATGAGTAAAGAAGATGCGACATATAGATATATATATTGGAATATTATTCAGCCATAAAAAAGAATGGAGTCTTGCCGTTTGTAACAACATGAATGGAGCTAGAGACTATAATGCTAAGTCAAATAAATCAGTCAGAGAAAGACAAATACCATATGATTTCACCCATGTGGAATTTAAGAAACAAAACAAATGATGGGGCGCCTGGGTGGCTCAGTCGGTTGGGCGGCTGACTTCGGCTCAGGTCATGATCTCACGGTCTGTGAGTTCGAGCCCCAAGTCGGGCTCTGTGCTGACAGCTCGGAGCCTGGAGCCTGTTTCAGATTCTTTGTCTCCCTCTCTCTGACCCTCCCCCGTTCATGCTCTGTCTCTCTCTGTCTCAAAAATAAATAAACGTTAAAAAAAATTTTTTTTTAAAAAGAAACAAAACAAATGAACAAAGGAAAAAGAGAGAGAAACAGAAAGACAAACCAAGAAACAGACTCCAAGAAAACAAACTGATGGTTACCAGAGGAGAGGTGGGTGGGGGATGGGTGAAATAGGTGATGGGGATTAAAGAGTACATTTATCATAATGAGCACTGAGTAATGTATAGATTTGTTGTATATTTTGTTGCACTATATTGTACACCTGAAATTAATATAACACTGTATGTTAATTATGCTGAATTTTTAAAAACTTAATTAAAAAATGTAAGAAAATTTTTCTAATGGCATGCAACAGAAAAGAAATAAAATGAAAGCATAATATAACAACCACATTGAGATCAGTATGTCCTTATTAGGCTAAACTATCAAATCCTTAATACTCAAAGTAGATTGGTACCTAATAATACTATTGTTATTACCCTAACATTACTAAATATAACATACAATGAAATTTTAATCAATTTAAAGCAAATAGAAAACAGGGATAATTTGGGATCCTTTGTATGTATGTGTGGTATAATACCTAGCCATTAAATGTTTAAAAATTTTTCTCATACTGACACAAAAAACAAAGCTTGTTAGCCTCATAAAATGTCATGTCCAGACTGAGAGTACAAGGTCCAGAACTAAAGTTTCTTTTTTGAAAAGTTAAAGTTGGAATAGAATTTAAAATATGGCTTAAATAATATCTAAAATGAGTAATGGACAAATAAAGAGCTCCATGTTATAAGTATTATTTAAATATAATCTTTCAGGGTACCTGTGTGACTCAGTCTGTTGAGCGTCCGACTCTTGATTTCAGCTCATGATTCCAGGGTCATAGGATCAAGACCAGCATCAGGTTCCACATTTAGTGTAGAGTCTGCTTAAGACTCTCTTTCTCTGTCTCTTTCCGTCTGCCCCTCTCCCCTACTGGTGTTCTTTCTCTCTCTCTCTCTAAAATAAAAAATAAATAAATAAAATATAATTTTTGTATACAATTTAAATTTAAAAAATATATTGAACTTTACAAAAATGTTTATTATAAAGTTTAAGAAAGAAGAGGAAAACAGTAAAACTGGGAAATGGTCCAATTTTTTCACTTAAAAATATTTATTAACATATAAAATGTTCCAGATATTATTTTGAGCACTGGGAGGTTAAAACACTGGCAAAAGTTGATATTCACTGAATGTTATATTAGTAAGAGATCCAGGCATTAATCAAATTATCACAAAACAAATGGAAAATTATAATTGTGATGAATATATTAAGCAGGGTACATGATGGTGTGAAATCACATTACAATGACAGCTGATCTTGTCTGTGGATTTTGGAATGGTTTATCTGAGAATTAAATTTAGTTAAGAGTTGACTCAGTGAAGGTTTGGGCAACAGAAAATGAATAACAGGTAAAAGAAATAAGAGTGGATTCAACAATATAAAATTTTAAAAGCCAGGTTAACACTATAATGAATTATTTGTCTTTCTGTGTGTGGTATGGGAAGTTCCTCAGTTGGAGAATGAAGGATGTTCACCCACACATGCACATGCATGCACACACACACACACACACACACTCCCAACCATATGATACACAGATAGATAACATACACATATACACATATATATTATATATATAAATGAAAGATCAAATGGAATTATTCAAGAAGTTTGGAGAGAATGAAAAACATAAACTCAGCTCCACAGTCTTAGTAGAGAATAGCCCTGACTAGTGGCCAAGAAGGATTTTCTTTCTTTTTTGGTTCATTTGTTTTCATTTTCCTTTTTTTTTTTTTTTCACTTTTTAGAAATAATCTATTGATCAATTAGTCATGTAGTTTAACGTTAATATAATTAATTGATAACCCAAAAGTGCACTCATGGCTAAATGTTTTTAAGTATTGAAAAATTTCTTGACTTATGCTTACAGTGCTAAATATGGTTACATATTAAATATTAATTACTTAATGTTTAATAAAATTTTATGGTGCATATGAAGCAATAAAGAAAGTTTTAACTTATTAATGTCAAATTAGTAATTATTTCATTAATATTTTATATGTTCCTATAAAGTTCTGTCACTCCCACCCCCTAAGTGTGTGATTGGCTCTGTTCACAACCCAGGTTTAATTAAAGAATTCAAGACTTGCTTCCAGCGTTATACAATTTCCAATTTAAAAAAATCCTATTTCTCCAATGAACACTTGCTACAGAAAAACAATATAGACTTTGCAAGCCAAGAGATACATTTGTAATTTCTAACCACCACTACTTGCATGAATAAATCACTTAATTTATCTCAGCTCCAATTTTGCCTCTGAAAAATCGACTTTATAAAATTAAACTTCAGGGTTGTTTTGAGAATGAAGATAATGTTTTAAATTACCTGCCACCCTTGATGTGCTTACTAAATTTGCCACAATAGATGCACTATGGTGGAAAGAGAATTAGGCTAGGGATAATATGATTTGGGTTTAAGCCCTGGCAAAAGCAATTATCTATCTGATTTCTTTATATGACACTTAACTTCTGAGAGTCTGTTTCCTTATGTTTAAAATAGAATAAAACCTGCCCCACCTTTCTCTGAACATCAGGTGAGATATTATAGGAGACAAGGTGGCAAACCTAAACGGATGCTGTAGATATAGGACCTAGGAAATCTCCTCCCAAGGTATTTGTGTCCATGGTATTACTTGGCCAAGGATAGCGAAAAAGAAGTAGATAGTCTGGACCTACTCAATGACACTCCAAATACTAGGAAAAAAGAAAAAAAAATCTTTCACTTCCACTATTTCCTATTCTATCATTCACCCCCACAAAACCCCAGGACTTCATCCTTGCTTAAAATCACAACCCTTGAGGGAGGGTAGGGTGGGTGATGGGTATTGAGGAGGGCGCCTGTTGGGATGAGCACCGGGTGTTGTATGGAAACCAATTTGACAATAAATTTCATAAATAAATTAATAAATAATAAATAAATTAAAACATAAAAAAACTGAGAACCATAAAAAAAAAAATCACAACCCTTGTCGGAAGGAGAAAACATAGTGGCATCCAAAGGGATCTGTGTTGTATTTTACATCATGGTCAATGTGTACTAGTTAGCCCAGTGATGTCCTACTGCTCTATTGATGAGCTATGATTCTCCTTGTTACTAGGTCCTGAAAACAAGAGAATCCCTACTGATGATGGTAATTTTACGTCAATGTTAATTTATTTTTATCTAGTGATAATGACATATAAAATGAATGTGAATATATTTTCCTTTTTAAAACAAAAGACATGAGGACAGGAGATACATTGCCCCAAAGAATAAAGTCTTATGTTTATATTATTTGGAATTATATAACTGTTTAAATGATATCTGAAATCTGCATGAAAAGCCGTAGAGGAAACTGACAAAAACAAGTGAAAACACCTTCATGGTTCTAAATTATTGCCTTTTAAATTCACATAATTCCCCTGGTTTTAAGTTTCTCATATACCTGCATTATATAGGATATGTTTAAATGATAAGAGAGTAAGGACCTTCCCCATCTTATTTAACACTACTACCTCAGCACATACACTCTTGTACATTTGTGTACATATCACACACAATATCAAGTACTATCAGCAGCATTATATGGAACAAAACTTACTGGCAACACTCCTCTAGTTAAGATTGCATTTTTAAAGACAGTATACAGCCTTTGCTTTTCATTCTCAGAAGATTCTTGTGTTGCTAGAACTATGCCAGCAATTTCAATTTTATGTAGAAAAAAATACTTGTGACGAAAAGAAGAGGAAAAGAAAGAAATTTGGAAGACAACGGATTTAAGTGAAAAAGAAACAATGAATTTCTCTCTGGGACCACGTATTATTTGCTAAAAATGCCTGTTGTGCATACCTTAGACACTGAAGCTTATTAATATTCAGGAAGCCCAAATGAAAGTAGATATGCACACTCAAATTTAAAAATAGAAGATTTATGAAAGGAAAATCCTCCTGTGACTTGACACAAGTTCAGATTTTGCCTTTGACCAAAATAAACGAACATGAGTTCGCCTGAGCATTATAATCGATTAATCCTGGATCAATTTCAGCAAGATGCATTTCAGATGGCAGAAGGATAATTATTAGAAAAGTGTCCTTTCAGATTAATGGTTTATGATATCCATTACCTTATGTTTTGCTAGTATGACTTTTTAAAATATTATTTTATTGAAGATTAGGGGACAAACAAAAGACCGAGAAATTGAGCTATCTCAAGGGTTTGAAATAAATTTCATATCTGTCATCGCTAATACATGAGAAACCAAGTAATACATGTTTACGCGGCAGTAGAAATCCCAACAAATTATATTAACTGTTTTGTATTATTCATATGTACCCTTGTGAATTTGATTTCTTTCCAAAAAATTTCAAGTCTCATTTTTAGAGCCATAGCTAAAATGCAATGCCTGATTTCTGTTGGATATTATATATCCTTTTCTAATAATATTTTATTCTTGTCTGTAGAATCCTTTTGAAGTTTAATTGAATAAAAGGTAAATATTATTATTTTTAAATAATAAATCCCAAATTTTCATGAATTATTTAACTATTGAAACAAAAATCATAAAATTAGAGGATTCCACATACATTTCCTGAGACTTTCTTTGTGGCTTTTGGAGATTCTTGGTTCTTAGGATTACAAAAACAAAAGAATCTCAATGATTTCATAATTTATTAAAAGAAATAAACTCTCTCCTACAAGTAATTATCAAAGCGAACAAAACTATGAATTCAGCATTATAAACTATGATGCAGCCTTATGAAGAACACTCTCTGCAGAGACGAAGTACACAAAGTGTACAATAAAGTATATTTTCTGTGGGAAGTGAAGTAAGGGTGTCACAGAGAAAAACGGATGGAAATGTTGAGGAAAAGCTTTATGGGAACCCGATTGTTCTGCAGAAATGAGAATAGGCTACGATGTCAGAAATACATGTAAACTCAGTATGACATTGTAACTTCTATGGGTTTAGTGAACTTACTCTTGTGTACTTGGTGTGTTCCAGAAGTCAATAGCATCTTTTTTACAGAGATCATGGAGCAAATTTGGAGTTGTACCCAAACTACCTGGCACATAGAGGTTTGGTCATTTCTAACCACTTACATTTTATTCACAAAGGAAGTATTATTTGAATTAATACTGCAAAATGACTCCTATTTCTCCTGATGGAATATTAAGAATGTTAATTTCAATTTGAGAGAAAACATAAGCAATATGTAGAAATAGAAATGTAGCACATGCACATGGAATATCAAATATTCTGTTATGACTAGAAGCTGTACAGAAAAAGTGGTGGGGGGAGGGCAGATAAGGCTGGAAAATAGACTAGGTCCTGACAGTAAAAAATTTAAATCCCTTGCTCATAAGTGTGGATAAGACTGTGTAAACAGTGGGAATCCGGAATGATTGATGGAGGGCTCAAATGGGCTGTGATAAGTTATCTGTAAATAAAATTTATTTTCTTAGTCAGTAATATGAGCAATACCATCACATGAGGATCTGCCTATTGGTCTATACTGTATATTGAATAAAGACCCAAAACACTTTAGCCAGTGCCATGTTACTTTCAGTGATATATTCACACTTTGTATTTTTCCTTAAAAAAAAACATAAAATATTACAATGCACAAACAACAGAGAAAGTAAATAACTGAAACCTGTGTAAGAATCAAGTTTAAGTAAATGTAAACATGTTGTCATCTTAAATTAGAACTGTCAGAGATTGACTTTGGCCATGAGAGCATGAGGCGCTCCACTGAACTGCTCTCCAGGGAAACTGTTGAAAATTATCAAAACACACACACACACTATTGAAAACCTTTGCAAATGGTCCTAAGAATAACAAACAAACGGGGAAGAAATCTTTCAAGAAAATCTACAATTGGTAAGAAAGAGGAGATATGTTGTTTGAGTCTAGACCATTTCCACCCTCCATCTCAAGAAGACAGATATTCTACTCCAGAATACAGCAGCCAAAAACACAAGGATCCACTTCTCAGCTCCCAGTTACAGAGTGTTCTCCCCAAGAAACAGGATGTCAGAATTTCTCATCCAGCCCTAGCTGCATATTGCAAAGGCTAAATCCCGTGGTATTGCAGTCGAGAGAAAACCAGAGTGGCTTTACTAATACTAGACAAAGTAGACTTCAAAACAAACACACAAATAAAAATATTACTAGACTTAAAGAATGTTTTATAATGATAAAGGGGTCAATTTGTCAGGAAGATGCACCCAACATCAAAGCACATAACCATACAAAGCAAACATTTACAGATCTGAAGGAAGAAAGAGACATCAGTCTAAGAAGAGTGGGAGACCTCGTACCCCACTCTTAACAATGAACAAATTGTCAGACAGAAATCAATAAGAAGACCACAAAACTAAACAACACTATATACCAACTGTAACTAACAGACACATATAGAACATTCCACCACAAGCAGCAAAAGACACATTCTTCGTAAGTGCACATGGACCATTCTCTTGCACATGCTAGATCACAAGACAAATCTTAACAAATTTAAGAACACTGAAATCATTTCATGTCTCTTTTCTAATCCCAAGACAAGGAAACTAGAAATCAATAAAGAAAATGAGAAAATCTAAAAATACATGAATATTAAACAAAACACTCAAGTAATCAAAGGGTCAAAGAGAAATAAAAAAGAAAATTAGAAAAAACCTTAAGGCATATGAAAATAAAAATACAAAGTATCAAAATTCATGGGATGCAGGAAAAATAGTACTAAGAGGGAATTTTATAGCAATAAATGCTTATGATAAGAAGTAAAAACTATCTCAAACAAACCCAACTTTATGTCAAAAAAAGAACAAAGAACACACTATACCCAAAATTAGCAGAAAAGAGGAAATAATTAAAATTAAAGCAGAAATAAATGAAATACATACTAGGAAAATAACAGAGAAAAATCAATGAAATTAAGAGTTGGTTTTTTGAAAAGAAAAATAAAAACAGCCAACTCTTGGCTAGATTAAGAAAAAAAGAAAACTCAAATAAATAAAATCAGAAACAAAAAAGGAGACATTACAAATGATACCACAGAAATAAAAAGAATCATGAGAGTCTATTATGAATGGTTACACACCAACAAAGTGGACAACCTGGAATAAAAGGATAAAAACCTAGAAATTGGTGGTGGGAATTTAAATTTGTGCAGCTACTATGGGCACAGTATGGAGGTTCCTCAAAACTAAAAAATAGAATTACCATTTAATCCAGCAATGCCATGGATGTGTATATATTCACAGGAATTGAAGTCAGGATGTTGAAGAGATATCTGTATTCCTCATTGCAGTATTATTCACAATAGCCAAAATATGGGAACAAACTAAATTTCCATTAATAGAGTAATGCATAAAGAAAATGCAGTAGATACATACAGTGGAATATTATCCAGCCTTCAGAAGAAAGGAATCCCTGCCATTTGTGACAACATGTATGGACCCAAAACATTATGCTAAGTGAGATAAGCCAGACACAAAAGGGCAGATCCTGCGTGATTCACTTTTATGAGGAATCTAAAATATCAAACCTATAAAAAAAAGTAGAATAGTGGTTGCCAGATGCTAGGGGAGGGAGAAAGGGGGAGATATAGTCAAAGGATACAAAGTTTCAGTTACATAAATGAGTAAGTCTAGAGATCTACTATACAGCATGAGGCCTATAGTCAACACTGTATTGTATATTTAAAAATTTGTTAAGAGGGTAAATCTTATATTAAGTGCTCTTACCACAACAGAAGATCCAATACAAGAAAACATGGGTTTGGGAAGGAGACTTCTGGAAATGATGGATAAATGGATAGCCTTGGTTGTGGTGATGGTTCCATAGGTGTATACTTATCTCCAAACTCATCAAGTTGTATGCATTAAATATCTATAGGTTTTTGTATGTCAATTGTACCTCAGTAAAATGATTAAAAAAAAAACCACTATGTCTTCTGTATTTGTAAAGCATATAGGGATAAGGAGGAATGGCTTACAAAGATTCACTAGGAAACTTTTGGCGTGATGATTACATTATTATCTTGATTGTGGTGATGGTTTTACAGGTGTATACATATGTCAAAATTTATCAGATTGTGTATTTTAAATGTCAAGTACTTGCCAATAAAAAAAGGAAAAGAAAAATTTTAAATCAATATCCAAAGTCACCTGAGGAAAATAACACTCTACACATGTCTGCTGCTTCTATAACAACATTAAGAGGAAAACTGATAATTGAAAAATAAATGTATTCTATGTCCTACCTTGAAGACCAAATTGTTGCTAGAGCTGTGACCTTTGAAATCTTCAATTACTTATTAGTAACCGAATTTTACCTCTGGGTTTCTTTACAGAGCTTGCCCAAAAACTCATATCAATCTCTGAGCAAAAGGTCAGAGTGTTCTCCCATGTAGTATGGGTTTTCATTATTTCCTTATAAACTACGACATTTTGAAAATGTCAGCATCAGAGAAAACTTGAATGTTTTTTATTCTTTCTTTTTGATATATAGTATGAGATATATTACATGGAAAACATATGAAATTATTATATATATATATATATATATAATACATACATATTAAATACATATGAAGATATGCATCAGAAGAACACATAGAGAAGAAAGCCCTGACTAGGTTTTTAGTAAGTTGTGGTCCTCATTTTACTCTTTTTCTGTTATTTCATAATAACTAATTGAAATAGTTGCTGCAATTAGGTGTCTACTGAATAAGCAGCATCTGAAAGATGAATTAGTATTGCCTGTTAATGTTTGTTATCCTAACAGTGAGATAGGGTGATTAACATCAATGTATGAATCATAAGTCTTGTGATTAGATGTAAAATTAGCATGCATGACACTACACTGTATCCATACAATAATATTACATGCACTCTATGGTGTTAAAATATTACAACACATGAATACCAAGGGAAACAAACTTTAGCATCTATTAACTACTGATCACCAGAGATGACTCAGCTGGAATACATCATTCCTACCTAATAGAGAAACTGCTATAGAACATGCCTTCTACTGTAAACTACTATAAAATCAGAACATTTCCAGGCAACAAAGATCCCAATGCAGGCATACGATTGCTGAGAGAAAAAAAAACTCACGATTTTAGACTCATGTTTAGACCAGATTCCTGCCTGGGAGCACTTTTCACTGTGTAGTGGAGGGAGGTTAAGTCCAAACAAGACACAACAGTCTCACCACACTGAGGATGCAAAGGTCAAGTGTGGAGAGGAGATAGGATTCTCAGGGTCTAGAGGAGAAAGAGCTGTGCAAAAGAAGGGCATCAGATACTTGCATGAAGATCCTTCGTGGCTCCTGAGTTAAGAGCTGGGTTGCAATGTACAAGTCAAGAAAGACTCCATGAGAACTACCTGAGAATGGCTGCCTTAGGTTTGAAAGCCAAGAAGGTGGACCAGAGATCACTCAGTATAGGAATAGGTCAGTGTTTAGGTCCAGCCAGAATTGAGAGGTTCTTCTGAACTTAAAAGACCCAAGTTTAGGAGTCAAATAAAGTTCATTCCTTATTACCGAGGAAAAAAGTAAAATAGATATGTCCAAGCAAAGAATGAAATTAAGCCAAACAGGATCCAGAGGATTCTCCAGTAACTCAACTCCATGCACCAACAAAGCACAACAATAAAACAGGAGAAAGTCTACACATCTGAGCAACACCAGTGAACTAACTGACTGACATCTGTAAAATTTTAGACCCAACAAGACAGAAGATGAGTCTTGATAGTTCCATATCTGGTTTTTTAAATAATTTTGTATGTGAAAACTTAAAAAAACCTCAAGACACAGATAGTATCACTGGTAACTTATATCAAATCATAGCAAATATTTAAGGAATTAGACATCTAAGGAAGATATGATATCAGTACATCAGTAATACAGATGTGACTCAACTAATATGTTCTGCTCACCATCTCCTCCCATTCAATTCCATATATATTCTTTCCTGACATCTTTTTATTGTAGAAGAATATGAAAAATATTAATACAGTTATGAAGACACACATTCTGTGGCAGAAACCAGCTAGTTATTTGTGAACATTCATTTTATCTTGACACTGTTAGATCTTATTGCCCAGACTCCTTACAGAATCTGACACGGTTGTTTTCACCAACAGAACAAGAATAGAATTGGCACATGTTACCTCTAGCCAAGGTAGCTGAAAGCATGTGTAACTTCCCCAGTCTGAATGGTACTTACCTACTAGCCAGACCAACAGAATTCAGTCCTTGAAACATAGAAGAGCCACAGGTACAGAAAACCTGACCTCCTGACACCTGCATAGTTAGAACACCTTTATTCCAATGATTCATTTGCATATTGGTCTGTAATGTGAATGAGGAAACCTCATAACTTTAATTGTGGTAAGCCACTAAGATTTTAGGTTTGTTTTTATAGCACTTAATCCACCCTAACTAAAAACACTTCCATACTTTACCTCCTCATGCCAAACACTGTAGCTAAACATATCCTTAAGAAATATAATCTTTTATAATTTTTAAATCACTAAATTTTCTCTTTCAGTGCAATCTTCACCTACTTAGATAAGCCTTTTATGTGAACCTCTCTTAATTCTACTGGTTACATTTTACTTAGAATGAACTCTCTTACCTATTACTGGCAAATTCACAGAAATTCTCCTTTTATTATTCAGAGGCAATCCTATAGCTATTAAGGAGTCACTAATATCTTCCCTTTCATGTAGATTTATATGTTTCTCTGCACACAATGAGCCTCCATTGGATCATGTGCAGGTATAGCATCTTACAACTATTGCCCTCAGGAAAGGAAGTTATTTCTAAACATGACATCGCTCGTTGAAAGTACATAATCCTAAATTAATAGTAGAGGTATATTAACCAGATTTTCTTTCATTAAAAGATAGATGAACAAGCTGGAGGTAATATAATGTAGTAGGAAAAGACACTGCTCACAGATTCTGGGAGTGGGCTCACAAGTCTAGTTTCGATATTACAAATATCTCCTTAGGCAAGTCTCCTTAATATAGGAGTCTAACTGTCCTCACAATTACATGACAGCAGCTAGTAGATAACATTTATTGAGATCCATTGCTGTGTAACAAATTACCCCCAAACTTAGGGCTTAAAACAACAAACACTAATCATCTCACAGTTTCTGTAGAATCGGAACCTAGGCCTCATGTTGCAAGCTTGGTAGAGAAGAGCAGCAGCTGCCGAGAAAGCCCTTCCTAGATCCTTCTTCCCTATCTCTTCCACAAATCAAAGACTTCATCTGCTGGGGAAAACAAACAAACAAACAAACAAACACTGTCTCCCTTAGGCCATTAGGGAAAACCATTATATCTAAGGAATGGAAGACAAAAAATCCACTCCTAGAGCTGGGACAGAAATCCATCCTGGGTAGAGACCTATTTTTGGGCATGAAATAGTATTACAGAGAATGTCCTATATCTAATACTGAGGTTTAATCAGAATAACAGAGGGGTGATTGGGTGGCTCAGTTGGTTAAGTGTTCCACTTCAGCTTGAGTGATGATCTCATGGTTCATGAGTTCGAGCCTCACATCGGGCTCTCTGCTGTCAGCACGGAGCTCGCTTTGGATCCTGTCTCCCTCTATGCCTCTCTCTCTCTCTCTCTCTCTCTCTCTCTCTCTCTCCCCCAAAATAAATAAATAAACATTTTTAAAAAAAGAACAACACAAGATGCCCTGTGCCCAGTACCTCCAGGTATCAAATGGTCTACTGTAGAGAGATTGGCAAGAATGTGGAGAGAGATCCTCTCTGAGATGCAACATAAAGAAAATCCCTAATTTGAGGGGTGCATAGATACTGAGATAAACCTACTGACAAACCAATCTAAACCAACACTAAACATAAGTTAATACTAGAACTATTTGAGGCCTATGGTATACTAAAGATAACAAGAGAAAAAACACAATCCAACGTAGCTCAACTCCTAACTAGCTTGACTCAAAACCCCATTTTTAAGGGTCTTGCAGAGTAAAAGGCAAGCCCATTTCCAGATAAGACTGTTTATCTCAGCTTCCACTATACTACATCTAATTTCCAGATTTCAACAACAGTAATACACTATAAAGAGATAAAGCAATCAATAGGACAATACCCACTGATGATTCAATACCCACTGATATTTCAATATCAGTGATTTTTTTTATTTTTTTTAACGTTTATTTATTTTTGAGACAGAGAGAGACAGAGCATGAACAGGGAGGGGCAGAGAGAGAGGGAGACACAGAATCGGAAACAGGCTCCAGGCTCTGAGCGGTCAGCACAGAGCCCGACGCGGGGCTCGAACTCACTGACCGTGAGATCATGACCTGAGCCGAAGTCGGACGCTTAACCGACCAAGCCACCCAGGGGCCCCTCAGTGATTTTTTAAATTATGATTATTAATTATGTTGAAGGATCTAGAGAATTAGTGTGCATGATGAAAATATTAATTTTAGCATAGATGAAAACTATAAGAAAGAATGAAATAGAATTACTCAAAATAAAAAAAAAAAAAGATTTGGTAGTAAGTAATAAAAAAAAATGCCTTGACAAGCTCACCATTGGCTTAATGTAGACAAGAAAAAAAATCAGTGACCTTGAAGTTATATGGAAGATATATCAACATAGATCAAGAGAAATTATTCAAACTGAAATACAGAGAGAAAAAGGAGATTCAGGGTGGGGTCTCTCAAGAGCAAACATCCTCAGAGGTAAGAAGCAGAAGCTGCTAAGAGGCACAGCATTACTCTGACCTTTACTGTTGGCCAAAACAGGCACAATTTCTGCCCAGACTCAAGAGGGCAGAGAAAGGCACTATAGCTCTTGATGAGGAATGAGCCAGTGTTACATTGCATAAGAGCATGTGGGATGGGAGTTATATTGCAGCAATCTTTGTAAAATATAATCTGTCACATTAATACTTATTGACTTTCTAGCATGTAAAATTGCTGGGTGTCTTAAGATAAGTAGCCCCTGAATTGGCTAACCATATGGAATGGAGAGTTTGGAAACAAAAATTCAAATAACATGATAGAAGGTAGAATGTGCCAAGTAGCACAAGCAAAAACAGAGTGCTGTGGAGCTTCAAAGGAAATAGTCAGCATTCCTGTGGGAAGAAATTTAAAAATAACACATGCCACAGTTGGAATGTGAGATGACCCTTCAAGGGACAGAATACAATTTTTACAGAAAACAGGAAGGAACATAATATCCAGTGAATATTCTAGTTTGTAGAAACAAGGAAGAAGAAAAATAAAAAGATGGGAAAAGCTTCTGGAATTTTTGTAGGAAACAGGAAATAATAGTGTTTATAAAAGAGCACTGAAAGTTTAAAAGCAGACATGTACATGGATATTATAAGGCAGAAGGAAGGAACCATCAACAGAGGGCTAAGGATGCTCTGCGAAGTATTCTGTGTATCTTACGTAACCGAGCTCCTATCATCTTCATAGCCATCCTACACGTTTTAGTGCAAATAAAGGAAGTAGGGCTCTCAGAGCTTCAAAAACTTGTCCAAGGTAGAATAGGGAGTCAACTCATGTGCAGTTTGGGAGCCCATATTTTATAGATTTCACCACAAGCCTCCCCCCGAAGGAATCTGAATTGGCGTTTTGTGGAAATTAATAGAAGGGTGTGGACAAGAAGGCAAAATGATTTTAATTATGCTATTTAAAGATGTGAATAGCTTGAAAAGAGAACCCAAGGAAGACAGGGAGACCAACCAGGAGGCCACTACAACATTCTGAGAGATGTGGGACCTTAAATTATGACAAGGCAGAAAACATTGAAAATTGAAACAGTTTTAAAGGGACTTGCAGACTCAACATAAGATTTAATGGCCAATTGTACCTGGGTGTATGAGATATAAGGAGAGCAGTGGGTCAACAGAGCAGAAGAAGGGGATGATCAGTACAGATTTAGTCAGAGAAGACACTGGAAGATATATTTGGTCCTAGAGATATTGATGAATTAAAAAAAAAAGATCAATTGTAAAAATAACGACCAACAACAATCAACATTACCAAAAGAGAGATACAATGACAACACAGAAAAGACATGAACAATAGCCTTGAATATTAAGAGAAGGATAAAAATTGTCTGAAAGCTCTGTAGGCTTAGCGACCAAAAATATATGAGAAGCAGGTGGAGTTTATGATTGACCTGGCATGCAGTTTTATTACCTGCAAAGAGTTCTGAGTATTTATAAATGAGCCAGCTATAAAACCTTCAGCAATATCTTACTGTTTCTCATCCAGCAGAGGCCCTTCATAACTGAAATATTAAAAAGTGAACCTATGTCACAATTCCAAAGTTTTACTAGTCTATTTCTCTCAAAGAATGATCCAATATTTTTATGGTAGGCAGATGGTCATTTTTCAGTGAAACACCCACCTCCACTTACTGAGAAACAAAATGAATGGGGTAACATTTCTTCCAGATTTTTCAGCATGGTCACTTCTCTTGTGAACTATTGATTCATAAAGTAATACTGTGTTTCTAAAGTAATTTTAATTAAAGTCAATATTATATATTACCTTAATTTTGTTCTTACAGTTCCCCTGATAGGAGGTAAATTATGATATTGTATTCTATTATCTCCATTAAATAATTGTGGAAAGTGCTACTTAGAAGAAATAATTATCTTACCCAAAGTTTTAAAAGTGTTGGTAAAACTGGAACAAATATTAAAACCCAAGATTCCCAATGCCCAAAACTGATACTTATTCTTAACTGAAATACTTTTTTGTCATTAATAAAAGCAAGATCATATTTACCTAAATAATATTTTATTCCATGCCTATGCCAAACATATTTAAGTCTGAAAATTCTTTGTCCCTGTGAAACATATGCTAATATATATTCATATATGTGAATTTATTCATATATATATTCCCCATATATTTATACTTAAATACCAGATTTATATTTAGTATTTATATACAAGGAATTAAAACAGTGTGTATATACAACAAATACTAATTATTTCCAAATATGATCTTAGGGAAACCAAATGAAAGTTGGAAATTCATTTATTTTTTAATTGTATTTAATTTTATTTATTTTATTTTGTTACTTTTTTTTCTTTGAGAGAGAGATAGACAGAGTGCACGCAAACAGACAAGAGGGGCAGAGGGAGAGAGAGAGAATCCCAAGCAGGCTCCATACTCAACTCAGAGCTCAATTCCAAGACCCTGGGATCATGACCTGAGCTGAAATCAAGAATCAGATGCTCAACCAACTTGAGCCACCCACGTGCCCCAAAAGTTGGAAATTCAAAGTCAGATCAAAACAGGGCACCTGGATGGCTCAGTCAGTTGGGTGTCCAAATTCAGCTCAGGTCATGATTTGGGGTCTATGAGTTCGAGCCCCATGTCAGGCTCTGTGTTGACAGTTTAGAGCTGTCACTCTCTGTCTCATGTTCTGTTTTTCTTTGTCTCTCAAAAATGAATAAATGCCAAAAAAAAAAAAATTCTGGAGCACCTGTGTGGCTCAGTTGGTTAAATGTCCAGCTTTGGTTCTATTCATGATCTTGTGGTTGGTGAGTTAGAGTCCCGAGTCAGGCTCTGTGATGACAGCTCAGAACCTGACGCCTGATTCCGATTCTGTTTCCCTCTCTCTTTCCCCACCCCCCACTGTGCTCTCTCTCAAAAAACAAACATTAATTTAAAAAATAATTCCAAGTCAAATCAAAACTAAGATTATACCAATATTGGACTTCTTGATTCATGCTACTGTAATCTGTCCACTTTTTGCAGGGGAGGGGATATGTTGTTACACCCATAATGCCCATAAGAGAGCATGAGTTCTGACTGAGATCATGGCCTTCTTAATTTGATTCACTGACATAAGCAAAGGTTTCCTTTGGTGATAGTCCTACTAAAATTGCATCACTAAATCTAATCATTATGAAACACCAGAAAAATGCCAACATAGGGACTTTTTTATGAATGGCCTGTAATTTTCAGAAATTAAGACATGAAAGCCAAAGAAAAACTCAGGACATGTTCTGGAGTAAAGACATGAGAAAGAATCACAATTAAATGTAATGCTGCTTTGAATTGTATCTTGAATCATTGAGGTTTTTTGTCTTTATAAAAAATTAATGGAACAGTTACAAAATTTTAGTGTCTATAGATTAATTATTAATATTGTAGCAATATTTCTTTTCTAATTTTAAAAATTGAACTGAAGGTATGTAAAAGAATTTCTTGCTTTTGAGAAATACACGTGAAATTATCTAAAGATAAGGCATCGGTTCTGCAACTTACTCTCAGATGTTACAGATAAAAGCATACGCACATGTATACACATGGAGAGAAGAGAGAAAGAATAATTAAACAGATAAGAAGAAATGTTAATTTGGTGTGGATCTCAGAAATTTATATTTTTTTGTATTATTTTTGCAACTTTTTAGTAAATCTGAAAATTTTCAAAATAACTTTTTGAAAAGATTATAAATTCTTGCTCACTTTTCTTTTGCTTAAGTTTGAATTTTCTGAAGCCAAGTAAAGTGAAATAATATACATTTTAAAAGAGAGGGAACTACGTGAATGCTACCTAAAATAATAAATTACAAAAAGGTACCCTCCAAAAAATTAATGTTCAGTGGTTCACAGTTTTTACATACCACTGTGTAAGTTTTTGTTAATATTAATGAATATATAGGAATGGATGGTAAATTGCAATGAGACTATTTCAAGTTAGATAAACTCTGTAAATTGCCAAGCACCTGCTACCCACTCCATAGCCTTGAATGAACACAAAGGTATCACTGTAAGATTTTATTGATCATATTTCCTTGCCCTCGGGAACAAAGCCATAATGAAATATTTAGTATCTTTTTGTTTATAAAGTTTTTTTGTAGATAGGGGTAAATGATTCCTTCTTTGAACTTCTTATTCAAAACAATTGCCCTTATAAGTGAATGATAATTATGTTAGCGGTATATAAAACAACAAATTGGGGGGGGGAGTTCTTCAACAACTCTATCTCAGTGCCACTAAAACTCTAGACTAGTCTTTTTTTAATGTTTATTTATTTATTCATTTGTTTATTTTGAAAAAGAGAGAGAGCATGAGGGGGGGAAGGGCAGAAAGAGAGAGAGGGAGAAAGAGAATTCTAACCAGTCTCCACACTGTCAGTGCAGAGCCCAAGGTGGGGCATGTGCCAAAATCAAGAATCGGACACTTAACCGACTGAGCTACCCAAGTGCCTGTAAGTTAGTCTTTTATCCCTAGAAAAATCTTTTTCCCTCAACTGCAAACCATCCTTTCTTTGTACTCAATAATTGTTCATACTTCTAGTATAGACTATCACATCTCAGCATAAGTAATCAGTCTCTTTTCTGGATTGTAATGTCTTAGAAGAAGGTACTGGTTCATATGTTGCTTTGAATTCCAGCAGTCAGCCTGTCACTCATTAGTGATGCCTGTGTGTACTTAAGCAAATTACTTAACCTCTTTTGATATTCAGTTTCCTTATATGTCAAGTGGAAAGAACAATTTTTACCTCATAGAGGAATATTAAAGATATTCACTTAATGAATTTAAAAACTAGCTTGATCGCAGTGTGCAATGAATGTTAAAAAAAACTTTCTAGAAAAAAAGCTGAATTCCATCAATCTTAAGAAGTTAATAGAGCACAAAATAGAGTAAACAATATGGACAGATACAGTGAAAAACAAACTATGAACCTATCCTTTCTTTCCATAAGTAATCTGTACTTTTTAGTATTAAATGATTATACTGAAATATTTTGAAATTCCTTTAAGTGGGATATCTATTAGTGTTGTGCAGGAAGTAGCAGGGTATCAAACAAACAAGCAAACAAACAAACCAAGAACAACAACAACAACAACAAGGGGGAAACTATTGTTTTAGAGTTTTCACTCCAAAATGATGCTTAGTTCCTAGCACATTTCCCTAATGCTATGCCAGGTACCAGGAAAGCTTTCACTGAGTGGATTATTGAGTAAATAATTATCTGTTAGTGAATAAATGAATGAAAAGCCATTCTTTCTTTCTTTCTTTCCACTGTAACTTCCTCGATTGTTACCTGGGCATAAACTGCGACCTACAATAAAGCCTACCTTTCCCAGCCTCAAAGGGACAGCATAGGACTTCACAGGAAAAATCATGAAGTCATAAATATCTGTTTTTAGATTATAAAACCTATAAGGAAACAAGACAAGATGTGCAAAGGCAGAGGTCATGAACAGTTGAATCAAATCATAAAAGTATAATGTATTATGATTATTGTATATTTATTAAATATTTGTAATATATTCAAACAAAATTTTAAAGATATAAAGAAAGAATACGCAATTATTTAAAAAATAAAAAAGTTGGGGCGCCTGGGTGGCGCAGTCGGTTAAGCGTCCGACTTCAGCCAGGTCACGATCTCGCGGTCCGGGAGTTCGAGCCCCGCGTCAGGCTCTGGGCTGATGGCTCAGAGCCTGGAGCCTGTTTCTGATTCTGTGTCTCCCTCTCTCTCTGCCCCTCCCCTGTTCATGCTCTGTCTCTCTCTGTCCCAAAAATAAATAAATGTTGAAAAAAAAATTTTAAAAATAAAAAAGCATATTTGAAAAAAGACTGAAAAGAACTTCCAAAAATTGAAAATATACTGGTTGAAACCAGTAAGTAAAATGTGGTACCTATTTCAAGTGGGAATAGAGCTATGGAAGCTTCCATAGGGAACGAGGCAATAATGTACAGCAGTCCCCCCTTATCCAGGAGGAATACATTCCAAGACCCCCAGGGATGGCTGAAAACACAGCTAGTCCCAAACTCTATATATACTATGTTTTTTGTATATGTGCATACCTATAATAAAGTTTAACTTATAAATTATGCACTGTAAGAGATTAACAATAATAGGTAATACTAAAATAGAACAATTATAACAGTATACTTTAACAAATGTTATGCGAATGTGGTGTCTATCCCGAAATCTCTTATTGTACTGTATTCACCCTTCTTATGATGCTGTGAGATGATAAAGTGCCTGCATGATGAGACAAGTGCCATGAATGACGTAGGCACTGTGACCTAGTGTTAGGCTGCTATTGGCCTTTTGAGGATAAATCAGAACAAGGATCACCTGTTTCTGGACCACGATGGACCTGAAATAACTGAAGCCTGAGAAAGTGCAACCACAGACAAGGGGACTCCTGTGCATGTTATTTCATTGTCTTTTCTATTTATAGTAACACGACATCGGAAACAAGTAAAGTTAAAAGATTAAATTAGTGCTATACATTAACAGAATATCTCGGTAGAGTTAATGTGTTTTCAAATGCAGTTCATGAAGTGAAAATACAATATGATGTCAACTGCCCTAGTACATTTGACATCCAGAGCTGATTATGTATTAGCACTGCCCCATTGAAAAATATTATTTTCAGCAATAATTATGCAATATGCAGTAATATTCATTTTCAATTTTATTTTAAAACAAAAAAAATCTAAACAATAAATGTCAAATTGAAAGACATTCCTCAAATTGAGTAAAATATTTCATGCATGTATTCAAATGTGCACCAACTAAGCAAAACTATCATATCTGCTATTTCACTGTTTTAATTTTAAATACATATGCCCCAAATCTCCAAATGCTCATATAGAATGACAGAATTGAAATAAATAAGTTCTATTTATTCACCTTTATAATCATTATGCTCTCATCTTTAAAATTCAACAACTAGTATTTCTCAACCAGAGTTCCATGGAACCCTGTTTTTAGCAAGAAGTCACTAGAGTGTCCGTGAGAGAATATGTATTAAACAAAAGCAAGGTTGCTGTTTTGTTAACTTTACATGCCATGTGATACCAGTGCTTACAATGATGGGCAGTGGATGGCCCCTTTACCAATTGCTTCAAGGGCATTCAGGCCCAGTTGACAGTGTACAGAAGGGCTATGTTCCTTTGGCGGAGTCCAGGCTCCACAAGATGGGAAAGGCTATTGATAATTAGTGAGTATTCTATTGTTCAGAGGAACCAGCAGATGAGTATTTCAATCTATCCCTCTTCAATTAGCTCCCCCCAGTTCCCCTTGCATACAGCTGACTTACTTGAAAGAAAGAACATGCTTTACTCCTATGATAAAAAATCGCAGAGAAATTTTAATTATAAAGAAGGAATTTTCACATGTTGTGACCCAGCCACCCCTGTCATTCTGCTGTTTTAAGTGCTACAATACATGGCTTATGTAGATTAGAAGTACATTGTATTGTGAAGATTTCATGTTTTTAGTCTTCTCATTTTTTATGCCCTTCTCGTATATATTTTATTAGTTTTACATTTTACAAACATGTCTGATAGTTTTATGTTCTTTTTGAAGATGATGTACGAGCTGGAAGGTCTAGAACTATGAATAATTTTTATAATGTTAGAGATAAAGAATTACAATTTTCAAGTTCCTTCACTACACTATTGCAAGAGAGGACACAAAATAAATCCTTTGTTATAATGAAAACTACTCATCACTGGGTCTTTCACAGGATACTGATGCAAGTTGTCTTATCTCATTGTGTGTGGCAAACAAGTTTAGATATGCCACAATATCTCCAGCTAGATTGTAAAGCTGCTTAATGAAATATCACAGCATCTGAGAGGTAAAGGTACTGATTGTTTTAAACAACTATTGGAATCTCAAACAGTATAACTTTAAAAAAAGTCAGTGAAAAGCTTCAAGAAGCAAGGTATTCAGCAGTTATGCAAAATCACATAGTTGGTGAGAATCTATTAATGCCAGCATATAAAATTATAGCAGTGGTGCTAGGTCAAGATGTAGTATAAAAAATTTGAAAGATTCCACCCTCATAAAGTATAATAAGTTGAAATATTGATAATATGTCACATGATGCTGAAATGGCTTTGTGTAATAAACTGGTAAACAATTGCTTCTATGTCCAAGTTGATGAGTCAACAAATTTTACTAACAATTGTCGCACTGTAGCTTTTTTAAGATTTGTAAATGATAGGGAACTTTGTGAAAACGTTTCTGCTGCAAAGGGCTACTTAAAACAAGGAAAGGTCAAGATAGATTTAATAGTTTGTCTTCATATCTGAAAACAAAAACTCTGTCTTGGAGAGACTTGATGTCTTTCCTAATGTTTTCCCATGGGTAGACCAACTTAGAGATGGTCAAAAGTGATTTTTAAAAATGCATATTCTCCATAAAGTGCTGATATAAATGAGTTCCTTTTATAAGAAAGACCTGAGACAAAGTACTTGAAAGAAAAAGTGAATTTAGATACAGTACCTGGCCTCAAAGAGCTAAAAGAAAAAACCTATATAGGAGGCAGTACACACAATAAATGCCTTTTAAATGATACTATTATTACTTGGGAAAAAAAAAACAGTAATCTGTATAATTTATGTGATAATCAGTGTTCACAAAGACAGTCAGGAAAGTGAGATATAGATTGATTTTGGTCTTTAAGGACAGATCCTAATTGGGTCAAGGGGAGTGGATAGAAACTTCCACACATGGGAAATAATATAGGCAAATGTGGAGATCTGTATGTCATTGCCATATTGGGCAGCAAATGAGTAAATATTTTACTATTTCACTCAATGTCCAATGAATATATATTGAGCTCTTACTAGGTCTCACATATTACACTAGGGATTGTCGGATCCAAGAGAACAAAACAGATGTAACACGTTTGTGGAAGCAAGTATTGGGACGTCAAATGGGAAATAGCTAAGTCTCAAAGTCCATTTTTCACGAATGCAAGTTCATTAGAATACCATTATGGTGAGGAAAGATGTTGGATAATTGACACGCAATTCCAAAGTGTTAGTTTTCTTTGAAAAAAAGGAAAAACTGCATAGCCTTTATAATACAAATGTTCTCTTCATAGACATACAAATTATGAACAGTGTTGATGTAATTAGAGCTTTATGCTAATAGTATTAGTAAATGTCAGGAATGCTCAAAATATTGGGGATACCCTTTCCATTCAGCTTCCTGAACGTGTGTTCTAGACATTAGCCAATATGTCTGTACATTAAAGTAAAAATGGCTGAATCTTTTGTGTTTTCCTCCTAAGTCCAGACATTATTATTTGAGTCAGGCACACAGTCAAGAATACTAATGAAAGATTCATTGACTGCTTTCTCTACTCACGACTAATAGCCATGGCAGATGGAAAACATTAAAATTGATTCATAATCCCTGAATGTTCATATCATTTCTTGAATTTAGTTTTAAATGGGGAATAGAATGTTTGGTCCATACTGTGGATCATTTATACAGAACAAGGGCAGGTATCGTTTGATTGTTCAGAGTTATCTCCAGGAATATTTATAGCAAACTTTCTATCATCATTTCCTTAACACTTAATTATGTCATACAAAATAATGTATTTTATATTTGTTTAAAAATAAAATATTTTGGTATCCTTTGTAAAGTAAAAATGTGTGGAACAATGGAAAACAAGTGAAAAGGTCAAATTTATATTTCATTACCTAGAAAGATAATTCATATTATAGCAAGTGCCCAAATATCAGGCATACATATTCATGTTTAAACATACGTTGAAATACTTGTTTTTGAACTCAATAATGTCTAATTCTTGGGGAACCTAGCTGGCTCAGTCAGTGGAGCATGTGACTCTTGATCTGAAGGTCATGAGTTCAAGCCCCACATTGGATATGGAGCCTACTTAAAATAAATAAATAAACAAACAAATAATAAATAAAATTTTTAAAAATTATAAAATCATTTTTAAATGAATTATCACTATTTTATACTGTATACGTATAACTCACCAATATTAAGTTATACTAAAATTGACTATATTCTTATACACACATGCAAAGTTTTTAATTAAAATCAAAATGAAAAAACATAACTTTGTATCATGAAAAATAGGCTCTTAATTTATCATGTGACAGGCATCATATTCCCAGAGTTAGTCTGTTATTCTTTCTCTCTACACTATAGTAAAGGATCTCCACTGTTGCTCAACTGCGACTCAGCCTCCTGGCCACAGTTGATTGTTCCAGAGATAGACACTGATCCTAGTTGATGAGTTCCTACTAATAAGTTCCTTTACTGAGAAACTCGGATCAGCAAATTAGAGGGAAACCATTTTCTCCTCCGTGCTGGATGTGCTATTAAGTTTTACTAGGAGATTGTCAGAAGCTATTTTTCTTGCCGTATTGAGAAAGTTAAACTGCAGCAATAAACGATAAAGCATGTGAGAATAAACAGAATAAAGCAGCTACACAAGGACAGAGGAAGCAGAAGCCAACTGGCCAGCATTAGGACCTCTCCTCCTATTTCTAGTCCAGCATCATCATTCCTCCTGGATTTACAGAGATATGACAGACATTTTCTCACCTAACCCTCACAACTTGAGGAGGCAGCTTTTTAAATACCAGTTTAAAAATGTAGAGCAGAATGATGTCAGGAAGATGACAGAATAGGAAAACCTAGACACTTCTTCCCCCACCAAGACACAGATTTAACAACAAATTGGAAAAAAAATACCTCTGCGAGGAATACAGCAACCAGTTAAAAGATTGCTGCATCCCAGGCAAGCATGTAGCCAATCACATTAAAGCCAGTAGAGAGTTTTTGACACTCTCTACTATCTTTTGTCAGAGGCCTTCCCTTAACCTGCTCCCCTTCGCTGCTCCGATCATTTGAGAAGTAAAAAGAACACCCTCAGTCTTGCACCTTCTGTAGAGGGAAAACCAAGCTCCTCCCTGCTGTGTCTTTCTTTCCTGTGAGTCTCCTTCACCACTCACACAGAACACTTCAATCTAGTACTTCTGATCACCAAATGTGTGGAGGTTCCCCCACACACACAAGAAGCACTTCTCTGTGACACCAACTGGGTGACCTACAATTTAACTCAATTAGGCCACTGTCTACCCAGAGAGAGCATCAGGTCCCACAAGTTAAGGGCTCAGACTCACAAGACTGTCACTACCCCATTTCTGATGCCAATCCCAAATAGTAGGTCCCCACATTACCCACAACTTCTGGGTGACTTGGCTGCAGATTGGAGGTTCCCCCAATCCCTCCCTTGGATTTGATGAATTTGCTACAGCAGCTGACAGAACTCAGGGAAACATTTACTTATGTTAATCAGTTTATTAAAAGATACGATAAAGGATACAGATAAAGCGATATATAGGGCAAGGTCTGGGAGTGTCCTGAGTATAAGAGCTTCTGTTCCGTGGAGTTGGATGGATCACCCTGCCAGTGCAGATGGGTTCACCAACCTGGAAGCTCTCTGAATCCCTTATGATTGGTCTTTCATAGAGGATTTCTCATATAGGCATGATCATTAAATTTATTTCTAGCTCTTCTTTTTTCTCTGGAATATGAGGTTGGGACTGAAAATTCCAAGTTTCTAATCATGGTTTGGTCTTTCTGGTTATCAGCTCCCATCCAGGAGTAATCCAGGAGCCCACTCAGAGTCATCTCAATATCACCTCAGTACAGCAAAAAATATTCCTATCACCCAGGAAATAACAAGATTTTCAGAAGCTCTGTGTCAGGAACCAGTACAGAGACCAATATATACTTCTCTATTATCTCACAAGGAGCAAATCCCCAACTCTCATCTTATCCCTGGGAAAAGAAAGGAGTAGAACATCTATTCAACCGACAGGCTCTGGAAGTTCTGGTGTCTCTCTTGCCTATACCCAAGCACGGAAAGGTTGGGGGTCTTTGAGAACAAAGTCATAAACCATGCACAAGAGTTTGCAATAACTTAAAGATTCTAAGGGGGAGAAAACTGTTAGAACTAAGAATCAAATCTTGCAGGATACAAAACCAACTCTCAAAAATCAGTTGTATTTCTATATACTAGCAATGATAAATCCAAAAAGGAAACTTAGAAAACGCTCCCATTTACTAAAACATAAAAAGAATAAAATACTTAGGAATAAACTTAACCAAGGAGATGAAAAACTTGTACACTGGAAACTACAAAACAGTGTTAAAAGAAATCAAAGAAGATACAAATGAAAAGACATCCCATACTCATGGATTGGAAGACTTTATGTTATTAAAAATGCTTATACTACATGAAGGTTAAAAAGTATACAACAACATGTATCATTACTATAGCCAACCTATTAATCCCCAAACTATAAAAAGAGTGGCATATTTTATACATTGTTCTGTGACTCCTTTTGAATACTGCATTAAGTAACATGTAGATAATTTTCTATGAGTTCATAAAGATTTTCTTAATTATAACTGGTTAATAGTTTATGGTATACCATAATTCATATTTTATACCTTCTGTTTAAGAAACAATGTTGTCTATAGTCTGACACATTAGTAAACTAGTCATTTCATGCCTGAAATAATATTCCTAGAGAATAAATTCCTAGAAGTTGTATAATTTAGCAAAAAGAGTATGAACACTTGTAATTTTGACAGATATTGCAAAATTTAATCAGAAAGTTTATATCAGTTGATACACCCAGAAGAGCTGTGTGAGCACACTGGTTACACATACTCTTGGTCCATAACATTTAATCTAACTTTCTAAAGTTGGTCAATATGAGAAGTAAAAAGTGATGTTTTCATAAGGTTCAAATAAATAAATGTGGTTGAACAATTATTCATGTGTTTAATAGCTATCTGTATTTTATGTATGTATGTCGTTCATAACCATTGATGATTTCTTGATTATTTGTTACTGAATCCCAGTGATTGAATTTGAATTTTTATAAATAAAAATGTGCGTGTTCTACTTATCTGTTTGAAAATTCCTATGAGGGTATTGGCCCTGATTCTTAGATACATGTTTGATGTAGCCTAATTTACACACTTTACTTGCTCATTGTTCATTTTTTTGCATTACCTATTAGTATATATCAGTTTTATTATTAACCCCTGGACTCTAGAGATATACATTTCAATAAGACCCTTACCCATAAAGGAATTATAGTTTTATGGGAAGACATTCAAACAGAATTATAACTCAGATAATAGTCACACGTAACAGTATATAGGAGCATGTGAGAAATTGCCTAATCCATAACTGGGGACACAAGAATGTGTTAGTGAGGGTGAATCTTGACAGTAAAATAAAACCTAACCCAGAAAATAATGGAGAGAGGGCCTTCATTAAAGTGGAGTGAATATTTGTTGTGGCTCAAAGTCAAAAAATATATACCTTTAATTTAAGAAACGCAAATCAAAAATATTCTTTTAATTTCAGGAGTTCACATCAACTGTGAAGGTAGGTTTTGTGAGACGTGAGCCTGGAGAGGTAAACGAATGTTAAGGAGGCTGGAGTTTACAGTAAAGATCCCCTGAAGAATTGCAAGCATCTAAGTGACAGGAGGAGTTATGCATTTTAGGAAGAAAACATTGATTTGGTAAAAGACTGGAGAACGAATTGGAGCAGTAATAATGGTGGCAGTAACAACACAAGCAGGAAATCATGCAAGACTGAATGTGAGGAGTCAACAAAAGGTCAGTGGATGACCGTGCAAACCAGACAGCATTTACCTGCAACGCCCGATGTTAAATGCCAGGAATTAGCTAGAAGCAACTTTTAGAAGTGACTTTTCGAACTCTCCAACTGGAAGGCACATGGGATACACAGTTATAGATAAAAGTTATAGCAGCACATAGGAGCATATAGATCTACCTGATCTAGAACAGGGAATACAGGAAAGTGTCTAAACTGAAATGCTGGACCCTGAACCCCTCCAGTCTGGAGATTTGCAAGGAAGTGGCATCGTTAGGGATGGAACTAATTTTTTTTTTTAAGGCAAAGAGACATAGTGAATACTCTGGAAACAGATTAAAGATATATTTTACTTATCATGGAATGAAGTTTGCAAAGGTCACTGTCAAAAGATTATAATACATAGTCAAGCACAATGGGAGGTGGGATCCTCAGAAAAGAATCACAGAGGATGAAAACTGAGGATGAAAATCAAGGACAAAAAAATAGGTGACACAAAAGAGTAACATAATGGACTGACAGCAAAGACGACAAGAAGAAGAATAATGCTAGCTAGATTAGCCTTGGATGTTCAGATAAAATTCAGTGTAAAAATGCCAACAGAGGTATAAGCTAAGGCCTCAAGTTAGAGGCTTGGCAGTCAGCAGGAAATTTGAAACTAATTTTGTAGGTTTATTTCTAAAGAGTACCTTCAGCTAGAAACTTCTGTTTCATTGATAATTTCTTTTCCTATAATTACTAATAAAATACCTAGATCACCTCAGATAACAGTTGAGCTTTAAGAAAAATTTTATTTTCCGTATATGCAATAAGAGAACTGCATTTTCCAACCTGCCATTCAATTAATGTGCTATGAAATTTCTGAGTTTTCTGTATAACATCTGTATCAGAGTTTAGTCAGGAGGGAGAAATTATGCTGGTTACTTTAACAGAGAGAAATTAAAGTTGTTTAACAATATACTAACTTGGTGTAAAATTATTAACTTGGCAACTAGAAAGGCAAAAGAAGTTACCATGGAGGGGGCAATTGTGGGAAGCTGTTACAACACCTATGTCTGCACAAACAAATGGAAAAGGCTAAAATTAGTCAACTAAGAAGCTGGGGAAGAGTTCCTGGATGATGGAAATGCAGATCTGAGAGAAGGGCATGCCGCCGGGCTGGCGCCCAGTGTCTCTGACTTTGGGGTAGCACCTGTGGGACTCAGATTAGATGGGTATGCACGTGTGTATGTGTGCATGTGTGGTGTGTAACGTATACATAGTATCTATCTGCATATTATATAGGGCACCTGGGTGGCTAAATTGGTTGAGTGTCTGACTTTGGTTCAGCTCATAATCTCACAGTTCATGAGTTCTAACCCCGCATCAGGCTCGCTGCTGTGATCACAGAGTCCACTTCAGACCCTCTGTTTCCCCCTCTCTCTGCTCCTCCCCCCATCTCTCTCAAAAATAAGCATTTAATATATACACATATACTATATATATACTATACTATATGTATATATAATATACATTATATAATGTATATAAGTGTGTATATAATATATAAGAGCGTGTATATACTATATATATACATTATATATGTACAATGTATATATAATTATATATAATATACAATGTATATATATTATATGTATATAATGTGTGTATGTGTGTGAGTGTGTACATATATATATATATATATATATATATATATATTTACTACAAAGACTCTTCCTAGAGTATAATTTTAAAAGCCTTTGTCCTTTAATTAACTCTGATATCAACTTTTTAAAAAATATTGTACTGTGGATTTATTTTAACTTAATTTTTTTCTGACACTGTTTCTTTACCTTTAGTAATCTAATTTAATATGTGAATAAGTTGTCTGCTGTCTAACGGCAGCTGGAAACATTACCCATTGCAGCAGTAAAACCTTATTGGCCTTAGTAAATGAAAAATGCATTAATATCTGCCTTGCAACTCTTGCTGAGCATCCTGCTTCATTATGAGAGAAAAGAATCAGCAAATCTGCCATCTGTCAGCCTTTTCCCTGATAGGGACTCTTCTTTCTCCGGCTACTTCACCTGTGAGCTGAATACTCATAAACATAGCTTTCCAGGATAGTAGTATTATGCTTGGCTCCTCAGGCACCAGTGTTTGGTAATCCATTGGTCTTGCTATCTTAAATCATGCAAACACTTTTTTTTTTATCTTCTACTGTCCACTTTTCACCAAGCTTAAATAGGCATCCCTTTTTTATTTAACTTATACTTTCATTCACTAAAATAGAAATAAAATACAAATATTTATGTGAATATAATAAAACCATTAGTACAGCTGCAAAAGGAAAATGAGTAGACATTAATTTGAGCACTGTTATTTCACAGAAGCTTAAGCCCCTATAGACAAAAAGGAGTCTGAATTCTCATGACAGTTTGCTCAAGCAAAGGAAAAAACAACAAAAGCTTAAAAGAAGTAAACCATTAGAAAAAAGAATGGTATCTTTTTTAAAAAATAAATTTCTAGGGGCGCCTGGGTGGCGCAGTCGGTTAAGCGTCCGACTTCAGCCAGGTCACGATCTCGCGGTCCGCGAGTTCGAGCCCCGCGTCGGGCTCTGGGCTGATGGCTCAGAGCCTGGAGTCTGTTTCTGATTCTGTGTCTCCCTCTCTCTCTCTGCCCCTCCCCCGTTCATGCTCTGTCTCTCTCTGTCCCAAAAATAAATAAATGTTGAAAAATTAAAAAAAAAAAAAATTTCTATTTTTATGAACTTAATTACTCCTAGAGCATAAGTTACTCATTAAGTCCTTCCATGAAAAAACTGACCAACAGAAAAGGATAAAATTAAAATATACTTATATTTATAAATATTTATAAAATATATACTCATTGTTTCACCAAATCATTAGTAATATTGTCTTCACATTTCAGAACTCATATACGTATTAGCACATATCATTGTGTTTTTTTAATGTTGGGGCTGTCATAAGATCGTAACCTAAACGGTTTATTATTCTTTACTGAGGTCATAAGGCTGTGTAGCTGCATAAAATATCTAAACTTATATGAGTTAAGTTTAGTTTTGTGACAGGAGGATAATGCATTTAAAGTACTAGATGCACAATGATAACCTTGAATGAGAATATTTTAGAGAATAAGCTTACTGTATTATTTAAACTAAAAGATTATAATTGTACTTTTTCACTTGGAAATGAAAACCTGGTTGTGAGTGGGGGAGTGGGGGGAACTAATTTGTCTAAATTGGAGCCCACAGTCTAATAAGAACTGTTTTTAGAATGTTTGTTCTGAGTACTATTTAAGAAATATGAGACTGTGCTAGCCCTACAATGAAGAAAATCAATTTAAATCAGAAAAACTGGACCTTTTCAATTGGTGAGTTTCAATTATATTACAAATAGCCAATATAAACTGACCTTCTTTATCTCCCCCCAAATTGAGAAAAGTAGTATTATTGATTGGTGGATATATACTTTTATTTTTTTCCCAATAATATAGTGAGGCTTTTAAAAGGACTCTAACCTGGTTTATATGCTGTGGTAGCCAGACTTCAAAATCACCCCCAATGATTCTGATTGCTTGGCATTCATTTCTCTTATAATCTCTTTCCATACTGAATACATCTGACCTATGTAAGCAACTGGATATTGCAGAAATGATGAGTGTCACTTTTAGGACAGGTCATAAAAGACATTGTGTTTCTGCTTTTGTATGCTCTCAAACCACTGCTCTGGGGGAAACAGGTTACTATGTCATGAGGTCACTCAAGAAGACTTATGGAGGGGCCCAAATGATGAGGAACTGAGGCTTCGTATCAATAGCTGGGTAGAAACTAAAGCCTCCTGCAAATAGCCATATGAGTGAGCCATTTTACAAGTGTTGCCTGCAGCCTCAGTCAAGTGTTGTTAATTATAGCCGTGGCCAACATCTTGACTGCCACCGCATGAAACACTCTGAGCCAGAACAACCCACTACACTACTCTTATAGAATCTTAATTCTAATCTACAGGAACAATGCAAAGTAGTAAGTGGTTTCTGTTGTTTTAAGTTTTAATTTATTGGACATCAGTAGATAACCAATACAAAAGTTAAGTTTAATATTAACCTTGAATCCATTGTTGGAGTAACTTTTTGGGCATCAATAGGTAACTAATATATATATATATATATATATATATATACATATATATATATGTTTGATATTAACCTTGAATTTCAGGATTTCATGTGGGAAGAAACTCAGAATCCTACTTAAGATTACTCCAAGTCAGTCATAAAAATAACCTCTGGCTCAGAGGTTATTATAAAGCTGTTCAGTAATCGCATATTGAAAAATGGGACTGAACCTGGGAAGCTTTCTTTCTAACCAAAGTACCTGTGCATGCAGAGTATCACAGGTAAAAGGGGTAGTTGCATAGACATAATGATTATGAAAATCACAGGTAAGCATCAAAGATATCAGATGTAGCAGCAAGATCACACTGAGTCCAAGAAGCCAATGTAAGTAAAACTAATTTTAGTGATGTTCTTGAACAAATTTAAAAATAAGGGGGGCAGCTGGGTGACTCAGTTGCTTAAGGGTCCAACTTTGGATCAGGTCATGATCTCGCAGTTCACAAGTTCCAGTCCCATGTCAGACTCTGTGCTGACAGCTCTGAGCCCAGAGCCTGCTTCACATTCTGTGTCTCTCTCTCTCTCTCTCTCTCTCTCTCTCTCTCTGCCCCTCCCCTGCTCGTGCTCTGTCTCTCTCTCTCTCAAAAATAAATAAACGTTAACAAATAACAAAAACAAATTTAAAAATGAGAATTTCCTTGAGAGGTAAGTTGGTAAAATGTCACACACATTGGATGTGATTTGTCATTTGAGAAAACAAACCTAAAGACTAAATCTTTACTAATGACCAAAGAGTTCAGAGAAATACACAACTTAAATCAAGGTGACTTGAGAATTATCTCAAAGAAATAACAACTTCAATGTGGTTGCAATTTACATAGAAACCTGTTTATTTTGTCCCAGTTTGTAATAAAATATTAAAGTCAATATAACTCCAATTAAAAATATCCAAAACCTTTAAAAAATTTTTTTAAATGTTTACTTACTTATTTTGAGAGAGACAGAGAGCACGAGTAGGGAAGGGGCAGAGAGAAAAAGAGAGAGAGAGAAAGAGAGAGAGAAAATCCCAAACTGGCTCTGCACTATTATCATGGAGGCTGACATGGGGCTTAATCCCACACAGTGAGATCATTACCTGAGCTGAAATCAAGAGTCAGACACTTAATCGACTAAGCTACCCAGGGACCCCAGAATCAAACAAAACTTCTTAAATGTGGTCTCACCAAAAACCCCCCCATGGTATAGTGACCCACAATCAGGGGCATCTCACAAATTTCAGAGCTTCTTCCTGAGAACAAGGAGTTTGCACCCCACATCAGGCAGTCCAACCCCTAGGATGTGCAATGGAGAGAGGAACCCCCAAGTGACTGGCTTGAAAACCAACAAGACTCACATTCAGGAGACCCAAAGCTTGTAGGGAAGTGAAATACTTCTCTTAAAGGGCTCATACATAGACTCACTCACCCCCAGGACCAGCACAAATGCAGCAATGTGAAAAGTGTCTAGACCATGTATGAAGGAGACTTATTTGCTAATCTTAAAGCATCTGCCGGAGGCACAACACATCGTGAGACCTTTATGTTAAGACAGATTAGAAATCTTTAACCTTTTCTCTCAACAGTACATCCAGTCAGTTACCATCCTAAATATCATCCTCATTTAGCATCTTGGCAAATCAGCCAGACATTATAGTAGGCTTGGGGAGAACTAGGACAAGAGGCTTATGCCTATGGTATTGCAACAGTGGTCCTTCTACCAACTTTACGCTATTCTCTAAAGTTATTTTTTTGTTCTGAGAGCACTGATTTAATCACATCATGAAATTCATAATTGCATCATAAAAACTTCTTTGGTTTCGTCTAGAGGATGAACTAAATTCATCCTTCAAGACAAGCTAAAAGACCTTTAGGTCTGGACTTGATCTGGCATCCAGACTTGGTTTCTGGCTATCCTTCCCCACCTCGCTTATGTTCTGGCACAATGGTTTAAAACTCTGGCTCAGACTGGACTCACCTGGGGAGCAAAAATGCCAGTGCCTGGTTCCCAACCCAGAGAAATTAAATGAATGAGCCACTGTGACACAGGCTGGATGACAATATTTATTAAAACTTCTCTAGATGAGTCTAATGTGCATATGGCTGAAGAGTAGTTAAAAAGAACCACTACTCCATGTTGCTGTTTTGTTAGCAAGCTAGCCCAGTTTTCAGGTGTACATATTCAAAATCAAATGAAATGGGGATAAAATAATAAATTAGACTTATTATTATTTTCCAACATGTGTAGGTTTCTATATTCTCATGCTTTGAGTCTGTTTGGAACAATCTTACCCACGTTTGCCACTTGGCAGGCTTCTACTTATACTTGAAAATGTAGCTTTAATACCACTCCTTAAAAGTATCCTCAGGACAGTTAGTAAATTCTAGTTCTAAACACCACAGCACTTTGAATTGATCTCTCTTTAAACATTGTGGAGAGATTACTTGCTCACCAGTCTACCTCTTGCATAAGTAAATATCACACCCTTAAGGACAAGGAACCAGACATTTTTTATCTGCTTATCTGACCTGTTCCTCTTGAGAGCTATAACCAGTAAAGTAGGAGGAAAATCAGAATGTGGAGTCCCAGAAGCCAATGGAAGACAAATTTCTGGGGAAAAAATTATTTTTAACATGCTATTATAGTTAAATAAAATGAGGACCAATTATTTATAATATGGAGGCTATTTGTTATTTGAAGAAGCAATATAATTTAGTGGCTAAAAAGAAGGACTTCAGAAGCTTCTGTCTGGATTTTTATCCCCATGCCACTTTTTACTAGCTGCCTTGCAGGTTGTCGTGTGGTTTAGGTTAGCTACTAAATGGTTTTACAAAGTGTTTGGAAGGTAGTAAGTGTTATATTAGTGTGAGCTATATTACTAAAATATTAGCAATATTTTTACATAGCCATTTCACTGGAGTGTGGAGAATAAAACCCTACTTGGAATAAGTTTAAGAGAGATTTGGAAGAGAGAGAGGAGTATGTGTATTCTTTAGAGGAATATTACCATAAAAGAAAGCAGAGAAATGAGTTAATAGCTGGAGGGCAATATTAAACCAAGAGAGAGTTTTTATTTTTAAGAGAAGAGAAATAATAAGATGCTTGTATGCTAATGGGAATGTTCCAGTAGGGAGAAAGAAAATTTTTCAGTGCAAGAGACAGTTACCAGGTTCACTGAAATGATGTCCTTGAGGAGGTTAGAAAGGGGAGGGGGGAGTTTGTGCACAAGTGGAAAGATTGTACTTGGAAGTACAGTTTATCTGTGATAAAAGAAAATGGAGACGAGATTATGGTTCCTGAAACTCTGAGGCCTAGGAATGGTAGGTAGGTGGATAGACGTGGTGAGGGAAGACTGTGGAAGTTCTTTTCTAATTGTTTTGATTGGCACAGTGAGACAGAAGGCAGAGTGAGCAGCTGACAAACAAAGAGTTGGTGGAAATCTGGGGAAAGCTGGAGATGTGAGGTAGTTGCCCAGGAGAGCAGGAGAGAAATGGGACTGGGGGACTGTGCTCAGATTGCCAGGGGGCATTACAAGCCACTTAAGATTTAAGGTTATAAATTTAAAGAGAGATTGTCAGTATATGTGTATGCTTTTCACCTGTCTTACTCAGCAGCATAGCTACAGTACCAAAATGTCACAAAATTGGAATAAACATTATGTTGTAGACTTGACAAAAATGAGGCGAGAAGTAAAGGAGTTATGAGTGGATGCAAAAGAGATGTTATAATGGTGAAGCATTAATTTTAAGATAGGTTGTATGGTCAATGGTTTTATGAAGGACATGAGGGACTAAAACAAGGCTAGGAGCAGTGGATCCTAGGTGGATGTGGGGGTCTAAAGCCAGATAGACATGGGAGCTTAGGTGGTTGAATTCAGGTGCTTCTCTCCCTTACACCACATACAATTTAACTGACCACCTACCATTTATCCTTCAGCTTTGCCTTTTGATGTGGACTCTTCCAGAAAGCCTTTGCAAGCCCCACAGATTAGGTCGACTGCTTCTCCAATATGCTCCTAGACCACTCTATGCTTATTAGTTATATCTATTAAAGTAACTGAATTATCCATTAGACTTGTCATAAGAGGCTTGACTGTAGGCTGCTTGAGGGCAAAGTACCTGGCAACGTAAGCATTCAAAAAAGTTTTGATAGGCACATTAAAATATGTGTGACAGAGTCGATAATCAAGTCCCTTAGTGTGGTAGACGGAGTAATGGCTTCCAAAGATGTCCACATTCTGACTCCCACAATCCAGGACTATGTAACTGTAACTGGCAAAAAGGACTTTGCAAATCTGATTACATATGAGATAGTGAGACTATCCTGGATCACCTGAGTGGGTCCCATGTAATCATAAGGGTCCTCTTAGAGAGGTTAAAGGAGCTGTGGTAATGGAAGCAGAGGTTGAAGTGATGTACTTGATAATGAGGAAAGGGCCATGAGCCAGAAAATGCAGGCAGCCTCTACCACTAGGAAAAGCAAGGACACGGATTTTCCCCTGCAGCCTTGAGGAGGAACACACACCTTGATTTTAAGCTCTTAAGACTCATTTTTGACTCCTGACTTCCAGAACTGTAAGATAACACATTCGTGTTGTGGAGAAAGAGAGCAGGGGAGGGGCAGAGAGAGGTAGAGAGGATCCCAAGCAGGCTCCATGCTGCCAGTGAAGAGCCCGATCTGGGGCTTGATTCCACAAATCATGAAATCTTGATCTGAACCAAAATCAAGAGTCGAACGCTTAACCGATTAAGCCACCCAGGCACCTACAGATCTGTGTTGTTTTAAGCCAGTAAGCTTGTGGTAATTTGTTACAGTGCCAGTAGGAAACTAATAGACATGATAATTAAACTGATGATTCCCTTGGACTATGAACAGTACACTCTTCCTCTCCTTAAAGGGACTGAAACATCCCTAGCAGATACCATTGTCCTAAGGGCTGAATTTCTATCTCCCTCCCACATAAACCCAGATAGTTTTGCTTTGCCTTTGATTACCCCATCAGGTGATCTCCAGGATGGAGAATTAAATGAATTTTATTATGATGATAGATAAGTGTGACACAGTAATATCTTTATGCCATGTGTGGTTATAAGATGATAACAAAAGCCCCAGCTTTATAGACATGTTTTATTTCAGTTGGATGTGACATTAGATGTACTCTAATTCTTATACACAGTATAGCAATTCCTTATTTAGCCTCAGAAACAGTTTGGCAAATGACATGCAGGTGAATTCAAATTTGAGAAAATATTGGCAACCAGCTAATAACTTTTTGCACAGTCAGTTGTGAAAGTGACTTACAGTGACAAAATATATTATACACACTAAAATATTTAAGCTCTCTGGACATATCATGAATCATGAGGCAATGGGTATTTTATTTTTGATGTAGCTAAATGCATCTGCAGTTTGATGGCCCTCATAAGTAATAATCTGAATTGCCTATCAGAGGAAAGTACTGGAGTTATTTACAAAGGAAAAACTAACCCAATAACCCAAGGTGTCACCATTTTATGCAGAAATAAAGTGAACCTGGCAGCAAGAAAATGAAATGAGATAAGCCATACACTTTTAAATCTTATATTTTATGTAAAAAAAAAAAACTTCATAAAAACTATTTATAGACATCTATAGGTTTACTGAAATAGAATTCATATGAATTGCATACATGATCAGCCACAGAGCTGACTCTAAAAATCCTTGTAATGACTGTGGTCACCCAAGTGTCTATGCCTATGTCTTCCAGCAGCCATGCCTCAGGCTGACAACCTCTGAGTTTCCTCCTTCCTTCAGTTCCTCAAAAACAAAGCCTCTTTATTCCACAGAATGTGTCTGATGTCTGCCATTCTCTATTGCTTAATTGAATCAGAAGACACTCTTCCTATAAGCCTTGGTTTTATTCAGTAGATACTAACATTTTTGTTATTATGCAGTTTAAACAAAAGTCTGTTTTCCTCACATTTACCTAGGACTCCTATTTATTTGTAACTTCCTTGCAACAGACTTTTTTCAAGTCATTTTATTTCCCAATTTGTACTATGTTCACAGCTAATCTTCATTTTCCCATAATTCTTAATTATTGCTGTATTTTATAATTATTGCTTAAGGGGAAGGCATAAATACTATAGAAAAAACATAGCCTTGGGGAATTCATCGCTGGTATTATTTAGTTGTACATGCAAAGTAAAGTTATTTACCATCTTGAACTTCACTATCCTCTTTTATAAAAATGGATATTAACAATTTCTGCTAGCAGAAAGAACAATTCAGAGTATTTAGGTAAATAAATAATATAAAGTGAAAATGTCAAATACCCAGGTTGGCCTATATGGTATATGATGTGTTTTCTCTCCTTTCGGTGTTTAAGGAATATTGCAGTCTTGAACAAGGTAAGCTATGGCCAAAAAGGTGAGGAAATCAAAAATATTTTCAGAATAACACTAAGACAGTATTAGTATTTTTCACTCTCATTCTCTTACAACTGTTCAGTAGACTTTTTTAAAAATTGCATAACACCTTTATTGCAACAGAGTAAAGGAAGAAACAAACGTGAAAATCTAGCTATTTTCTATTAAGCCAGTAATCAAGAGGTTTGCAAAAACATAAAACAATCCCACTCTTCTCATTATACCTTTAAAAATATAGTTACTGAACAAAAAAAATGTTATTCACGTTAAAATGTAGTGGGTATATTATTAATTTAAGCAAATTATTTAAGATTTTAAATGTCTTAGCTTTAATTTCCAATGCAGTAATCAAGATACTCTGCAAATACAAAAACTTTCAGCGGTCCTCAATAATCTTTACCCATGTAAAAAGTTCTGAGAAGATGTTAGGACTAATTCTTTAGGTCTTCTACTCTTGGTATATCACTCACTGTCCCCCCATTCCATTTGCATCATTTTATTACTCCACTGCTGTAACATGACTTGCTGTGATTCCTTGTGAGTATTAATTCATAATATAGTACTCCCCCTTATCCATGGTTTCAGTTTAGCCAGTTTCAGTTGCATGTGGCCAACCGTGGTCCTAAAAGCAAATGATCCTCATTCTGACATATTGTCAGAAGGTCAGTGGTAGCCTAGCGCTCTATGACAATGCCTGCATTATTCACTCCACTTCATCTTGTCACGTAGGCATGTTATCACACATCATCACAAGAAGGGTGAGTACAGTACAGTAAGCTACTTTGAGAGAAATAGATCGTATTAGCATAACTTATTTATTTTATTATTATTTTTTTAAGTAGGTTCCACAGCCAACGTGGGACTTGAACTCACAACTCTGAGATCAAGAGTCACATGCTCTCTCTACCGACTGAGCCAGCCAGGTGCCCCACCTTCACATAACTTTTAATGCAGCAGATTGTTACCATTGTTCTATTTTAGTATTACTTATTATTGCTAATCTTCTACTATGCCTTATTTATAAATGAAACTTTATCATAGTTATATATGTACAGGAAAAAGCGTAATATGTGTATAGCATTCAATACTATTTGTGATTTCAGGCATCTACTGTGGGTCTTGGAAAATATCGCCCACAGATAAGGAGGGACAACTCTATTACCCTATGGAGTTGAATATATTCAACCATGATGTACACATGCCAAGTTCTGTTTTACTAGAAGAGTTCAAGTGCTGTAATCTATATTTGCTAATCATAGGAAGAAAGACCGTTTAGAACAGCGAATAGAGGGCCTTCTCAGTTTTATTGGATATGGAGGCACTCTTCTCTAATATTCAGTCTGAAACTTGAGGTCTTCATGTCCCTACATGTGTTTGGATCCTTTCTCCTTTTTTCAACCAAGCAGAAACTCCATACATGGAAGCCTGCTTCTCTGTAGAGATGTTACATCACACTTCTTTCTTACATTTACAGTATAGACTCCAACCACAGCATATTGCTTTAGAATTCTGGCATGTACTAGTTTCTTCCTGTCAAATTGACTTATCCCTAGGGAAAGACTAATTGCCTTATGCCAATGGACTGATAGAGTCTCTAAAAGAACATGAGTTGTAAAAATCACTGTGCCTGACCCTGTTAAATAAGCCAGAAGTGAATTTTTTTGGTTATCACTTTCTAGAATATCTAAATTTTTTAAATATTATACTCTTAATAAAAGGTTTGGTTTTTGTTATTGTTTTTTGTTGTTTCTTTGGGAAAGTGGTATTTCTAGAGCATGCCAATTCCAGTATTCTACAGCTATGCTATCTCATATGGCTACTGAGCTCTTGAATTGAGATGTGTTGTAAGTTATACCTTGGGTATGGAAGACTTAATACAAAAGGAGATGGTTTATCCCTATAGTTTCAATTGCATTGTTCTGTTCTTCCTACTTTCACATTTCTGTTCTTACAATCCATTTTCCACATAGCAACCAGAATGGAAACCATTAATCATTCCTCAAGACTGTCAAGGTCATGAAAAACAAAGTCCGAGATACTAACAGACCAGAGGAAGCTAAGGACACATGACGACTAGACCAGAGGAGACTAAAGAACATAGCAACCAAATGCAAAGGAAAATTTGGTAAAATCCAAATAAAGTCTGGACTTTAGTTAATAAAAAAGTGCTAATAACGCTACTTCGTTGGTTTTACAATGTACCATGGTAATGTAAGATATTAATAATGAGGAAACTAGGTGAGGTGTACATAGGGACCTTCTGAAATTAAATCCCTTTCCTTTGCTCCCTTCAATGTCTTTCTACTTTTCACACAATGAGACCAAGTTCCCCTCATAGCTCATAAGGCCCCATCTGCCTGTCTGTTCCCATCTTGAATGCTCCCCTGCCTTTCCTACCATTTAGCTATTATTCTGCTCCTGAAATATGTCAAGGTAATTACCACCTGAGGATTTTTGTATTTACTGTTCCTTCTTTCTTGAACCATAAAGATATTCCATGGCTGGCTACTTTCATCATTCATATCTCAGCTTAATTATCTGTTCAGAAAATCTGGTCATAATCTTCCATCTTAACTTACCATTTTCCCTCAAAAGCACTCAATATCATATTACCTTGTGGTACACATTACCTTTACATATATATGTATGTATCATTTTATAGAACTTATTTTTGAAATTAAATCTTTTCTGCTCATTATGATACTTATATTTTTTCTGTTTCTCACAAATCAATTGTAAGGAGAATATTGTCTATTTTATCCATTGTTATAAATCCAGCACTGAGAAAAGTACTGGTGAATACAGGAATGTTCTGATTATTTATTGCTGTATAACATTCCAAAAGTTAGGGGAATAAAACAATCCCATGATTTTGTGATTTAGCAATTCAAATAAGGCATAGCAGGTATGGTCTCTTCTTGCCACCTAATGTTTGGAAATCCTGTTGGAATGGAACAAACAGCTAGGCTGAAATACTCAATATGTCTCCTCCAATCATACAGTAATCCAGAAACTTCAGTTGAAGGCCTCATGTGGTCCTCCATGTGGTTCTCTCCAAGGCCTCCTCACAACATGCCATTTGGGTTCCAAGAGAAAGCAACTAGAGACTTTCAGTCCAACAAAGAACTATACCCAGAGCTTTTTTCTACCTTATTTTTTTGGTCAAAACAGTGATAGGTCAGAGTCAAGGGAATAGAAAGGAGAAAAATAATAATAATAAAACGTCACCTCTTGGGGCGCCTGGGTGGCTCAGTCGGTTAAGCGGCCGACTTCGGCTCAGGTCATGATCCCGCGGTCCGTGAGTTCGAGCCCACGTCGGGCTCTGTGCTGACAGCTCAGAGCCTGGAGCCTGTTTCAGATTCTGTGTCTCCCTCTCTCTGACCCTCCCCCGTTCATGCTCTGTCTCTCTCTGTCTCAAAAATAAATAAACGTTAAAAAAAATATTAAAAAAAAAAAAAACAAACGTCACCTCTTGATGGAGCAGTAGCAAAATCACAATGTAGATGAGTATGAGGATGGGAGATTTCACATGCAAAATACACTCACACCAAACCTAATTTTCCCAAAGTATCATTCAATTATGGAATCAAATCAAAATCGCTATATGATACCTGAGGCCTCAGCTGGGACAATTCAAATAGCTGGGGGTGAAGTGTGAAAAATGGCTGTTTCATCTTCACTATCATGGTGGGCAAGTTGGTACTGGCTGTCAGGTAGGAGGTCAGGTGGGGATGAGAGCTGGGAGCTATGATTTCTGCCCATTTGGGTCTCTTCAGGGCTCTTTCAAGGCAGGATTCTTAAAGGAATAAAGTAGAAGTTTCTAGGCCAAATAAGACTTATGTTTGTATTTAATCAGCCAAAGAAGTCATAGGGCGACACAAATCACAGGGGTAGAGAAATAGTGTACAATAGTTTGATGTTTCAGAATATGACCTTTTCCAGCAGAATGCCTAAATTTGCTCTCTGATTCCATCTAATTTTATTCTATGACTTTGTTATAATTTACTTAAGTCTCTTAAGACTTGGTCTCCTTGTTTGTAAAATGAGGTGATAATAAGGACCTATTGTGTCATTGTAAGGATTAAGTGAGTTAATTCAAATAGAATATTAAAAAGCAGTCTCTGGTAAAGAGGAATCAACCAATTTGTATTATCTCTGCATTTTCCTTCATCCCATTTTTTGGGGGTTCCTATTCCTATGTTTTCAGGCTTCCAAGGAATATAGATTTTCTGAGAGCTAGCATATGGCCTTTTCCTACTCTCACCTCCTCTCTTGTTTGCTACTGAGTTCAGATTATGGTTCTTATTTCTTAATTTATTATACATTATGAAAGATAAGAAAGTGTAAGATTAGCTTTCTGGATGAATAAAAGAAAATTTGAAACCAACAAAATATTGTTCTATCAGTAAGCCAACATTGTTAGAATTTTGCCACATCACTTCATTTTTTTTTCTTGATATAAGATGTGTCAAACATCAGTTATATGTGTAAGGTAATTGTGTAAAGTAATCCCACTCCCTTAGGGATGTCACACATCTGGACATTCCAATATCTGGAATGTCATCCATAATATTATTTTAACAGTCTAAGAGGTATAGCATATGACAATGCAAACAAGTTCACTATTTTAAGCAACACATAAAGAAGCCCCATTGACTGAACCCAATTTACTGTATTCCTAACAGTGGTGACTTTGTTATAAATTCCTACTTACACATAATCAATTTTACTAAAAAAAATTGCTTATGGCTCTTTTATAAATTCACAAGCTATAATCATATAAATGACATTTTTCTACATAAAAGTTAAGATCTTAAGAATTTTTGCACTACATTTATTTGTAACCAAAGTGGATATATATAAATGAGTATTTTGCAAGATGTATACACTGTTCCATCAAAAACATTAATTGGAAGCAACAGAAACTAAGTATGACTCATTTAAGCAGGAAATGCTTAAATGTATATTGGATAATTAATAGATTTCAGTAGTTCACAGAATCTCCAGGAATACTGCAGCTAGGAGGATCATGCCACAAAGATTGAAGACTGAAATCTGTTATCCCAGGACCGGACCCCCATTACCATCACTTGCTCTTCACAAGACACTGCCATGAACCACTGTCTTTGCTTCATCTGAAGACCTGGTAATACTGGGGCTGCAGGCCTCAGCCAACAGACCGGATTTTCCCATGACTCCTTTCTTCTGTCCCTATCTGTGCCTAGATCTGGGTTCAATATTGTGGACCGGTACACTTGATCGGCCTATGTGATATACTCAAGCTTATCAAGGGATGCTTGGAAGGCAAGTATTTGGTATTTTAACGAGCTCTTCCTTCTACCCAGATATATAAGTTGTGACATCCCCTGAATATAGAAGTGAGATTCAAAGCACAAAAAAAAGGGACAAAAATAAATAAAATAATAAAATAAAATAAAATAAAATAAAATAAAATAAAATAAAATAAAATAAAAAATACCCATGACAGAAATATAAGTATTCTAAAATTACTGGAAAACAGTAGTGAAAGTTAATGAGAAATTTATTTTACAGTATTAAAACATGTACTGATTTGCACTGACACATTGCAGCATTTGTTTTAAAGGTCAGAAGAAATGTTTTTCAATTTTCTAATTATAAATTATGTCTTTAGAGATGCGATGTGGTAATAACTTGGAAATTCCTTTTTTGTTGCATGTGTGAGGTTGAAAATAAACATGCCTGTCATATTCTTGTAAATATATTATCATTTATCTAAATTAGCTGCTAAGGTAGTAAAAATCAACTAAGAAAATATTCTCAGTACCATATCTGCAAAATCCATGTTTATAAGTCTCTGTTTCAGACTTTGTTGTTGCAATCAGTAGTTGATACTAGTTTTCAATATAGACTGAAACCAAACTACAATTACTAACAGCATGCTCAAACTGCTCATTGACATCCAGTCTAAAATGCATCCTATTTTATCTCCAACACAACTTATAAAACACACATGAAATTCTAAGAAATTAAACATCAAAACAGAAACTAATGAGGTGTGGATCCAAGCATCATACAATAAAAGTTAACGTGTTGGGAAAGGATAAAATATTCTGTTCCTAATGCGCATACTTTGAATTTGAATTTCTTTGAAACTGTTTTAATGAGGAAACCTAAAGGAAAAATCTGTTTATAGTCATCTTTACCTCTTTATAAAACATCAACTGTTTGGCTTTAGTGAAATGGATCTTAAATTATGAGCACAGAGTTACAAAGAAAGAAGAAAAAAATGAGCGTGGATTTTAAGAGATGGTGATGAATGGTGTACAATTAACATTATATTATGATGCTATTTGTCTGGGGAACAAATAAGTGCTCTGCCCTGTAAGTTCCTTTAGAGATGCCTAAGGGAAATTTATGCACAGAGAATGGAGCAAGAAAAGTAACTCTTTGTCATAATTGGGAATTTAAGTATCACATCCCCAAAGCAAAAATCTAGTGAGTTAATCAGCCCCAAATATTTTACATCTTCTAAGCACTATTGTCAATGCTAGGGACAATGAGACGAGCACTCAACATGGTACCTGTCTTCTTGGAGCTTAAAGTTTATTGGGAAACATACAGACCAGACAAGTCACTTCAGACAATTAATTGAATAATTCAAACTGCACCAAGGCTGCAGGCAGCGTATGGGAGTGTCTGAGAGTGCACCTGATTCATTGTCAAGAGCTGAGAAGGGGGCTGCAATTAGGCTGAGACTCCAAGGGTGAGTAAGGGTGAGCCAGATGGAGACAGGAATATAGAGGAACCGTATGTTCGAAGGCCAGGAGGTGAGAAAAAAAGCATGAAAATTTTGAATTTACATAAATCCAGCATACTGAGTGAGGAGAGAGCGGCATAAAGAAAGTCTTCCGAGGTGGGCAAGGGCGAAATCATTCCGACCTTGCAAAGCCCTTTATGGTTTTTGGCTTTGTCTAAAGGTGACAGGGATCTATTGCCTGGGGGGAATAGTATACAATTTGCATTTTACAGAGAGCTTCCTAGCTTTAATGAGGAGAATAGGTTGGTTGGGAAAAAAAAATACTTGGAAGAGGGGAGAACAGTTAGGCCCCCACTTCGGTAGTTGGGGTGGATGAGTGACCCCATGGAATTCCTTACCTACCCTAGACTGACCTAGAAGCAAAGAAGCCCAAATTGTCAATCCTTCCCATCACCCTTAAGCCTAAACCCAAAGCAAGTTCATGTGGAAGCATTTAGTTGCAAGTTGTAAGAATGTGTTTGCCCGTGTTGTTTAAATTGTCCTCTGCTTTGTGTTCTGTGAAATATGTGTAGCCAGATTCAAGGACAAGTTTGAATCGGCATGAAATAAAATGCAAGTAGCCTGTCACTGCCTGAAAATCAAAACTCTAACACTGGCTATATTACTATATACTGCCTTGAAATCTACCCCTAAAATTACACAACTTTGGTTTTTTTTATGAAAATAATTAGCATATTTTATAATGCTTTTGCATTTTCAATAGCTATTTTAAATCTTCTCAGTAAGGAGGACTCTACCCAGTTGTATTAAATAAACCCCAACTTTGGATGAAGTGTGTGTGTGTGTGTGTGTATGTGTGTGTGCGCGCGCGAGTTGGGAGTGAGAGGGTGGGAAGGGCATAGGGATAAAGAATTTTTCAACCTTAGAGCCTAATAGTCAATTTTTAAAAAATTCAACAGAGATTGTGAATGCATTGACTGAATTGCATGTTGTTTTAAAACATGTAAGCCTGAGTGTGGTATCCTGTTCCCTAGCATTCATACTGCATAACTCTGAGATTAATGAGATTCCCTGGCTCAGTCGAGCTATGTGTCGAACTACTCAAGCCTTGGTAATAAAATACCAGGACTGAAGGAGTTCTGAAGTGGCCCTCCACTCAGATGGCATCTTCTGAAACCTTAAAATCTCTGGTCAGAATGTTGAGATCAAAAGTTTACAATTCTGAGTGATCCAACCAGCACCGTTAATCACTCTACCATGAGCGCCAATGGCCCCACCTTCTTGTTGATCCTTTAAATAGTAATCCTTGCTTGATTTATTTAAGTGGCATCTGGGGCTGCTCTTTCCATCAGTCTGAACAAACTGTTGACATGATGGTTGTGCACTTTCCTGGCAGAGGTCTGACTATTTGGATTCTGAAAGAATCACAGCCTACTTGTCGATGCACACTTGGGGTCTGCACACCCACGAATACATAAAATGTGTGTTTTTGAACTGGTAGTGGGGCAGCAGCAGGCACTGACAGAGATCCAAAAAGACTGAAGTCTAGTCTGCTCCCCCGGGGCGTTGTGAGAACCCTGCTGCTCTGATGTTGCAAACCTGGCTCCAGAGCCCATGCCGTGCACAGCCCCGGCCAGAAGGCAGGAGTGCCAAAGCCTCGGTCATTGGCCCCTTGGACTGGAGGACCATCAGATGCAGCTGCTCGCTACCCACCCTCCAAGTGGGCGACATTTGTGAGCTTCCTCCTGGGCGCTGTTTGTGGCTAGATATGCAGCTAGAGACCAAATAATTCTGAAACTGGAGGTTCTGATGTCTACACATGTAAGGTAAACATTTAAAATACGAAAGGAGCAGGTTTTTTAAAAAATTCACTAATTTAATGACAATAGTAATTAAGTCTAACTCTCTGGAGCACCTGCTTGCAAAAACAGGCTCCAAGCATTGGCTTACCTGGGACAGATGCTACTGAATGTTACATGTAGGTCAGAGGCAGATTGAGCTAGAAGCCTGTAATTGTTTGCTAAGGACTGAATCATGTGTGCTATGGTGACAGCGTGATACCCTGGTGGCTGCAGATACAGGGAGATTCAGCCATTAGTAGGCTTCTCCTCCGAGAACATCAACAGGCATCCACAGGAAAGCTTAGGAGGATCCTGGAGAAAGGTTTATCTGTGTTGCTGCCTGGGAGATGCAAACAGCAGTCACCGCCCAAAGTCTACAAGGATGCATCACGTCTACGTTCTCTATGGAAAGCTTTATTCTGCATGAGGAAGAACCACAAAAAGTTTGGCCTCAGTCATGGTAGAAAGCTATTGCACCCGAAGTATGAAGATGGGGGAAAAAATCTCTACCCTTGGAGAAGGAGAAGGGATGCACATTAGGCTCAAAATTATATTTACAGAGGAGCCAAGAAAACTGGTGAAAGCCATATCCCGAAGCCCAGGTCACAGTGCCTGCTTGATTGGGACTCACGCAGAGCAGCAGAGAATACTGCCACACTCCACTCCATGTGCCACACTAACAAGCGTGAAATAAAAATTATTGTCGGATACACCTGGGGGCTGTAGTAGGCAGATTTTCTTGAGGGAATAGCAGAAAGGAAAGGCCCATAGATGAACAGGGAAAAGACATTCAGGAAAAAAAGAGGGGGAGGCTCCTGGGTGCTTTAGTCGCTTCAGAGTCTGACTGCTGATTTTGGCTCAGGTCCTGATATCATGGTCCTGAGATCCAGCCCCGAGTTGTGCTCCATGCTGAGTGTGGAGCCTGCTTAAGATTCTCTCTCTCTCTCTCTCTCTCTCTCTCTCTCTCTCTCTCTCTGCCCCCTCTTTCCCTCTCTCTTTCTCTCTCCTTCTATCTCTCTCCCTCCCTCCCCCGATCACGCTGTCTCTCCCTCTCTTTCAAAAAAAAAAAAAAAGACATTCAGTAATAAAACCCTGGCAATCAGCTCACCATAGATAGATTTCAATTTCACTAGAGTAATTTGAAATCTCTTGTGCAGTGACAGTAATCACAGCAACAATAAAAACTTTAAACTCAGTCCAACTCTTAAAGAGACTAAAATGAATCCCCATACTATCAGAAGAAAAGGAAGATTCACCTCCAACCAAAAAGGATATTTATGCTAGCATCAACTGTCTTATGCATGTCTTGTATATACATACGTATACACATACATATAAGGCACAGAAAAAGTGATTAGCATGGGAAAGTTACAACAGAAAATGTAGAGTATGTCCAAGATAAAATAGATATCTTCCTCCAAAAGACGAAAACTATAAGAAAAAAGTAAATGGAAATTGGTGACCTACAAGATAGATCAGTAGAAGTTACCAAAAACCTGAAAGGTGAATAAAACAAAGCAAAACAAAATGAGCATCCAAGAGTTGTAGGAAGACACCAAATGGTCTAAAGAATTTGGTGGGGCCCTTGGGTGGCTCAGCCGGTTAAGAGTCAGGCTCTTGACCTGTTTCCGATTCTGTGTCTCCCTCTCTCTCTGCCCCTCCCCCGTTCATGCTCTGTCTTTCTCTGTCCCAAAAATAAATAAACGTTGAAAAAAAAAATTTAAAAAAAAAAAAAAAAAGAGTCAGGCTCTTGATTTCAGCTCAGGTCATGATCTCACAGTCCTGAGATCGAGCCCCATGTTGGGCTGCAAATATGGGATTCTCTTTCTGTCCCTGCCTCCCTTGCTCACTCTCTCTCTCTTTCTCTCTGTCTCTCTCTCTCAAACTAAATAAATAAACTTAAGAAATAAAGAATGTGTAATTGAAATTTCAGAATGAGAAGACAGAGAGAAATGAGTAGAAAAAATATTTGAAGAAATAATGGCATGGAGATAGATACAACCCACAAATCGAGGAAGCTCAGTGAGCACAAGACTCATGCATAATAACTTTAAAGACTTTAGCATGTCATATTCAAACAAACAAACAAACAAAAAAAGGAAAAGAGATAATATTGAGGGCAAAGAAAAAAGACACACTAACCAAAGTAAGATAAGAATAAGTATTTCAGCCAATTTTTTTAAGTTTATTTATTTTTGAAAGAGAGAGAGAGAGTGCACACACAGGGGAACAGCAGGGAAAGTGAGAGAATCCCAAGCAGACCCTGTGTCAATGCAATGCCTGACACAGGGCTCAATCTCACAAACTGTAAGATCAAGAGTCAAGACACTTAACCAACTGAGCCACCTAGGCGCCCCCAAAATTTCAGCAGGTTTTTTGTCACAATCCACGCGAACAAAAAGAAATAAAATGACATCCTTAAAGTGAAAAAAGAAAAAAACAAAATATCAACCCAGAATTCTATACAAAGAGAAAATATCCTACAACAGAGATGGAAAATTGAGACTATTTTTCAGTAAAATGATGGTTGAAGGAATTTGATGGCAGACCTTCTATATAAGAAGTGATAAAGAAAGCTCTTTGATAAGAAAGAGTATGATGTAGGTCAGATTTGGATCTACAGAAAAAAAATCAGTTTTTAGAAATGAAATAAATTAAGGTAAAATATAATATTTTGGGTTTTTATCTTTATAACTTACTGTTTAAAAGAAAATTAGTGGGGCGCCTGGGTGGCGCAGTCGGTTAAGCGTCCGACTTCAGCCAGGTCACGATCTCGCGGTCCGTGAGTTCGAGCCCCGCGTCGGGCTCTGGGCTGATGGCTCAGAACCTGGAGCCTGTTTCCGATTCTGTGTCTCCCTCTCTCTCTGCCCCTCCCCCGTTCATGCTCTGTGTCTCTCTCTGTCCCAAAAAGAAATAAACGTTGAAAAAAAAAAAAATTAAAAAATTAAAAGAAAATTAGTTACAATATAATGTATGTTAGTAGCGTGTGTGATAGTGAAATGCATAACAAAATGACACAAAAGATGGGGTGGAAAAAGTGGGAATATATAGTTATAAGGTCCATATTACTGCAGAAGTGATATATCAGTGTATGAATATTGGCTCAGATTACTTAAAATGAATATGGTAAAACCTAGGAAACTACTGACTTCATAAAGAAGAAGCATAAATAATAAGTCAATAGAAGAGAGAAAATAAAATCCTAAAAAAAGACATAAATTCAGAGAAGGCAGGCGATGAGGTGAAAACAATCAAAAAACAAATGGAAAAATAGAAAACATCTAGCAGATCTCCAATTATTTGCATCATATTAATAATAACTTTCAATGTGGATGGTTCAAACACATCAGTTAAATGACAGGGGTTGTCAAATTGGGATTCAAAAAGCTGGAATCAACTTTATGCTATCTATCTATGAGAAAAAGTGCTTTGGGAACATTGCTTTACTTTTGGGGTGTGAACTTCCTCCTAGTGAAGCTGAAGGAATTGCACGTGTAATCGCTAACTTGTCTTTCAGATTAAAGACTCTTGGTTCTATTCTTGTCAAACTTTGCACCTATAGGCAAAGAGGCTGGATATGATCTCTAATTTAATAAGCTCACAGTCTAAATTAAACAGTCCAGGAAATACATTCTAGAAAAAAAAAAAAAGATTGAAATGAGGACATATTCCTTGCTACTGGGACCATGATCAACATTAGACATCTTGCATATGGAGAAAAATTAACATTGGATTTATAATGTTGAGAATGGGTAGGAATTAGACACTGTAAGTGGTTCCTAAGAAAAAAAGAAATTGATTAACATGGCCCCTAATTCCAGCATAAAGAGTGGACTACAGGAAGTCTAAATTTGGAGACATTTAGTGCATGCTCACTATTAACACGTAATATGAATAACACAAATTTTGATGGCCTTTTGCACTTTTTACACTTACGATATGTCTCCTACAAAATAAGATTGTTCTCTTTGTCTTATCAAGCCCTTAAATTCTAAAATATTTTTAAAGTTTAATGGTGATATGCTTTCTTCAACTTTTTCTAGAATATTTAAAATCTAGGACGCCTAGGTGGCTCAGTTGGTTAAGAGTCCAACTCGATTTCGGCTCAGGTCCTAATCTCATGGTTTGTGAGTTAGAGCCCCATACTGGGCTCCACGCTGGTGGTGTAGAGCCTACTTGGGATTCTCCTCTCTTTCTGTCCCTTTCCCACTTGTACTCATGCTCTCTCTTTCTTTCTTTCTCAAAATGTATAAATAAACTTTAAAAAATAAAATAAAATAAAAATTAAGTTCATAGGTAGACGCATTTCTGATTTTAAGGGAGTTCTATGTAACAGATGATAATTTTTTTATTCGAATATAACTTTGTTTTCTTTTTTTTTATTTTTTTTTCAACGTTTATTTTTTATTTTTGGGACAGAGAGAGACAGGGCATGAACGGGGGAGGGGCAGAGAGAGAGGGAGACACAGAATCAGAAACAGGCTCCAGGCTCTGAGCCATCAGCCCAGAGCCTGACGCGGGGCTCGAACTCACAGACCGCGAGATCGTGACCTGGCTGAAGTCGGACGCCCAACCAACTGCGCCACCCAGGCGCCCCTAACTGTTTTCTTAACTTTTTAAATAGTTTTTAATTTATTAAGTTAGCCTAAAAGGTGTATTAGATCTTTCTCAAAAATCTGTATAATGATAACTTTTTTGAATTTTAAATAACACAAAACCAGTGCCTATAATCACAGGAAAATCAATGCAGATATAGTGTTGTTTAATTCTAATATGGTAGATTATTCATAAGAAGCTTTATATAGAAAGAAACCCAGTTTGCAATGGAAAACTATTTTCAATTTGGCCACAAGATGGTGATATCACAAAGCAATTCCAAAGATAAACCAAATTATAATTGTGTTCTTACTAAGCCCAGCCTTTAAATGTAACAATTCTCATCAGTCAGTGTCTTCTCCAAAGTATTTTGTATTTCATTGTCTGTCTCATGTCTTCATTTTTGGGCTTTCTTTGTCCCTGACCCCTACTGCGGATTGCTATCCCTTGAAAGAGATCTATTAAATCTATTGTCTTGAAAACTGTATGCAAGGTTGGCAAAATAATATGTTAAAAAGAAGAAACAATATACTTCTATTTGTATTCATTGTTGCTATTTATTTTCTTCTTGTTATTTAACAGAAAAATTATTTCCTTTTCCTGGACTTACAGTGTCAGTTAACGGAACAGTCACAACCTGAGCAAACACTTGGGAAAATAACAAGCTCAGAAACAAGCTAAAATAATATTTTCATTAATTCGGTCAGGTGCTTCTCTTTCCTCACCATCTGGATTTCCATGTGTTGAAAGGTTTGCCTAGCCAGCAGAGGCAACAAACAATTAAGGGCCTTCTCCAAGATACACAGAAACTGAAAGGAATTCTTAAAGCATCATTCACAGATGATTTGACATCCTTCATGCTGCATTCTGTGGTATTGTGTCAAAAGGGTGTGATTACTATTATTGTTTTATGAGGCTCAAAAAATTCAGGGTTTTAATGGTGCAACTCCTCTAGAATTCAAGTATAATATCTGAAGGTCCTAGAGACCCTCAGTGTGTCATTTAGAGGATAGCAATTTGAGGGTTTGTTGAAGCAAAGAATAAGTTGTACTAAAAATTGCAGAGGCTAATGGTCCAAAGATAAAAAATGAGACAGTCTATGCACTATAAAGATAACTCAATTTGTACCCTTAAAAAGAAAACTTAAATTTCTCCAAGTATTTATGGAAAATAATTTCTGCTATACTTGTTAGCAGAGAGCATATTCAGGAGACCTCTTCTGAATGAGGAGTGGGCAGATTTTTTCTGTTGAAACTACTCTGCCATTATAGCAAAAGTGGTCACGGCAAACAGGTGAGCCAATGAGGATGATGGTATTTCAATAAAGTTTAGTTACTAAAAATAAGTGGAATTAAATACTTAGGAATAAATTAGACAAAAGAAATGCAAGACTTGTACACTGAAAATTACAAAGCATTGCTCAAAGAAATTAAAGACCTCAATAAATGGAAGGTGTTGCAGTTCCATGGATCAAAAAACTTAATATTATTAAGAATACTCCCTAAATTAGACAATAATTGAATGGAATACGTATTAAAATCCCAAATAACTTTTTTAGTAATAGACAGGTTAATCCTGAAACTTATATGGACCAGAACAGCCAAAACAATCTTGAAAACAAGAACAAGTTGGCAGACTCACCACTCTTGATTTCAAACATAATACAAAACAATAATCAAGACCATTTGGTACTGGCATAAGGTACACATAGCAATTCTCTGGGCAGATAAAACTGAGTGAAACAACATCACTATTCTCAGGAACTCAGAGCAGATCTCTAAACAGAAATTTACATCTCGAATTCCACATTAACATTGTTGAAATTCATTCCTTGAAATATGTAATGAGAGCCAATTACGTACCAGGCACGTTACAAAGCACAGGCTTAAACAGGCAAGATTCTTACCCTTGCAGAACTCAGCCTCTTAGGAGAAGCAGATGAAATTCATATCAACAAATGCATGATTTCAATGAATGAATTCTGTTTCAAAGTTTTGAATATAATCACACAGTCGTGTGTGAGAGAGATATTTTAATTAGCATTTCTAAGTATTTTGTTGTTCATTAAGCCTGAAAATCTCCTACAACAAAATATCATACACACACATACACACACACAGACATACATAGCTATGTGATATTTCAGAACAGAGTAGAATGAAAAATACAGTCTCATATTTGATTTTTAATATTCCTAATAGTTGATGTTTAGTGAAACTTTGTATTGTAATAAAAAAGTGGTTTTGGGAAGCCTGGGTGGCGCAGTCGGTTAAGCGTCCGACTTCAGCCAGGTCACGATCTCGCGTTCCGTGAGTTCGAGCCCCGCGTCAGTCTCTGGGCTGATGGCTCAGAGCCTGGAGCCTGTTTCTGATTCTGTGTCTCCCTCTCTCTCTGCCCCTCCTCCGTTCATCCTCTGTCTCTCTCTGTCCCAAAAATAAATAAACGTTGAAAAAAAAATTTTTTTTTTAAATTAAAAAAAAAGTGGTTTTAAAAATTAAATTCACCTAATTTACATAATCTTGGTCAAAACAGTTACAGCCATAAAATGACAGGTTTTGATTAAACAGTATTTAATTGCAAAAATATAAAGTTCCACTTATCTGGATTCCCTCACTCTCCCATTCATCATTGATCTATTCACTAATTTAACAAAGATTCGATAAATGAACAATTACACCTGAGATACATGACATTTTTTTTTAAAGGTGCTTGGTGCTATGAAAACTTTCTCTTGCCAATAAATAATATCTTTGGGAAATGACTTACATATTTTCACACCTATAACTTGTCTCTATGTTTCCAATCTTAACTCAAACCAATAAATCTTAAACACTACTGCTGGATGAATTTTATCCTTAAGCGAAAATTAGGTAATGCCAATCTTCTGTTCATTTTTAACTTCCCCCTCTCCCCCAAAAGGAAAAGATTTCTTGTTATCATATTACAGATCTCCATCTATTTGATTCCAACCTGGTTTTAGTCCCCTCTCTCTTATCCTCACTCATGTGGGTTTATTTTTTCTATAAAAATCAAGATTGGGGAGCCTGGGTGGCTCAGTTGATTGAGTGTCTGACTTCAGCTCAGGTCAAGATCTCGCAGTTCATGAGTTCAAGCCCCTTGTCGGGCTCTGTGTTGATGGCTCAGAGCCTGGAGCCTGCTTCCGATTCTGTGTCTCCCTCTTTCTCTGTCCCTCTCCCTCTCACACTCTGTCTCTTTCTCTCAAAAGTAAAATAAACGTTAAAAAAATTATAAAACATCGAGATTGTCTTATTTGTTCCATGGACTCTAATGTTTTCTGCCCCAGGTGTGCCTTTGTTTATAATATTCTCCCTACCTGAACATTCTTATAATTTGAGCATAGATTGGGGGAACCTTCTCGGGCCATCTCAGAGTTAGCACGATGCTTTCACATTATGTTTATGTGGTGACTGCTGTTAATTAACTAATTGATTTCTCACATTCCTGTTGAATGGATGTTGAAACTGGTCTTCTGCAATAAGACCTCGCAAACAACACTACAGCCGAGAACATATATAAATGTGAGATATGAAGACTGGTAATTTCTACTGAATAAAAATAATAATATTTATTGAGTGCATATTAAACATTAACTTAGGCAAATCTCACAACAATCATATGAAGTACATCACTTTATGCCTATGTCTATGAGGAAACTGGAACACCCATGTACAGAACTTGTCCAATGGCCATATGATAGTAAATTGGGGACCAGGATACATACCCAGGCAGTCTAATTTCAAAGCCCACATTCAACCATGGCCATAATGCCAACATAGTGCCATAAAACAAAATCAATTTTAATCCACAAGGCAAAATGCATTCATGGCACCTGCAAAGAAATGCAGGTCTGTTGAAGTTGATTCTTAGTGACTGAGAACAATTCTGTTAGAAATTACATACTTTTATTAATGGCGGAATTCAACTTCCTACCCTGGAAATAGATTTCTACTGTTTTGTTTTCTAGCTATTGTTGAAGTAGGCAAATTGCTTAACTTTTGTAGGACTGTTTCCTCAGTCGGAAGGGCAGATAATAAAACCTGCCTCATATGATCATTGTAAGTGTTAACTGAAAGAATGAATGCAAAACTGCCCAGTACAGAACTAGGCAATTTACATACTACGTAACAAATTGCCTTAAAAAATTTGTGTAACAAATTGCCTCAAAATACAGTGGCTTGAAACAAAAAGCATTTATTTTTCTTTATTTCTGTGGGCCATCTGGGGGGGTCAGTTCATTGAAGTTGAGCATGGCTGGGCTTGACTCCAAGCTGCAGGTTGAAAGTCTGCCTTTATCTGTCTTGTCCTCCTTGGATCAGCAGGGTAGTCGGGGGCACATTCTGTTGTTGTTGTTTTTTAATGTTTATTTATTTTTGAGAGAGACAGAGTGTGAGCAGGGGAGGGGCAGAGAGAGAGGGATACACAGAATCTGAAGCAGGCTCCAGGCTTTGAGCTGTTAGCACACAGCCCTAGGCAGGGCTCCAACCCATGGACCACAAGATCATGACCTGAGCCGAAGTCAGATTGTTTACCTGACTGAGCCACCTAGGTGTCCCAGTTGGGGGCACATTCTTATCTCAATGATGGAAGAGCAAGAAAGCAAATCAAGCCAACCTTAAGCCTGTGCTTCCATTGTGTCTGCTTACATGCCATTGAACAGAGAAAGTCACATGGTTAAACATCAGGTCAAGGCACAGGAAATTGCACCCTGCTTCTGCTGGAGGGACCCCAAATTCACAAGGCAAAGAGTATGGAGAGGGAGAGGTGAAAATTGACTAAAATCTATTCTCTAACTCATAAACACTTTGCACAGATCTGTCATCTATAGAAGCCAAAATGATAGTGACAGTTCTTTCAATTGTCCTTCTTATAGTTAATACCATCAAAGATTATTCAAGGCATTTCCTGTGCTACAAATATTGCCTCAGGTATAGACTTTCCTTCCTTCTTTCCATCCTTCCTTCCTTCTTTCCTAAACTTTGACTAGAAAAATAAGAATAAAAGTTCAAATAAGTATTTTGTCCTCAATAATCATATCTAAAATATGTTACTGACAGTGATTATTACATCAGTTTGTCTCTTTCCCCAATATTTGAGATAATAAACTATAGCATTCTAAGTAATGATTTCACTGATCAAAATGTCTAATTAAAATAATAATAATCATTAGTTTTAGTGTGCTGTCATTGAGATCTTTAAGTTGGCATTACCTTGCTTAATACTATATTCTAAACCCCTGGTAATGTTCAGAATCTCTGACACAGAATTCTTATATATAGCAGCCTTTTTCTCTGCCTGAGAACTGAGCCACTGATAGAGCTGTAGAGAACATTCCTTAGTTATCTGGCAACATGGTGTTTCTCATACTGCAGCCCAGAATCAAAGACTTGCCCATTTGATGACAGGCTCTGCCAGAAGAGCTGAAGCCTTCCTAGCAGGACAGAGCCTTTATCAAGAAACTGAAGGCGCAAAAGCCCACCCGGGCACATGCTCTCTGCAGGCCTCTAGATCCCCAAATAAGGAGGTGATGGACAGGACCCGAGATCTCAATGTTCTTGGTACTTGCCCCCAAAAGTATCATTCTGAGAGGCCAAGAATATTGCTCTAAAGACTGTCTCCACCTCTTGGCAAGTTCAGGACTAAGGAATAGGGTCTAATACATGTCTAGAAATGAGTCTTTAGCCATAATCAGAGACATAAACATATAACCCAAAAAGTCTTAATCACAATATTAATTATAGTGTCATGTAAGAAAAAGAGTCTAAATGTCCATTACATAGTCAGGATTCACAAAACAGAATATAAGGATAGGAGCTGAGAGACAATAGCTTTATAACTGACTATATGAAAATGTTTACATTTTGGTGTATATAAATGATGGTATATTATGCAGTTTTAGAAATGTTTCGAGGAATGCTTCAAAGCTTTGAAAAGTCCCACAGTATAATACGAAATTTAAAAAAAACAAGACTATAGATGCGTCTAATATAACATTCAATATACATATGAAATTGAGATAGCCCCACAAAGAAAAGCATAAACATACTAACAAAAAATATGTTTAGAGCATGTAAGTTTTTTCTGTGTCTTGTGTCCATGAAATACAGCCAGACCAACACTAAACCACCCTACACACCTAGAAAAATGATTGGAGGATTAACACAACAATCTGCACAAACTGAACCACAGAATTCAGCAGGTACGTGGCGCGGAGAGGTGAACTTGGGGAAGGAAAAGCCGGCAGCAGGCAGAGAGAGGGCAGAGACTAGAGGGGGAGAATACGGTAAAAGCACCCCTCCCCAAAAGCAGCTGGAGAGAAAGTTGAAAATTGGAAACAGCCGCAGGGACTAAACTAAAAAGGGAGAAAGGAGAAAGAGGAGTGCAGAGTCTGCAACTCCACAGCTCAATACCTGTCGGTGCTCTGGTGGGAAGGCGAATCCCCAGGAACAGAGTGGGGTCCGGGAGGTTCTCAGACCACACGGGGAAAAGCGGTTCCACTGCTGGAAGGACATTTGGTGGAGACTATTGAAGCCACCTGGTCCCAGCAGACCCCAGAAAACGGCCACATTCGCTGGTGCTGAAACTAGGTTGTTAACGGTGAAGCCTGGTGCCAGATGTGTGTTGTGATTTTCCACAATCCCTGAAAAGCTGCTGCTATGCTATCTCGCGAACTTTTTCTGGGGGGGGGAGGGGAGGGGGGCTGGCACCTGGCCGCAGTCTCGGGGCACTGGCAGCAGCAGAGTCCAGCAGGCGTTCCTGGGTGCAGCCATTATTCGGCCATTGCTCGGTGAGACCCTCCCGCAGAGGGGCGGAATGGGTCAAAGCCGCTCTGGTCCTTCAGAAGTAAGGGGCCGGGGAAATAGCCACATCTGAGACAAAACTCAGGAAGAGAGGTACTGCCTGGGGCTTGGTCATGGACAGTGAAGGAGTGAGGAATGGACGAAAGCTGAAGACAGAGGACAGGTGCACGATTGCTAACTGCAGAGAACAGAGTTCCCATACTGGAGGCTGGATAGCTGGGTGACATCATTTTTTTCACCACTCCTGCGCATGCGCCTAGGCAACTAGGAGCAAGCTCTGCAACAATCCACCCCAGTATGCTAGCAGCGCCATCTAGTGGAGACCGGAGCCGTTACACTGAGCCCCGCCCAACTGGGCCAACTTCACTCTTCAAGAACACAAGTCTCACCGCCTACTTAGTTTATGGACTATAAAACACTACATAGTCTGACTTCTAGTGGGAAACAAAGTAATTTCAGTCCTATTTCAACCTGTTAGCAGGTCGATCTATCCAATTTTATTTCTCTCTTTTATCTCTTTTACACTACTTTTCTTGTTCTTGAATACAGAAAGAGAAAATATTCCTTTTTATTTTCAGTTTTTATTAAAAATATTGTTCCTTAATTTTTTTACTATATTTTTTACTTTTGTGTAATTTCTTCAAATTCTATCTTACTTCCATCAATCTATTTTAGTCTACTTCAGTGTATTCACATTTTCAAATTTCAAACTATTTCCTTGTTTTCTTTTTTCTTTTTCTTTTTTCTCTTTTTTTGTTGCTTTTCTTTTTCTTGAATGCAGAAAGTGAAAAACTAAATTTTTAGTTTCAATTTCTATTAAAGATATTTTTCTTTAATTTTTTTATATTTTTTGCTTTTATGTAAATTTTTTCAAATTCTATTTTACTGCCATCATTTTAGTTTAGTCTACTACAGTGTATTCACTTTTTCAAATTTTCAAACGATTTCTTTTTTTTTCTCTTTTTTGTTTTTTTCCTTTTTCTTGAATACAGAAAGAGAAAAAAATTCATTTTTATTTTTAACTTTTATTAAAAATATTTTGTGTTTAGTTTTTTCCTATTATATTCTTTACTTTTGTGTAAATTTTTTCAAATTCTATTCTACTTCCATCATTTTATTTTAGTCTACTACAGTGTATTCACCTTTTCAAATTTTCAAACGACTTCTTTTTTCTCTTTTTTCTCTTTTTTGTTTTTTTCTTTTTCTTGAATACAGAAAGAGAAAAAAATCATTTTTATTTTTAACTTTTATTAAAAATATTTTTCTTTAGTTTTTTCCTACTATATTCTTTACTTTTGTGTAAATTTTTTCAAATTCTATTTTACTCTCATCATCTCATTTTAGTCTACTTCAGTGTATTAATTTTTTCATATTCTCAAATGATTTCCTTTTTTTTCCCACTTTTTTCCCCTCTAATCTGTGAAACCACTTTCAACACCCAGACCAGAACACCCTAGGATCTAGCATCATATATTAGATTTTGTGTTTCTGTGTGTGTTTAATTTCTTAATTGTAATTTTTTTAATTTTAAAATTTTTTAGCTTTAATTTTTCTACCTCATTAATTCCTTTTCTCCCTTCAAAATGACAAAATGAAGGAATGCACCCCAAAAGAAAGAGCACAAAAAAACGACAGCCAAGGATTTAATCAACACAGATACAAGCAAGATGTCTGAACCAGAATTTAGATTCATGTTAATAAGAATACTAGCTGGAGTCAAAAATAGATAAGAATCCCTTTCTACAGAGATAAAAGAAGTAAAAAATAGAATGAAATTAAAAATGCTACAACTGAGATGCAATCACGGATGGATGCAGCGGTGGCAAGGATGGATTAGGCAGAACAGAGAATCAGCAATACGGAGGACAAACTTATAGAGAATAATGAAGCAGAAAAAAAAGAGGGACATTAAGGCAAAACAGCAAGATTTAAGAATTAGAGAAATCAGTGACTCATTAAAAGGGAACATCAGAATCATTGGGGTCCCAGAAGAGGAAGAGAGAAAAATAGGGCTAGAAGGGATATGTGAGCAAATCATAGCAGAAAACTTTCCTAACCTGGGGGAAGACACAGACATCAAAATCCAGGTAGCACAGAGGACCCCCATTAGATTCAATAAAAAGTGACCTTCAACAAGGCATATCAGAGTCAAATTCATAAAATACTCAGGCAAGGAGAGAATCATGAAAGCAGCAAGGGAAAAAAAGTCCCTAACCTACAAAGGAAGACAGATCTGATTTGCAGCAGACCTATCCACAGAAACCTGCCAGGCCAGAAAAGAGTGGCAGGATATATTCAATGTGCTGAATCAGAAAAATAGGCAGCCAAGAATTCTTTATCCAGTAAGACTGTCATTCAAAATAGAAGGAGAGATAAAAAGTTTCCCAAACAAAAATTAAAGGAGTTTGTGACCACTAAACCAGCACAGCAAGAAATTTTGAGGGGAACTCTCTCAGGGGAGAAAAGATAAATATATATATATATATATATATATATAGAGAGAGAGAGAGAGAGAGAGAGAGAGAGAGACAGAGAGAGAGAAAGAGAGACAGAGAGAGAGATAAAAGATTTGTGTATATCTATCTATATATATATATATATATATAGAGAGAGAGAGAGAGAGAGAGAGAGAAATAAAAACCAAAAGCAACAAAGATTAGAAAGGACCGGAGAACACCACCAGAAACTCCAATACTACAAGCATCATAATGCCAATAAATTCATATATTTCAGTACTTACTCTAACGTCAATGGACTCAACAGTCCAATCAAAAGACATAGGGTAACAGAATGGATAAGAAAACAAGATCCATCTATATGCTGTTTACAGGAGACCCACTTGAGACTTAAAGACACCTTCAGGTTGAAAATAAGGGGATGGAGAACCATCTATCATGCTAATGGTCAACAAAAGAAAACTGGAGTAGCCATACTTATACCAGACAATCTAGATTTTAAAATACAGACTGTATCAAGAGATGCAGAAGGGCATGATATCATAATCAAGGGGTCTATCCACCAAGAAGACCTAACAATTGTAAACATTTATGCACCAAATGTGGAATAAACCCAAATGTATAAATCAATTTATCGCAAACATAAAGAAACTCATCAATAGTAATACCATAATAGTAGGAGTTTTCAACACCCCACTCACAGCAATGGACAGATCATCTAATCAAAAAATCAACAAGGAAACAATGGCTTTGAATGACACACTGGACCAGATGAACTTAACAGATATATTTAGAACGTTTCATCCAAAAGCAGCAAAACATGCATTCTTCTCCAATGCACATGGAACGTTCTCCAGAATAGACCATATACTAGGACACAAATCAGCCCTAAGTAAGTACAAAAATATCGAGATCATACCATGCATACTTTCAGACCACAACGCTATGAAACTCGAAATCAACCACAAGAAAAAATTAGGAAAGGTAACAAATACTTGGAGACTGAAGAGTATCCTGCTAAAGAATGAATGGGCTAACCAAGCAGTTAAAGAAGAAATTAAAAAGTATATGGAAGTCAATGAAAATGATAACACCACAACCCAAAACCTCTGGGACGTAGCAAAGGCAGTCATAAGAGGAAAGTATATAGCAATCCAAGCCTTCCTAAAGAAGGAAGAAAGATCTCAGATACACAACATAACCTTACGCCTTAAGGAGCTGGAAAAAGAACAGCAAATAAAACTCCAAAACCAGCAGAAGACAGGAAATAATAAAGATTAGAGCAGAAATTAATGCTATCGAAACCAAAATAACAGTAGAACAGATCAATGAAACCAGAAGCTGGTTGTTTGAAAGAATTCACAAAATTGATACACCACTAACCAGTTTGATCAAAAAGAAAAAGGAAAGGAACCAAATAAACAAAATCAAGAATGAAAGAGGAGAGATCACAACCAACACAGCAGAAATAAAAACAATAATAAGAGAATATTATGACCAATTATATACCAATAAAATGGGCAATCTGGAAGACATGGAAAAATTCCTAGAAACATATACACTACCAAAACTGAAGCAGGAAGAAACAGAAAATTTGAACAGACCCATAACCAGTAAGGAAATCGAATTAGTAATCAAAAATATGCCAAAAAACAAGAGTCTGGGGCCAGATGGCTTTCCAGGGGAATTCTACCAAACATTTAAGGAAGAGTTAACACCTTTTCTCTTGAAGATGATCCAAAAGATAGAAATGGAAGGAAAACTTCCAAACTCTTTCTATGAAGCCAGCATTATCTTGATTCCAAAACCAGACAGAGACCACACTAAAAAGGAGAACGATAGACCAAATTTCCCTGATGAACATGGATGTAAAGATCCTCAACAAGATATTAGCCAACAGGATCCAACAATACATTAAAAAAGTATTCACCACAACCAAGTGGGATTTATACCTGGGATGCAGGGCTGGTTCAACATCCGCAAGACAAATAACGTGATTCATCACATCAATAAAAGAAAGGACAAGAGCCATATGATCCTCTCAATAGGTACAGAGAAAGCATTTGACAAAATACAGCATCCTTTCTTCATAAAAACCCTCAAGAATGTAGAGATAGAAGGAGCATACCTCGACATCATAAAAGCCATAAATGAATGACCCACTGCTAATATCATCTTCAGTGGGGAAAAACTGACAGCTTTCCCCCTAATTTCAGGAACAAGACTGGGATGTCCACTCTCGCACTGTTATTCCACATGGTATTGGAAGTCTTATCCTCTGCAATCAGACAACACAAAGAAATAAAAGGCATCCAAATCAGCCAGAAAGAGGTCAAACTTTCACTCTTTGCAGATGACATGATACTCTATATGGAAAACCCAAAAGATTCCACCAAAAAACTGCTAGAATTGATTCATTAATTCAGCAAAGTGGCAGGATATAAAATCAACGCACAGAAATTGGTTGCATTCGTATACACCAACAATGAAGCAACAGAAAGAGAAGTCAAGGAATCGATCCCATTTACAGTTGCACCAAAAACCATAAAATACCTAGGAATAAATCTAACCAAAGAGGTGAAAAATCCATACACTGCAAACTATAGAAAGGTCATGAAAGAAATTGAAGAAGACACAAAAAAATGGAAAAAGATTCCATGCTCCTGGATAGCAAGAACAAATATTGTTAAAATGTCAATACGACCCAAAGCAATCTACATATTCAATGCACTTCCTATCAAAATAACACCAGCATTCTTCACAGAGCTAGCACAAATAATCCTAAAATTTGTATGGAACCAGAAAAGACCCCGAATAGCCAAAAAGATCTTGAAAAAGAAAACCAAAGCAGGAGGCATCACAATCCCAGACTTCAAGCTATACTACAAAGCTGAAATCATCAAGACAGTATGGTACTGGCACAAGAACAGACATTCAGATCTATGGAACAGAATAGAGTACCCAGAAACAGACCCACAAACATATGGCCAACCATTCTTTGACAAAGCAGGAAAGACTATCCAATGGAATAAAGACAGTCTCTTCAGCAAGTGGTGCTGGGAAAACTGGACAGACACATGCAGAACAATGAACCTGGACCACTTTCTTATACCAGACACAAAAATAAGCTCAAAATGGATGAAATACCTCAATGTAAGACAGGAAGCCATCAAAATCCTTGAGAAAGCAGGCAAAAACTTCTTGGATCTTGGCCGCAGCAACACGGCCTGAGTCTGGAGACTCAACACGTCTCCAGAGGCAAGGGAAACAAAAGTAAAAATGAACTACTGGGACCTCATCAAAATAAAAAGCTTCTGCACAGCGAAGGAAACAATCAGCAAAACTAAAAGGCAACCGACAGAATGGGAGAAGATATTTGCAAATGACATATCAGATAAAGGGTTAGTATCCAAAATCTATAAAGAATTTATCAAACTCAACCTCCACAAACCAAATAATCCAGTGAAGAAATGGGCAAAAGACATGAATAGACACATCTCCAAAGAAGTCATCCAGATGGCCAACCGACACATGAAAAAGTGCTCAACATCACTCATCATCAGGGAAATACAAATCAAAACCACCATGAGATACCACCTTACACCTGTCAGAATGGCTAACATTAACAACTCAGGCAACAACAGATGTTGGCGAGGATACGGAGAAAGAGGATCTCTTTTGCACTCGTGGTGGGAATCCATGCTGGTGTAGCCATTCTGGAAAAAGTATGGAGTTTCCTCAAAAAACTAAAAATAGAACTACCCTATGATCCAGCAACTGCACTACTAGGCATTTATCCAAGGGATACAGGTGTGCTGTTTCAAAGGGACACATGCACCCCCGTGTTTATAGCAGCACTGTCAACAATAGCCAAAGTATGGAAAGAGCCCATATGTCCACTGATGGATGAATAGATAAAGAAGATGTGGTGTATATATACAATGGAGTATTACTCAGCAATCAAAAAGAATGAAATCTTGCCATTTGCAATTACGTGGATGGAACTGGAGGGTATTATGCTAAGTGAAATTAGTCAGTCAGAGAAAGACAAAAATCATATGACTCCACTCATATGAGGACTTTAAGAGACAAAACAGATGAACATAAGGGAAGGGAAACATAAATCATATAAAAACAGGGAGGGGGACAAAACAGAAGAGACTCATAAATATGGAGAAGAAACTGAGGGTTACTGGAGGAGTTGTGGGGAGGGGGATGGGCTAAATGGGTAAGGAGCACTAAGGAATCTACTCCTGAAATCATTGTTGCACTATATGCTAACTAATTTGGATGTAAATTTAAAAAAATAAAAAATAAAACAAGTTAATAAAAAAAAAGAAAAATATGTTTAGGTGCTGGAATTGTGAATTATAAAGATTGTCTTTCATATTTTGTGTACATTCCAATAATTATGGTTAATCTCTATAAGCATATGGATAATTAATAATAGCATGTGTGCATTTACCTTATTCAAGCAAAAACACTGTTAATATAAGCCTTAGCGATGGAATGCTCCTTTTTTTAATGTACCTTCGTTGTAGTTGTAGATTCAGCGATATTGGATGACTTATTTTTACAGATTAGATTTAATTCTGCATTTCTAGCTTTAAATTCTGTAAAAACCTAGTATTATAACTATGGTCACAAGAAAGTTTTTTTTTAATTTTTTTTATTAGTTTTCTTTATTTTTGAGAGGTAGAGAGAGACAGAGTGCATGTTGGGGAGGGGCAGAGAGAGAGGGAGGCACAGAATTAGAAGCAGGCTCCAGGCTCTGAGCTGTCAGCACAGAGCCTGATATAAGGCCCAAACTCACAAACCGTGAGATCATGACCTGAGCTGAAGTTGGAGGCTCAACCGACTGAGCCACCCACGTGCCCCACAAGAAAGTTTTTTAGATAATATTTTAGACAATATTCTATGTAGTGGATACAGTGATCATACACAACGCACAATAATTGTTGTCAATCTAATGGAAAAAAGGACATTAAGCAAAAGATAACAAGATAACTATGTCACACAAATTGTAATTGTATAAGTGGGGCTGTAATAAGTATAGTGATGAGGAATGCTGTGTAGACTGGAAAATGAAAGAAGGATTCTGGATAAAGGATATTGATGCTGAGACCTGATGTATTTGAACGTGAAAGTCATCAATATAAAGACTGTATACATTCCTTACCTTATTACAGAAGTAAATTAAATTGCCTTGGAAAAGAACATAGGTACAGTGAGATAAGGAGAGCAAGGATTGAGTACAATGAACTCTGGCCCAGAAGACAAAAAATGAAGACCTAGAAACAGATCAGGAACAAATTAGGGAGGAAGTCATGTGGTGTCATGGAAAACAAGAAGAGCGAAACAATGTCATAAGCCATTGAAAGGCCAAGTAAAATGAGAATTGACACGTTTCCATTTGGATTCATTTAGAAAGAAAATTGGTAAAATTATGAGAGCCTATAGCAAACTTGTTATGTAAACCTTGGGAAATATTTATTAATGTTGTTTGTTTCTAATATAATCATTTTCTTCGTTTTTATATCCAATTTATCTAGAGGTTTTGTTTGTTCTCCATGAACTATTTCCCTTGAATTTTAGTAGAGCCCTGTCAATAACCTGAAGGGTACTTAAGACTTTTACTTCCATCTGAGATACGATCTGTCTGTTAAATGGATTTTCTAGGTACAAGGCATTTTACTTTTTATCTGTAGAAAACTGTCCCAGAAATGTGCATATTATGAGACATACCTTTAGACTGAGAACCATGCATGATCACGCTGTGGTAGTGTTGTTTATCTTATATACCACAGGATTGATTGTACTGGGCCTGTGTTATCCAGGATATCTCCTTTATGGAGATCTCCATCCACTGTCTACAATATGGTGAATAGTTTCTCTCTGACCCTGCATCTCATCCGTCATTGTTCTCGCCCTTTTGCTTGTATATACTGACGACAGATGGCTTATAAAGTTAAACGACATTGGGAATCCACCACTTACGTATCTCCCTGCTGGAGATTTCTAAACTTAGAATAATAAAGACCAGAGTCCTACAAAGAAATGTCTTTTACTTACTTTGCTGAATTTATCAAATTGAGGAAAGAGCCGTGGGTTCGTATAGTTGATAAAAGCTGCACGTTTTTTAAGCAATCTTTACACACAACCTGGGGCTCAAACTCACAACCCTGAGATCAAGAGTCACACCCTCTTGCGACTGAGCCAGCCAGGCACCCCAAAGCTGCACTTTTTAATTACAAGGAAATAATCTGCTTATTATTCATTAGCTTCCATTCATCAATCAGGCACAGAAATAAAACTTGGTTTCATTCTGTTTCCCATCAGGATGTGCTGCTTCTCACCTCTTCTCAAATCTTTCTGGAGTCTAATTGTTGTCTAATACACATAACCTTTGCTCAGTTCTGTGCTGGAGGATTTTAGCTTGCTTCTTTTGCAGTACCAGAGGGCTTTCTCTGCCGATCTCAGACAAGGCTACAAGGTCCACCCTGTTAAACATCTGCTAGAGGCTTGACTTCTCCAGAGAAAATGGAACTGAGAGTCTCCTCACAGATCCACAAATGTCAAGGGAGATCCCACTGCCCCCCCCCCCCCCCACTTTCCCCCTAACCTAGAATTTGGTTCCAAGGAGTAAGAGATCTCTTTACTCATCTCAAAAATCTTTGGAGTCCTCAACACAGGGACAGTTTTCTTTTGTCTAGAAGGAGGGGGAAAGTTATTTTGCCTTTCAATTGAATGTTGCTTTTAGAATTCTGGAACAAATTATCTGACAAAGTTACTCTTTACAGAGGACAATCTCTAAAGCACTGAATATTTTTCTTTCCAGCTTTCAAAGGGGAGAGTGATTAGGTAGAATATGGAGGCAGGAAAAGCAGATCACTTAATACATAATACTTAGTGCTTAATATATCACCCTCACACATATTACCTTCTTAAATTTAGATTAGAAATGAGGAAAGCCACTCTGTGTTGTGTTTTTTTTTTTAAATGAAAAAATATTATTAATTTCAAAGACAGTCTTTATAAAATTGAAACTAAAATTCTTTTGGGTGAGGATAATCTTTTCTCCAAAATTGATTCATTTTTTTGTCTATGACGTATTTGTATGAAATCTAGTAAAGGATGATTTTTTTTTTCATACCTTAAACAGCCTTCTGTCAAAATTTAGTCAATTAGAATTTTTCATGAATATGTGTATTTTTATTATTTATTCTATTGGGAAAAAATTATTATCCTTAATATTCCTTTACCCTTTTGAAGATTATTTTTGTCATGTCTCCATTTCACTTGTTAAGTATAGGAAGCACAAAACAATGAAACATAATGTCAGTATTAGTATGTTTAATTAAAAAAAAAATAATGCCCTCAGCTTATTAAACTATCTTTAGCACAAAACATGATATTTATGTCATAGGATGGCTTTCTATTATTTTTCCTTCATTGTAGAAACACAAAATTTAAATTTTATTTCAAGTTAATATGTATCTTGCTATTGATAAAATAATGAAAGAAGAATTAAGGCAGATTTCAGTTACATTTAATTAAACTATTAAGCTGAAGAAAGAACCTCTGGACCTCTGAAATAAACTGAAGCATTGGAAGGTTTAAACCAGTCTCTTTTCTTGTTCATTAATAGATGGTTACCAAAAATTTTGTCCACAATTTAAATCCCTAAAAAGAGATATATTTTAATTATGTTATTTTTAAATTAGTCATATCTGATACAAAGCAGCATACTGCTAGTTACATTTTCTTTAATAAACTGCATGATAAAAACACACCATTTATTTTGGTAAGTATACTTAGAAATAAGTAATAGGAACCTATGAAAATCTTGTTTCCACTAGATTTAAATGCATTCACTATCTTTATGAATATTCCAAAGGGAATATGCAGACTAACTTCCAAGTATTTTTAGTTTGAACCATGCTAATAATTCACCATCTTTGATCCACTAAAACAGCATTTTTATATCATTCCATTTAAGAAATAGAATAAAATTTACCACATGGTAAAACTTAAGCTCAAGGCATTGAATTGGAATAAAACTTGACAATGATGTTGTGAATGGTCCTTTATCTTATATTTTTATTGTGAGGAGGGTGTTTCAAAAAATCATTTGGAATTATGACCTCTGAGTAATGAATTATAACTTAAGTAAGAGACAGATATGCTGTGGTTTCTCTCTATCGAAGATAGTGTATTTGCACAGCACTTTTCCCTTTACAATGTGATTTGATGTTTTTAACCTCATCTGTTACTCAAATGGATCTGACGATGGAGGTGGGAAATACAGAACATTCTGCCAGTAGGGAAATTGAAATGTAGTGGAGTTAAGAGGGTGGCAAGGATTACAATACATCAGCAGATGACAGAGCCTGGAGCTGCACTATCACATGTCCCCACTTTAAGGAGAGTGGCTGTCCACAAAAGGCACTGTTTCTCAAAGAAGTCTGCATTTTGTATGTACAGTTCATTCTGCAGCGGCCTCCCACGCATTGGGGAACTTTTCATATTCCCAGCGCCTCCCCAATTGGAGAAAAAGAAGTACCTGCCAGTACTTCTACTGACATTTACTAGGCAACCAAACATTACCCACTATTTCCAAATGTTCACTGGTGCACATTTCAGTTCCAAATGATAACCACTGCTAAATTGTAGAGCGGCGTGTTCCAAACCAGTGAAGTTCACTTGACTGAACAGAAAAAAAAAATACGGCTGTATGGCATACACAAGCAAACTGAAGGGAAGTTGGAGGGGTCTGTTGGGTTTGATGGAAAAATAGTTTTCTTTCTTTTCTTTATGCATTTTTGCTAAATACAGATAAAATACATGGTACCTGAGAATATAATAAATATAAAATTGGCACTCAACTTATATATAACAGTTTTGCAAGTTATTTGAATGAGATCTTAAACTTGCTTTCATGAGCACATTTTGTACCCAAATATGCTTGAAATAAGTATGCACAATTTTGGAACACATATTTTTCCCGATTTACTCTAAATTTTTGGTAATCAACACCAATGAACACTTTGTAAGTGGTAGCACATGGAAGTACAGTATTTATTACTTTTTCTCCAATTGGCAGACTCTTCTCTCCTGTAATTAGATGGAATTTAGTGGAATTATACTTCGACTATGGATCATTTTCCCAAATATAACATCTCTTCCTCTTCTTTCATTCCACAAACAAAATGTTGAAAATGTTGTGATATAGTAAGTGAAAGAATCCTAAATTCCACATTTTTCACATCGAGAATCTCAAAATAGTAGAAAAGCATGTCACCAACACATACAAAAATAACTCCACTATGATTCAAATTATAACTAGCATAAAAATTACGGGTAAACAATTTTAACTTCTTTACTTTCAAAATGAAAAGGCTGTCCTAATTTCAGAACCCTTTGTCAATACAGATTAATGTCTTTTCTAGTGGTTCTTTACTGTCACCTTAGTTTCATGTATACAGAGGTATCAAATAAGATATATAGTTTTAAAATATTTCTTTTATTTTGAAACTCAATATACATACAGGAAAACCCATGAAACATGTATGTAAAATTTAACACATAACTATAAAGTGGGTATCTATATAACCACTGTCAGGTCAAGAAACCGAACACTTCTGCTAAAAGGCACAGAGTGCTCTCTCCCTCCTACTGTAGGCCATAATCATAACATCACTTTTTCTCGTGCCCATGAATACTTCCTAAACTAAAAATTAGATCAGTCTCTGTCTCCTCTCTCTCTCTCTCTCTCTGCATCTCTGTCTTTATCTGTGTATGTGTGGGGGGGGGGGGAGGGGTTGGGGGAGTTAGTTTCAACAGATTTTTCAAACATTTGGTGTTTAAAAATTAATTTAAGCCATTACTCTTTCTGATATTCAAGTTTTTTTCCCCTCTAAATTGGCTAGTGGAAACCTCAAGCTGATTTCTAAGTTCTTTTGACAAGCTTCCATCAGTCTTGGAGCAATATTATTTCCAGGCTGTTTTTTAAAGCCAGAAACTATTCTTTGACAAATTTGCAAGATTAACGATTCACACAAATTAGTCCCCTCTAATGGGTAAACTTCCATCAAAACTTTTCCTTTGCTGTCTAACAGTGACTCTTGAGTAATCTATTTCTCATTTTTGTGGGGCAGGGGGTTTAAAAATTATAGAAAGTTGGGGCACCTAGATGGCTCAGTCTGTTAAGCTTCTGACTCTTGGTTTCAGCTCAGGTCATGATTTCACAGTTGGTGGGTTCAAGCTGAGAGGCTCTGTGCTGACACTGTAGAGCCTGCTTGCGATTCTCTCTCCCTCTCTCTGCCCTTCCCCTATTTGCTGTCTCTGTCTCTGTCTCTCTCTCTTAAAATAAATAAATAAACTTTAAAAGGTATATAGAAAATTGAATGGTCACAGCTTGGATTGTTTTACATTAACAATTACATCACTGAAAATGGAATTCAGACCTAGAGGCAAACTTTCATATATAAGAGCTTCCCTTCCATGCCAGTGATCAGTTTATGGCCTCACAGTTCCAAATCCATTCTTTGTAGTGTGTTCTGTAAAAATGGCCCTGGCCCTTTAACTATTTCTCCTTTTCCAGCTGGCAAGATGCTTATATTTGTCAGTAGAAAGCACTGGAGGGATGCTCAAGTAGACAAGGAAAAGCTTGTTTGGTTTTGATTTTCTTCTTTTCCTGGTTCCCGTGTGCCCCCCTCACCAGCCTGCTCCCACACGCATTCCTCAGTTCCGATTCCCCAGTGAATGGCTTGCCTGCCTTCTGCTGCTGCAGTGAACATCTCCTCCGGAAACAGGATCTTGCAATGTTTGGCAGGCAGCCTGCAGCTTGTCCAGGCAACCCTTCGGGAGGCTTCAGAGCACAGTGCGGTCTGCAGGGCATACTGCAGAGAAGTTTCTCAGGGCTCCCTTTTGACTTCCTAGCAAGTTCTGAAGCATAGCGCCTCTCTGAGGGTAGCTTTCCCAGGTACCCCGGAGGGCAGATTTATGGCAAGTTCTGCCAGTGAGGCACCATAAAAATGTCTCTATCATCCGTGAGCCACAGCTGTTGCCTTTTCCAGCAGGGTCAGCATCTTAGTCTTGCTTTGGTGTGCAGGTGGAGGGACTGTCCTTTGGGTGCCCTATCACAACTCTAGGCATGATGACCTCCTTATACATATTCTTTATTCTTTAGGTATCTTTATTTCTTCACTAACCAATTCCCCCATTACTTCAATCTTGTTACTATAAAGAACTCTTTATATTAAACTTTCCCTATTCAAATTCCAGTGTGGTTTCTCTTCCCTGAATAGATTCATACTGATACAGAACTGATACCAGAAGTGGATCCAGGAGCTAGAACTGCCCACATGGGATTTTGCCATTGGTTTGGTCCTGCCCTTGGACTTGAGTACCCTTCTGACCTCCTCACCAATAACAGATGAGATGCTAGTAATCCATGGCCTGTAGCAGCACCACAATTAACTAAGCTATCCCTTGTGACTGTGATGAAGCACTATCTGAAGCACACTGCCTTGGGAATCAAAGGAAATCAGGATTGCACTTGAGGATTATCACAGGAATCATGACCGTGGTGCAAGATGAGTTCTTTTGAGAACACTCGAAGGTTAGAGAAAAAATGACAACTCTCAGCTCAAGTCATTTCTTGATAACCATAAAGCTTCTATGATAGCCTTAAGAATCTCTTAATTTTTGTAGCCACATGTTCTATGTGGCCAGAAATCAAATGCAAAATTGTGGGCTGCTAGATTACAACAATTGAATTCACAGTCTCACCAAGCTTTACATGTAAAAATTAGTCAGTGAACCCTATAATAGGCAGATGGCCTGAACGGTTGGATGGTGTGTTTCATGTCAACCAGGAGGATGTTTTTGAATGAGATTTACATTTAAATTGGTAAATTTTGAGTAGATATATAAGAGCTTCCCTTCCGTGCCAGTGATCAATTTATAATTTGGGTGAGCTTCCTCTGATCATTTGAAGGGCTCTCTTGAGCAAAATGGAATTCTGCAGATGGGATTTGGGCTTGAATTGCAACATCAGCTCCTCCCTGGTTCCCCAGCCTGCCAATTCAACCTGCAGACTTCACTTGCCAGCCTCCATTATCATGAGTCAATTCCTTACAATAAATTCCTTCACTAAATATAAATATCAATAATATAAATATAGGTGTAGACATATAGGTAAGTTAGAGATAGAGACACTGCTTCTGTTTCTTTAGAGAATTTCTGACACAAAGGGGACACTCAATTTCCTGGAGACCCATCATAATCACTTCTCGGTTCTGCTGAACCCATAACTGGTGTCAAATTTCAGCATGCTCCAAGAAGACAGGTCTATGCTACACTTCTGGAAGAAATAACGTAGACACTATCCAAATTGCAAGATTTATTTGCTACATATATTGACAGAAATCTGGGGACCATGTGTGGGAGTGAATTCTAAGGGAGTTAGACCAAGAGGTGAGAAATGTTACAGTAGTTCGTGCCAAATTATTTAATGTAGGTCAACTTGCAGAAATTCCAGCTTTAATGTCCTAGCTGGTAGCTAACTTGCTTGAGTGACAGAAATGGGGGCTCAATGGTATCCTATATTTAATGAGGCTGAAGCGCCTGAGCTTTCTTAGCATGATGCAGAGAAATGAATAAAATGATCCCCTCATTAAATCTCAGCTTCTCAGAAAAAGCTCTTGATTTAAAGACTATACATCGTTTGTTATTGTAGCCACATAGTCAATACACAAACTTATGGAGTGCTTCCTTATTACCTAATTTGTTTCAAGCATTCATGTCCACTTTGAATAATCTTTCCCTCGGTGCTCATTTTGGTATTTCTTTGCAAAACACCCAGTGTTCTTCCATATCTCTGAGGGATTTTAACTGTTTTATTAACTGGGCACATTAATTGATGTCTGAAGATTCACTGATCTGCAATGAAGACTTTTATCAACTTCTGAGTTAATGCCAACTTTGTATCATCGGGAATGTAATGCATTTTATAATAATATTATTCTGAAGTGATATCTTTTTATTTGATTCATAGTCCAGAATGTGGTGTTGAAAATTTCCTTGCTGGATGATGAAATGAGAAATTCTCTCCTTTTGTCAGGTATCTTGGTTTTAACTATTAATAATGTCACTTTTTCACTTGCTTGTTAAGCTCCGATACTTTTTTTTTTTAATAGCGCTTAAGAAAGATCTGTACTTGTTACCTATCTTTTATTTATAAATATTTTAACGTGTTCTTTTCTTGCATAAAATGATGTATTTGTAGTAACGTGGTATCAGAGTTTGCTTTGTACCACTCTTTTATTTGAAAACTTTTCCATGCAAGTAAATCTTTTGGGCTGAGAGAGCAAAGACGCACAGGGCATACAAATCCATTTTGAATAATTCATATTAGTTGCTCAATTTGTAATAAAATTTTTGGAAGGAACACTATGCCTGCCTTGCAAATCTGATGACTTTTCACATCTAAATTAAAAGATTTGACAATTAACAAGACAAACTAGGGTGTATGTGAGAGGAAAGTGTGGTTAAATGTTACACACTGAAGAAGAATGTAGACTTCATTGCTTTAGAAATATTCAAAACTAAGTCACCCATGTTCTTAAAAATACTTTTAAAAATAGGGGCGCCTGGGTGGCGCAGTCGGTTAAGCGTCCGACTTCAGCCAGGTCACGATCTCGCGGTCCGGGAGTTCGAGCCCCGCGTCGGGCTCTGGGCTGATGGCTCAGAGCCTGGAGCCTGTTTCCGATTCTGTGTCTCCCTCTCTCTCTGCCCCTCCCCCGTTCATGCTCTGTCTCTCTCTGTCCCAAAAATAAAATAAATAAACGTTGAAAAAAAAATTTAAAAAAAATACTTTTAAAAATCATATCAAAATTATGTATACAATAAGAAGAATGTTATTCAACATGAATTTTATTAATATAATAAAGTCCAAACATTTTCTGAAATATTAATAAAATGTATACTCGTGTATGATACAATAGTAAAAAATATTTTTCTATAGCCATAAAAGCAAACACTTTCCTGAATTTAGTGACTTTCATTAGGTAATAGTCAATAAAATATATATTTTTTATTTCTACTGCAACTCACTATAAAGTTTGATTAAAAACCATGACTTAGTAGGGGTGCCTGGGTGGCTCAGTCAACTAAGCATCCAACTTTGGCTCAGGTCATGATCTCGTGGTTTCCACATTGGGCTCTGTGCTGACAGTTTGGAGCCTGAAGCCTGCTTAGGATTCTGTGTCTCCTCTCTCTCTGCCCTTCCTCCACTCATGCTCTGTCTCTCTCTCTCTCTCAAAAATAAATAAACACTAAAAAATTGTTTTAAACCATGACTTAGCTAGTTATTAAGTTTTAGGTAATCAACAAAATAAACTGTGCTTTCTCTGGAATTATTTAATGCTAGATAATAACAATTATGAAATAATAATGACAACATATATTTTATTTATAGAACAAAAAATGGAAAGTAATAATTTTAAATAAAATAAAAACTGAAAAACTGCTGTTTGCCTTCACAACAAAAGATTTCCATAATGACAGATTAAGAGTCAGTGAGTAATCAGGCAATCATTCAGGTGTTTCAACAGGAGGGTAAGAGGATGGGTTAACAATCTGTCAGTAGCTGACATGCAGAAAGCCCTACACATCAAAATGATAGTTGCTGGGATTAGGAATTTACAGACGACACTGCACAAATAGTACAATTTAAACACATAACATAATAACTTTATAATGTTGGATTTTTTAAAAAATGCCTTCCATTGTTAATTACTGTAAACACGTACAGTCATCAAGATCTATTTCATACCTATATTGCATTCACAGCACAACTAAAGGTATGTCTTGCTCTTTAATATATAACATAAAGAACCATCATGTTTTAAATTTAGGGGAAATTTAGTGCTTGTTAATGAGGAAGTGATCATATTATACAAGCATAAGCTCTTGATTCTAATCTCTTCAAGTCTCACATCTAATCACTCAAGTTCCAACTACATATTAAAAAAATCTTAACTTGAAAAGAAGTTTATTGACATATAATCAACCTGTAACATGATTTTAGTTTCAGAGTACAATATAATGAGTCGATATATATGTATATTGAGACATGATCTCCACAATAAGTTTAGTTGACATCCATCACCATAAATGGTTACAATTATTTTTCTTGTGATGAGAACTCTAAAGATCTACTCTCTCAGCAACTGAAAAATCTGAACCCTGTATTCTTTGCATCTTAGACCTTAACAACTGTCATGTGAGCTTATAGTGTTTTGTCATTGTTAAAAAGATACTTTTTCTCCTGAAATTGTATTCAGGGCAAATAACTAAACCCTGGTCCATGACTTGTGATGACATCCATAACTTCAGCCAATAAGTAACAAACATGCAACAAGGTGAGGAGAAATGATCTACCCATTTATAAATGCTGTGTCACATCCCTAAAGGCAAGGGAATTAAAAGCAAAAATAAACTACTGGGACCTTATGAAGATAAAAAGCTTCTGCACAGCAAAGGAAACAACCAACAAAACTAAAAGGCAACCAACAGAATGGGAAAAGATATTTGCAAATGACATATCGGACAAAGGGCTAGTATCCAAAATCTATAAAGAGCTCACCAAACTCCACACCCGAAAAACAAATAACCCAGTGAAGAAATGGGCAGAAAACATGAATAGACACTTCTCTAAAGAAGACATCCGGATGGCCAACAGGCACATGAAAAGATGCTCAACGTCGCTCCTCATCAGGGAAATACAAATCAAAACCACACTCAGATATCACCTCACGCCAGTCAGAGTGGCTAAAATGAACAAATCAGGAGACTATAGATGCTGGAGAGGATGTGGAAAAACGGGAACCCTCTTGCACTGTTGGTGGGAATGCAAATTGGTGCAGCCACTCTGGAAAACAGTGTGGAAGTTCCTCAAAAAATTCAAAATAGACCTACCCTATGACCCAGCAATAGCACTGCTAGGAATTTATCCAAGGGATACAGGAGTACTGATGCATAGGGGCACTTGTACCCCAATGTTTATAGCAGCACTCTCAACAATAGCCAAATTATGGAAAGAGCCTAAATGTCCATCAACTGATGAATGAATGGATAAAGAAATTGTGGTTTATATACACAATGGAGTACTACGTGGCCATGAGAAAGAATGAAATATGGCCCTTTGTAGCAACGTGGATGGAACTGGAGAGTGTGATGCTAAGTGAAATAAGCCATACAGAGAAAGACAGATACCATATGGTTTCACTCTTATGTGGATCCTGAGAAACTTAAGAGAAACCCATGGGGGAGGGGAACAAAAAAAAAAAAAAAAGAGGTGAGAGTGGGAGAGAGCCAAAGCATAAGAGACTGTTGAGAACTGAGAACAAACTAAGGGTTGATGGGGGGTTGGAGGGAGGAGAGGGTGGGTGATGGGTATTGAGGAGGGCACCTTTTGGGATGAGCACTGGGTGTTGTATGGAAACCAATTTGACAATAAATTTCATATATTGAAAAATAAATAAATAAAATTTAAAAAATGCTGTGTCATATGTACACATGGAAAAAAGATCCAGTACATTTTGAAAAAGACAAGAGATGGCAGCTATTGTGTGCTGAATGTTTCTGTCTCTCAAAATTCATATGTCAGATCCCTAATCCCCAATGTGATGCTATTTGAGAGGGGACCTTGAGAGAGTAAATTAGAATTAAATGAAACCATGTGGGTAGGCTGTCATGATGGGATTAGAGTCTTCATAAGAAAAGACACTAGAGAATTCCTCTTCCTTGCACGTGGGCTAGACTTAATGATTCATTTCTAACAAAACAATGCAGAGTGACAGGATGTGATTTAAAAGTAAAAGATAAAGGACATGTGGTCTTTCCGTTGGCCTCTCTGTTGCATCATTCACTCTACTGGAAGGCAGTTGCCACAGTGTAAGGAGCTGCATGGAGAGAGCTATCGTCACAGAGGTAAAGCAATTAGAAGATTCTTATTTGTCCTTAACTCCAGGAAAACAAGGGTTTCCAGAGAATGCACCAAAATTGTTCTATCAAGGTAACCAGTAACTTCCACATAGCTAAACCCAATAATCAATTCTTGGTTTTCATCATATTTAACTTATCAGTGGTAGTTCACATAGTTGCTAATTTGATCTTTTACTCAAGAGAACTCAGCCTCATGGGAAAGGATAGACTTGAAATGGTAGAGTAAACCTGAGTAGATGCCTTATAAAAGGCATTTTGTGTTTTTTCAGTGAGAGAACAGAACCTAGGCACAGCAACCAAGGCTGCATAGAGACTCCATACACCTCCTGTTCTTCCCATTTCCTCAGGATCCATGAATAATAACAACCCATAAGCGTTATATATAATTATAAATTGATCATGGTTTAGATGGGGAAAGAGTCATGGAGAATTTACCCACTATATCAAAACAAAAAGAAAGTTCCAACAACTTGCCCACATTAACTATGAGCAAGAAAATAAATGGAATGGCCACTGTGCAAACAAAAAATGGAAGGGAAAAGAAATAGGAAGACATAGAATGTGGACAAAGAAGATGAGATAAAAGTGAAAGGAAGAAGTCCAGAAAAAACTACAAAGTCTCGTATTCGGGCACTAATGAGCATGAGTAAGGAAACAAAGGTGGTATTTATAGACAACGATACTATGTTATAAACCTCAAACTTGCTGAGAGACGAATTATTCCCATGACAAAGAAAAATGATAATTATGTGATGTGTTGGAGGTGTTAACTGATGCTACAATGGCAATCACATTACAATACATAAATGTATCAAATCAACGTATTGGACACTTTAATCTTACACAATGTTACATGCCAATTACATCTCAATATCTCAATTAAAAAAAAAGGTGGGAGACAGGAACTAAATATAGTCTGCAAAGACAGTCAAATAATCTAATCTCAAAGGAAACAAAAGAGAAGAAAAAAGATTTATCTGAAAGGACTCATTATAAGAAAGAACTTTAATGAGGACATGGGTCTGAGAGATGAGATTTCCTTAAAAAATGGACTTCCTAAAAGCTTCAAATGAAAAGTGAGACCACAATAGGAGGAAATTAATTGAGAACCAAACGACATTACAAATAATAATTATGTAAAAAAGAGATAAAAATAGAGACAGAATTAAAGAATAAATTAGTAACCTAAAAGAAAGTCGAAGAAAATCACTTTGAATGTAGAAGAAACTGTAAAGAAATTAAACTTATAAAAGAGAGAACAAAAGTAGAATACATGATAGAAAAGATGTTTACATAAGAATATTTCATTTCTTAAAAAAGAGAACAGAACAAATAAAAATTTTAAAAATAGAACAGAAAGAAGTATTCATTAGGTAATAAAGTTTTCTTTAAAAAAAGAAAAATCTTCAGATTAAAAGAGCATACAGTGTTTTGTAAAAGAAAGAAAGAAAGAAAGAGAGAAAGAAAGAGAGAAAGAAAGAGAGAAAGAAAGAAAGAAAGAAAGAAAGAAAGAAAGAGAAAATGACACAAAAATAAATAACCAGACATATGCTAATGAAATTACTGAGCTTCAAAGATAAAGGATTTTTTTGATATCTTTGCAGAAATATGTCCCTTGCAAATAAAGATTAAAAATACTATCAGGCTGGCCCCAAGCTTCCAGATATTTTCCATTGATACATCTAATGCCAGAATGCGATAGAGCAATTTCCACACAGTTCAGAGGAAATAAAGAGCAATGCAATAATGTTTATTATAAAATCCACCAAAGCTGTCATTCAAACAATAGCAGACTTTCTCATACATGTAAGAATACCAATAAGACCCACTGGGTCTTATTTCAGTGGAATATATATATATATATATATATATATATATATATATATATATATATGACACTCTATCCCACTGTGGCCAGGAATGCAGTTTGTTTATCATTGAATTGCCACGATCTGGGTCACATGCCTGTATCTCTGTCCTATTATCTCATTCCTGATTTATCTCATATATATACATACACACACACACACACACACACACACACACACACACACACACATTAGAAAAACCAAGTGCTGATCAGAAATACCATGTTAAAAACCATGTTAAAGTGATTTTACTCACTGGCAATAAGGATTTACTTCCAAAATGAGATTAAACAGCTACAGGAAGATAAATATTACGAATGTTGACAATTTCAAAATAAAACCATTTTTAAGGGGCACCTGGGTGGCTCAGTTGGTTAAAGCGTCCAGCTCTTGGTTTTGGCTCCAGTCATGATCTCACAGTTTTGTGAGTTCAAGCCCCACATCAGGCTCTACACTGCCAGCGTGGAGCCTGCTTGGGATTCTCTGTCTCCTCCCTCTGTGACCCTCCCCGACTCGTGCTGTCTCTGTCTCCCTCAAAAATAAATAAATAGTCTTTAAAAAACCATTTTTTTAATCGAATAAATGGGAAAATATGTATATGCATTATTTCGGTGTCTTCATTAATGAGGAATCTTCAGTCTTTGCTAATGAAGATTTGAAATACATTGAATTTGGTACATTAAGGAATGAAATTTTTATATATTACTTAAAATTGTACTTAAAACCAAGAGAATACTTACAAGTAATATCATAACTAACACATACCAGGAGATGAAGGAGAAAAGAGTTGTGTGATCTGTCAGCTTTTGACTTCCCAAAATATCCACTAGAAAGCTGATGTTGAGGTTTAGCAAGCAAACTTATGTGTCAGACTTACTATAATAAAGAAGAATACTGTTTTGCCAGAACTTGAGTAGAATCTCAGAAGGGAAAAATCAAGTTTTAAGGCCTGGGCTGGATGATATAAGGTGATTTTGCAAGACAGGGAACTGACTGCGATTCTGTAAAGTTCATGACATAAAACTTGCATTGCTGGGCACAGAAAGAATCTTAAAGTGAATAATGATGAGTAGGCAGCTAATGATGATCATTGTTTTGTTGGTTCATAATCTTATCTTCCAGAAACACTTCCTGGAGCAAGAATCTAATAATTTTTGCCAAAGGCCAATGTTTTTTGACACACAAAAAATGAAAGCATGCTATGTGCTAGAGTTATTTAGCACAGAAATGGTAAAGTATCTTGGAGCCAGAATTTCATAGAACAGGAATGGAAAAATAGACTGGTTTCAATTCTCAATCTCCTCTTTGATTATTCTTTAGTCTAGCAGGGAGAATGAACCATTATCACCTGGGGATATGACTAATCTAGGTCTGCACTGGTATTTAATATGTCGTGCTCAAGTGTAGACTTAGAATGACAATTTTTCCATTTCTAAATGCCATGTCAGATTTTCTTTTTTCTTTTCTCTTTTCTTTTCTTTTCTCTTTTCTTTCTCTTTCATTTCCTTCCTTTCCTTTTTTGTTTCCTTTTACTTCCCTTCCTTTTTCCTTTTTCTTTCTTTCTTTCTTTCTTTCTTTCTTTCTTTCTTTCTTTCTTTCTTCTTTTTTTTGAGGACACTTCTTATTGGATCATTATATGGAACAGCCACTGTACAGCTGCACTTAAAACTTTGGAGATTATATATTTGAGCCGCATAACAGAGATAAATACTGAGGATAATTATGACCACAACTTATGGTTTCTTTCCAGTCCAGTAGCCAAGAGAGCCCAAATTAAGCCAAGACTATTTCCATATAAAGAAACTGCAGACCCAGGCACAGAAGTATAAGCCTAATTATGAATTCCATGATTTCATAGTTTATTTTCCAGAAGTTTTTAGCAATATTAAAGATTCCAGACAAGCTTCTAAAGTTTTAAGTACAACATTCTTTTTGTAAGATAGTTCACGTTCCACTTTGAGCAGTCTGCATTATGTCTAAAGTGGCTCTATTTAAACCACAATCAAATGACTTCAAAAGTTGAGGGTGATGGGACACAGGTATTAATATGCAGAATCAGATTTAGATTACAGTGTGAAAATGAAGATTTAGCCTGGGGCTTCCTGTGGTGACAGAGATAAACAATAAAGGACACATGAGATTAGTTGTGGTTAATTCCTGAATGGGCACATGGAGGAAAGCACATCTATTTCCCAACAACAAAAATTCATTTTCAGAAGCAATAGTGCTTTAAATCCTTATTTAGGGAGCAAAAAATGCTGGCTATCCATTAGAATGATTTAAAGATCCTTAAAAATATACAAAGCTGAGACTCTTCCCTCAGAGATTTTTATTTAATTCATTTGGAAAGGAGCCTGAGCATTGATATTTTTTAGAAGCTCCACAGTTAATTCTAACTTGCAACAAAGAGAAGAATCACTGGCATAAAGTTATAACTCACAAAGAGAGCTTATAATATCTAAATCTGATTCATCCTTTATTACTGTTCTATGTCCAGAATGTGACTGAAAAGAATAGCGAATGCAGTGACCTCCGCAGGAAGGGAAGAATCCCAGGGTGGCAAGACTAAGTATCAACTCTGAACCTTTCAAGTCATATTACTACAATTACCTTCTAATGCAGCAGGTCTGATGTTATCATCTGATTTCTGAAATAATTTCATTAGCAGTGGTGAAATGAAACCTGGGTCTCTGGGAATGAAACTGGTAGGCAACCCACCAAAGTTTTATTTGATTTGTAGAACCGGAGTCAAGTAACCCATGAGAGACTTTGACCTTGACTCCACTTTCAAAACTGGAGAAGATATAGAATTAATAGTCTTTTGAATAAAGAAGAGGCCCAGGTCACCGGCCACTTGACATTGTCTAAACCTAGGCTATTCATGCTATTCTCATAGAGGCTTCTCTTTTAGACAGATATGCCCAAGAGTGTATTTCTCAGAAAAAGGTACATTCTCTCAGAGAGAGATTTGCAACCAGATTTTAGAATTGGGTTTCCTCCCTATGAATCAATAGTGGATCATAATACTACTAACAATATCATAAAGGCAAATGGGGGCAAGAGGTGTGAAAAAGTACAGGATACCATGAAAATGTATAAAGGGAATCTTCACTAGTTTATTTCAACTATTAGTAACGATATTGTGAGACTTTCCTTGAAGAAGTATTTCTTATAATTTATTTTAAAGATATGTCTACATAAATATTTGTTATAACTGAATGACTAGATGGAATGAGGAGGAGTTAGATAGCCAAAGGTAGGAGGAATATAATCTGAGGCAAGAGAAATAACATGTTTGGTTCTTCACTAGAGAAAAAGCATGTAGCCTATTTGAAAAACTGAATACAGTGCATTGTGAGTGAAACGTAGTGAATAAGAGGTGAGGCGGAAGAGGTAAAAGCATGGGGTCAGATCATAACTATCAGGCCTGCTAATTCTGGTCTCTATTCTAACACCAACAAGAAGCCTCTGAGTGATTTTAACTAATAATAAATCTAAATTTTTGAAAAATCTTTCTGATCATAATTTGGAGAAAAGGATAGAGGAGGGCAAGATTGGGTTTGGCACATTCACTGGGGTAGCCCAGGTGCAGGCTAGCGTTTCAGTACTCCGGTGTGGGACAGAACTGGTGAGAACATAGAACATGAGACCTGTTTAAGAGGAAGAAATAACAGAACTCCGACATTAACTGATGGGAAGGAGTAATGAAGGAAAAGAGGAAAATCAAAGATGGGCCTCAGGTTTGCCCTTGTGCATTTGAGAATCTCTTTTTTGAACTAGTATAACACAATAGTCTTGTGTTTATATCCTGTGGACAGATCACAGTCTGAGTGGTATCATAAATAACGGGTATGTCAGCTAAATATATTTACAATAATTTTCAACAGAGATTTATTTCTGAGCTTCTAAAGTCTTCATGTCAATCATTTTTTTAGTTCGTAACAACAGACAATTGCTACATCATAATTTTAAGATGTCTGGATCTATAGTCATTTTCTCCACAAAAATCATTTCCAATTTCATCACTCAGGTACCAAGGTCCGTGGTTTCTTGCTCTTCAGAGCCTCTGACAGAACCAGCTGGAATGAGTACTGTCTCCAGGAGCAAACTCAACACTTACTTTCTCCAGCAGAGCCCTCTGTGACTTTAAGCAATCCTCCCTTTTCATTGGATTGATAAGAAACGGACACAGACTCAACTGACATGTTACAAGATCAGGGAGTTGATGCTGGCTGACCAACTGTCTTTTTAGGAGCCAAACTGTCCTACCATTCAGCATCTGTATGCCCTGGGGCCAGATAGCTACCTCTGTGGGAATGGACACAATGCGAGATGTGGCAATTACGACACAGATAAGTCTACAGAGTAGTCAATACCGTATACACAAAACAAATGACTTACCCTTGATTATCATCTGTATCCTGCAGTTTATTCTGCGATGCTATCAGAAGTGTTATAAAGAAACAATTGTATTTTAGACTTAGTTGAAAATTGTCTTCTATCTATGATACAAAGAGATGTTAAATTACTTCACTAAATTATGTCAAAGTTATATGAAATTTGTAATTATTTTGGTGGCTAGTTTATATAAATAGGTAAACAAAAGGAAAGTGTTAAGGAATGTTGAAAGATGTTGGGGAAATTTGATTCTTCTAATATTGAAAAATTGCTCTGAGACCAAATAATTATAAGGCAGGCAGATCTTGTCAATATCTCTTAAAAGTGGCTATTTAAGAAAAAACTACAAATATTACAGAAACTATTTTGAAATACTAAGCTTTTGCTCTTACAAATTTTTAATAATACACTTTTAAATAGTTTGTTACTTGCATTACATGGTTATCTACATTTCAACAAACAAGAAAAAATGATAGCATGACCCCAAAAGGACTTGATGAAATAAAATCATTTTATTAAGTGATTTTAACTTTTAGTACTATCTGATAAACATCACAACCATATTAGTAAATAGGTCAAAAAAAAAAAAAAAAGAACAGATCTCTTGTTTTAAAATATGTGCCCTGGAATATTTACATTCCAAAGTAACCAAAGAACCTCCTTCTCTCTTTCTAATTTAGGCTTTTAAGTTTATAAGCACACCAAGGTAAGTGATGACTTTTCCTCTTGCTTCAAATTGGATTGCAACTTGTTTCCTAGTCAAGGAAAAAATCTTAATTTCACTAAAGTGAGAAATGAGTATTGCCCACACTAACTCGAAGGATGTCGGGCAGTCCAAAATAAAGAACTTTGCTCCTTTAGTCAGAGATAATAAATCACGTACAGCTACTTAATTATTTCAGCAACATGTTTTCCAGTAGAAACTTCAGTCATTTCATAGTCATCTCACAGCATGCTTTTTGCCACAAACATTAAAAATCAATTAGTTTTCATTAAAAAGTGATCATAAGATAATTCTATTTTTAAAATAACTTAGTTGGTGCAAAATATCTAAAACTGAAGTATTTTTAAAGAAGTTATTACTGTTTTCTCAACTTTTTCTGTTCAAGTTTGAATACTTGATTAAGGTAATAAATACTTCTATTATATTTATGTTACTGTAATGATTTGGAAATTTATATTATTCCAATGAATATATATTTATAAAATCTTTAACCTAAAACTTAAGGTCATTTTCTTCATTGGGCATTCTTCTAGATTAAAATAATTTTTTTTATTATATTAAACCCTGAGATTATGGTGTTTGTTTATTATTACTGCAGCATAGCCAAAACTGTCCTGCCAAATATGTATCATAAAGTGCCAGTTTCCTTGCGAGATCATTATGACTGTGCTAGACTGAGTGTCTCTCCTTCAAATTGGTATTTGGAAATCTTACCCTTCAGTGTGATGATTTCAGGTGCCCAAAGGGAGATAATTAGGGTTAGATGAAGTCATGAAGGTGAAGCCTTGTGAATGGTATTAATGCCCTTAAAAGAGTTTGAGAAAGGGGGTGCCTGGGTGGCTCAGTCGGTTAAGCATCCGACTTCGGCTTAGGTCATGATCTCAAGGTTTGTGAGTTCAAGCCTTGCGTTGGGCTCTATGCTGACAGCTCAGAGCCTGGATCCTGTTTCAGATTCTGTGTCTCCCTCTCTCTCTCTGCCCCTCTTCCACTTGTGCTCTCTCTCTCTCTAAAATAAATAAACATTAAAAAAAATAAATAAAAGAGTTTGAGAGAGCTTGCTGCTCTCTACTCTCCACCATGTGAGTGGACACCAAGATGGCCACCTACACACGAGGCAGTGGGCTCTTGCCAAACAACAATTCTGCCTTGATCTTGGACTTCCCAGCTTCCAGAACTAGGAGAAATAAACCTTTGTTGCTTAAACACCCCCGGTCTATTATATTTTATTCTAACAGCCCAAGCAGACTAATATAGTAATTGAATAAATTGTACTGTGGGCTTCATTCATATCTGATTTAGATCAGATTTAGATGAGATTTTGGACTTTAGACTCTATAGTTGATGCTGAAACAAGTTAAGACTTTTGGAACTGTAGGGATGGAATGAATGTATTTTGAATGTGGAAAAAAAAAAACATGAATTTGGGGGATGGAACAGGGACAGAATGTTGTGGGCTGAATGTTTATAATCCCCTTCTTGCAAATTCATATGCTGAAGCCCTAGTCCCCAATGTCATGATAGTAGGAGGTGGAGTCGTTAGGAGGAAATTAAGATATGATGAGATCATGAGGGCAGAATTCTCATAAATAGGATTCATGCCCTCGTAAGAGTCCCAGGAAACTTTGTTCCTCTCTACTTTCTGCCATGTGGGGTTACAAGAACAAAGCCATCTATAAACCAGGCAGCAGGTTCTCACCAAACAGTGAATCTGCTGATGTTTTGATCTTAGACTTCCCAGCCTCCAGAACTGTGAAAAATAAATGTTTGTCAAGCTACCCAGTCTATGGTATTGTTGTTATTACCACAAAAATGGACTAACACAATGACACACTGACAGATTTCTTTGTGGGTCTCATTTTTGTGGGTCTCCATTAAAATTTAGAATCCATTACATTTGATGCATATTGGTACAACTTTTGACATACGACAATAATGAGTAATAAAAAATGCAAGTTAAAAATTATTACTTTAGCATTATATACTTTATTTGTGCCCTGAATGACTAAGCAATGTATTTACAAACCTCAACTTCAGTCCTTACCTCAGGTCTAGTAATAAGAATGTCTCATAGCCCTGTCTTTTGCAAGTTGAGAGTTTTCAGATAAGAAAATAAATACCTGGGGCACCTGGGTGGCTCAGTTGGTTAAGCGTCCGACTTTGGCTCAGGTCATGATCTCATGGTTCATGGGTTTGAGCCCCACATCAGGATCTATGCTGACAGCTCAGAGCCTGGAGCCTGCTTTGGATTCTGTGTCTCCTCTCTCTGTGCCTCCCCCGCTCACACTCTGCCTTTCTCTGTCTCTCAAAAATAAATAAATGTAAAAAAAATTTTTTTAAAGAAAAAAGAAAAGAAATACTTGTATTTCAAGACCATCTCAAGCTTTCTTATTCTAAATGAATATTAACACAGACCAGGGAATGAAAGTCTATATATTTAGGAATGTTTCCTTTTGGAAATTATATTTAATTTTCAAATGCAAAGATATCTAGCCTGGCATAACATGAAATGAAACATATTTTGTATATAGTAGAAACAGAAAATATAAATATCTGTGTATAACTATACATGAATGAGACTATACAGGAATGAGACTAAATTACAGTACAGTTTATTAAAGATTTCTGGTATGATTTATACTTAGGAAAACATATCATTATTTTTGTTTCTATTAAAACATTTTAGATATAAATAATAAAATATAATTCTCTTGAATAGTAAGAATACGGACTTTAATGATAAGCCAAATAACTGTACTTTTAGGACCATATGGTATAATATTAGATTGACCCACCATAATTAAAGTTGACATGTCTCTCCAAATAAAATAGACTAGAGAGCAGTCCTATAAGAAAGAAAGAAAGAAAGAAAGAAAGAAAGAAAGAAAGAAAGAAAGAAAGAAAGAAAGAGAAAGAAAGAAAAAGAAAAGGAGAAGATCAAAGCGAAATAATGTGGCCTAATACTCCACAGGATGAGCATGGTGTGTTTTAAAAGTTTCCCAGCAGGTGCTATTTAATTTGTGGAATTTCCCCAAAATCTGTCCTTTAAATTGCAGTCCTTGAAATTTGATATCAATATTATGTCAGATTTAATCAGATTGAAGAACTGCTGATTTGTGCATCATGTCTCAGCCCAGATTCAATCTGGACAGAGAAACCACATGGTGATCTGGATAGAGAAAGTTTAATGTAGAGAATCATTAGCCATAGCAGAGCTTTGGAGTTAGTAATAAGTAAAGAGAACTTGAAAATAATATAGCGACAGCAGATATATAAGAAGCATGCATCATTGTCAGGCCTGAGATACAGTGCCCCAAGAAAAGACCCTGGGACTGAAATCAAGATCTTGAGATGGCCTAGCAGTGGCTCACAGAACTGCAGAAAAGTCATTGTGGTACTTGCACTGACAGAACCTGCTGGAAATCTGGGGGAGTCGTTCATGGGGAAGGGTCTCACTGGAGGCACTGGACCATCTGAACTGGTGCTGAGGGTAGCTCCTGGCCCCTGGGTACGTTGACTGGAGAAACCACACACACACTGCAGGATCATCAGGACTCTGTGCTGTGCACCACCTGCTGCAAGAGTCAATCCCTTGGAAGGAGAAAACACGTTTTTCTTGGGACTTTTTTGTCCATGTTCATTGGTATTTCCCAATATCCAGAGTAAGTTACATAGGAGACCACAAACAAACCCAGAAAACTCACTCCCCTCAACCCTGTGCTGTTCTGCAAGACTCAGCTCCCTGGTCTGTCTTCCTTCTTTGCACTTCACAGTCTTCTGATGCTTGTTTCGTAAATAACATAAAAAAAATTTCTGTTTGTGTTTTTGTATTTTTGTTTTTTGTTTTTTTAAGCTATACTTAGCAGGAAGAATAGGCTCCATTTTCCTGGAGCCAAAAAGTCTATCTTTGTATTTAAAATTATTTTTCTTTTCATTAACCAGTGCTTTTCTGACCTTTAAATGAGTGTATTGGCTCTGATTTGCACACAAAAAAAATTCTCTTGTGGCACCTACATTCGTTCTTTTCCCCCTTCCTTTTATTTTCTACTTTTCCTCCCTACCCTTTGTTCACTTCTTCTCCACCTCCCATCCCTGACCCTTCCTTCCTCCCTCCTCTTTTCCTGCTACATTAGTTATTCAGAAACTATTACATTAAGAAGCAATTCAACCAGTTTTTTATGGCTATCTTTTCCAATGAGAAGACCTTCATGTTTATGTTGGATTTGAAATATAAAAGTGGCAAAGGAGTTTTGTGGTTTCAAAACATAATTGGTTAAACAATTAAAGTTTTGGCAAAAAGCACCAAGGGGTTTTCACCATCAGAAATAATTTTTATTATTTATTTTAAGCAATTCAATGTAACTGGTAGCAAAATGGTACATAGACAATAAACAGAACCGATTCCCATAGGATTACAAGGACTATTACTGACTTTATGTTTTCTTTTGTGTGCAAGTTAAGTATTTTAAAAAGGCAACAGTTTGTTAAAAGGCTTTTATAAGCATCTTCTATTATTTAAATAACAGAAAGACTAATAAACTATCATTATTAGAGCAAGCTGCTATGAATTATGTCAACTATTAAATTTGGACTAATGTGCATAATCAAAAATAACCATTGTAAAATTTATGAAACAAAACTTTTAGTTTTATAGGAAATATAGTCATGTCCTAGCGTAAAGTCTTAGTCTTGACAATGGTCATAATGCAAAAATACTGAACTTGAGATCTTGTGGGGAAATAGAATATTCATAAAATCTTACATTTATTCCTAAAAATAACTGTAATGGAGTAATGAAATGGCAACTTAAAGAAGTATATGATTTTTGATTTTTTATGTGCAAATATAAAATAAGTTACTTAAATTCATTGTCATTCTCCATTACAGACATTAATCCAATTCTGCCTTTAGCCTGAATAATTTATAGGTGCATGTGTAAATTTGTCAAGTATATTTCACATGTGTCTACAACATACACGCACGCATATGCATACAATCTTCGTTTTAAGATACAATTCCAATTTTAAGAAGCTTGTTATAAATTCTCTATTTTCTTATCTGATTAAAGAAAATTAAAGATAGGCTCTCTCTGTTTTAGGAGAAATTCTTGGTGTTTTTGTTATGCTAAAATGAGAGTAATAGAAAATACTAAAAACCAATAACAAACAGGCATTTCTTCTTCTCTAAGCCAAATTATACAATGGCTATAATCTATCCTTTTTTCATGTTAGGTTTTACATTTTCATTTTTGTAGAATTATTCGGGGAATTTTAGGCTTTCTCTATGTTTTTTTTTTAAGTTCTTCCACTGTCTTTCCAATTTATCTGTTTCTTTATGAAAAGAAGAAAATGTCTCTTTCTAGTCTTACACATCTTCTTTTCTGTGGAATTAAAAGTCAATGTCAAGGCCAGAAATTTTTAAAATACAAAATTAGAAGAAAAATACCTTTTGAAATTTACCCATCTCTCTCTCATGGGAATGCTGTAACACATTCCAACTACTTGGCAAACGCTGCTCTTGTGCTTTTCAGTCTGTTTCTGAAGGGAAATAAAGCAGTAAGATAGCAGCACTGATGGCATCAAGGAGCGATTTACATTTAATTGATAATTGTCAAGTTCTTCATAATTTATACTAAACTTCAGTGGCGAAAACTACTTGTTGTTACGTGTGTTTTTCCTCACCGTGTGAAAACATAGTTCCTATAGATGATTTTTCAAAATTAAATCAAATTTTTTAAGATACCACTGTTTTGTGTATGAGATTTCGATACTAAAGGCATAAAGGAGGACTTTTAATGTTTGAAATGTCCTTGTATTCCATAAATAGCATCATTTTGCCTCTTTGAATTTTAAAGGAGTTTTCTAAATAAGATATATAGATTATGAAAATGTTAAAACTCCAGAGCCTAATGAAAACCATTACTGCATGTTTCAGTTAATGTTTCAACGCTTGGCTTAAATTTAAATTAACATATGGGCTTTAAGTATTTTCTCTGTTAGCTATTCTTTTAGGAGAACAATAAATATTTGCTTTTTAATACACTTTTCTTGGCAAACAACGGTTGTCGGACATAAAGTTAGCAAAAAGTTCAGGTACTTGACATTTTTTGGTTTCTTCAGTGTAATAGAACATGCTATGAACATCTCAAATACTAAAATGAATATGATATCATCTGAAAGGCAACAAAAAAAGGTTAAAATGACTTAAAGATTTATATGCTAAAGCAAATTGTGAGTCTTACACAAAAGTCAGCCACACAAGTTTGTTGGTTAATCTCTGTGTAGAGAAGGCTAGACATTGATGATGAGCTCAATTTTATAAAACAGCAAGTTTAAAGGATATGACTATTTAACTTTTAAGAAGAGCAACAATCTTCTATGTCTATTGTGATGCACCAAATATACTTGGGTTTTTCGCTTACTTTCATAAAAACTTAATATTTTAAAAAATTGGCTTCATACACTTTGGATTATTGTCAAACAAATAACCAATTTAAATTTTGTCTTTTAATTTAGGTTTTCAAAATCATTACATTGATGTCTTTCAAATATTAATAGGAGGAGTACCAAGAAGCAATACTTTAAATTTCAAAATAATCTATACTTCTAAGAGAATAGATTTCTTTTAATATGAGAGAATGGAATATATTCTGATCGAGTTTATTTCATGCCAGCAGCACTTATTTTCCCCTAAGATTTAGAGTTGGTTTAAGCAAGATTCTTGTAGGAAAAAAAAAAAAAAAAGGTCTCTTATTTTCTTTTTATCAAAGTTGAGTTTCCTCCCGAGAGTCTTGACCTGTGGTATTGCAGATGCTGTTTTTTCGACTGGGTTCACTGTTTGGAAGGTATGCCAGCGGATCTGGTCGGATTAAGTATCTAATAAAAGAAAACAAAGCAAATAACTGTAATAGTAAATAAAGGCAAAACTAATTCACACTTACAGTTTAGACTCCTGCTTCAAATGTATTCAGTTTTTAGGTGATCTAAACCGTGTCTAGATACAGCACTGGTAGCAGGACTCACTTTTAATTGACCTAAAATATTTTGCAGGACTTGTATTATTTCTATACCTAAGATTATGATGATAAATACTGATGAATCAAGAATTATTATTTTTTAGTTATAATCCATTTCACCATCTTCATCTTATCAAAATTTTATGTTTTATTTTAGTATTCTATTGATTTATCATCCCTTTCTTTGGCTATTTTTCTAAGAAGCAGACCTAAATCTAGCCATGATACTTCTATTACTTAACTGCTCTTAGTCTTACTTTTATAATTCATAAATAAATTTGATCTAAATAATTTCTTTAGTCCTTTATTTAAATACTTCGGGATTCTAAAAAAAGTCATGATTTAATACATGCTCTGAAGAATATTGTGCAGAGATAACCTTTTAATTATCTGGAAATTAATCTAAAATTCAGGTTATGCTATGGTGAGCACTTATACAAAATAAAAAATAATTCTTAATTTATTCAACTAGTAAATAGGAAAGTGTTCATCTGCCAAACTCATACATTTAAATAATGTTATAATTTGTTTTAAGAGAGATGTTTTACTTCAGATCTCAAATAACGAGCTTCCATTTCTTGAGTACTTCTGGAATACTGCATTAGGAACTGGAAATACAAAAGGTCGCAAACCCCAACACCTGTCCTGCAGAAGATTCATTGAGTTTAATTTATAAAGCAGATAAACACAAGAAAAATAAATTCCAAACATCACAGAAAGAGAAAAAAGAAGCGACAGAGAGAATTAGGGAACACTATTCAGAAGGTTGAGCTGAACTCTGTCTCTAGGTTTGCTCCTGATCTCTTCCGAAAGTGAGCTTGATTTCAGGAGAATGTTTAAACCAGGAAATAGTGGAAGGTAAATTCAGGAAGAAGCGTAGAAAACAGCTAGCAGAAGACTTTAAGTTTCAGGATAAAGTAGTTTCAAACTCTGTCCCAAAGGCAGTGGGAAGCCACTGAGAGTTTTCAGGGAGAGAAGGAAAGTAAATCCGGGCAATGCAGCACTCAAAGAAAGTCTTGTTTCAGATGCAAATGAAACTAGTAATTCATAGTTTTATAATAATTTGGGAGGTACAAAAAATGAACAGAAAACCTAATTTGAAGAGATTAGTCTAATAGAGGATTGTACGTTTCCTCTTAAAAACTGAAGAAAAATATTCAGAAAACATGTTCCTTAATGAGTATGAGAAAAGGCAATTTAAAACACAATAGTCTATTTTCTCCAATCAAATAAAAGTTGAAATTAATGTCCTTGAATCTATTAACTGGATATAGTTCTCCATGCACACTGCTTTATAATTATTTTAAATATCACTAGCATTGTAGATTGACGAAGACAATTAATAGTGCACATTAAACTTTTTTTTTAATTTGGTAAATTGAACACATTACAAATTGTAAATTAAAGATGTAAAACGTTGTTTTGATACATTTATATATTTTAATGCGATTGCCATTGATGCCATATTCATCACATTACATCATTATAGTGCATCATTATTATCCGTATTCATTATACTCTACATTAGATCTTTATGGCTTATTTATTTCTTGTTATAAGTTTGGATCCTTAAACACCATCAATCTCATCCCTCTTCTTCCCCATCTCCTAGTAACAACCTGTTTTGGTATAGGTTTGACTTGTTTCTAGATTCCCCATATAAGTGATATCATGTAATACTTGTCCTTCTCTCACATCTCGCTTTTATAATGTGCTCAAGGTCCATCTACGTGTTGCAAATGACAGGATATCCTCCTTCCTCATAGCTAAATAATACCCACATCTTTCTTATCCATTCACCCATTGATGGGCATTTGGGTTGTTTCTATATCTTGGCTGTTGTGAATGATGCTGCAATATACGTGGGTGTGCATATGTCTCATCAAAATCCAGTTTTCATTTCCTTTAGATAACATATCCCAAAGTGGAATTGCTGGATCATATGGTAAATCTATTTTTAATTTTTGAGGAATTTTCATATTGTTTTCCATAGTGGTTGGACTAATTTAAATTCTTAACAACAGTGTATATAAGGGTTCCCTTTTTACAATATCCTCACCAGCACAGGTTGTCTCTTGTCTTCTTGATGATAGCCATTCCAACAGGTGTGAGGTGATATCTCATTGTGGTTTTATTTGCATTTCCCTGATGATTAGTGATGTTGAACGTCTTTCCATGGCATTGGCCATTTTCGTGTCCTCTTTGCAAAATATTTAGTTCAGGCTCATTTTTTAGTCTGATTGTTTGGGGTTTTTAAAATAAGTTTTAGCTCTTTATATATATTGGAGTTACGATTTGCAAGAATTTTCCCCCATTCTGTAGGCTGTTTCATTTTGTTGATGTTTCTTTTGTTGTGCAAAAGCTTTTGAGTTTGATGTAGTCCAATTGTTGATTTTTACTTTCATTGTTTGTGCTTTTGTCATTATGACCAAAATATCATTGCCAAGACCAATATCAATGAGTTTCTTCCCTGTTTTCTTCTAGAAGTCCTATGATATCAGGTCTTATATTTAAGTCTTTAATCCATTTTGAGTGTTTTGTTTGTTTGTTTAGTGGTGAGACAGAAGTCTAATTTCATTGTTCTACATGTGCTTCTCCAGTGTCTCCCACATCATTTTTTTGAAGAGACTTTCCTTCCTCCATTGTATTCCTAGCTTCTCTGTCAATTATTAGTTGACCATAAATACAGGGATTTAATTTTGGGCTCTCTATTATGTCCCATTGACCTATAGGTTTATTTCTGTGCCAGTACCATACCGTTTATATTACTATGGCTTTGTAGTATAGTTTGAAATCAGGAAGTATGATACTTCTGAATTTGTTCTTTTTTTCTCAGATTGTTTTGGTTATTCAGGATCCTTTGTGGTTCCACATGAATTCTGGGATTGTTTCTTCTAATTCTGTGAAGAATACCTTTGATATTTTGATAGAGATTTTGTAGGGTCTGTATATGGCTTTGGGTAGTGTGACCATTTTACCAACATTTATCTTTTCAATCCATGAACACAAGAGGTCTTTACATATCTTTGTATCTTCTTTGAGCTCTTTCAGCAAAGTTCTGTAGTTTTTTTTTAAAGTTTATTTAATTATTTTAAGGGGGAGAGGGGCAGAAAGAGAGGGGGAGAGAGAGAGAGAGAGAGAGAGAGAGAGAGAGAGAGAGAGAGAGAGAGAATCCCAAGCAGGCTCCACACTGTCAGCATGGAGCCCAAAGTGGGGCTCCGACCCATGAACTGTGAGATCATGACCTGAACCAAAATCAAGAGATGGACACTTAACTGACTGAGCCACCCAGGTGCCCCAAATTTTTGTAGTTTTTTTTTTTACCTTATTAAAACACTGAGTTTATTTCACATATACATTTTTGTCTCCCTATCATTTCCATTTGTCTGAACACTACTACTACTATGTCCTATCATAACATTCCATACATAAAAACCAAGCAAAGGGTGGAGTGCGATCTTTAAAAACTAAACAGGCACTTTGGACAACACATTCTTGGCAATGGAACCTGGACAATGTTCATCAGACATTCTCACTCTGCATTATAAAAAGGACAGTCAGATATCAACTGGTACAGAAGTGAAATAAGATGGAAAGTTTTAACACACTGTTTAAACTACTTTCATAAAGAGTCTTCCTCCACTGCTAGATTTCTTGAATAGCCTCTTTGCCAGTCATCAGGAAGCAATTCTTCACATAATTGATGAACTTGGCTTCCACTTTGGGACGAGAACCACCTTTTTCTATATTTGCTTGCATTTTTGCTTTAATGTCTTCTACAGAACTAGGTTCTTTTGGTGTTTTGGGAGTCTTTTCCTGTTTTTTGAAAGATTCTTGACCTTTTGATCTTGGTGTTGATGGTTTTGAGTCTTTTCCATTCTGGTTTGACTTTTGTGCACTTTTGGCTGCAGTATCTCCTATAGATTTCTTTACTGGAGACTTTTCTTCAGATCTGTCATCATCAAAATCATCATCATCCTCGTCATCATCTTTATCAGCAGCAGGTTTCATTTTTTTTCCGTGGAACCTTGCTACCACTTCCAAGGGGCAGAACGCTTTCCAGATATACTAAGGACCTTCACATCCTCTTCCTCTTCGTCTTCTGACTCTGCATCTTCCTCCACAGTTATTGAGTGCTGTCCACTAATATGCACAGGCCCTGAACCACATTTCAACTGTAAGACCACAGGTAGTGTTATTTCAAAGTCCGCAAGGGAAACCATTGGCTCTTCACACATTTTCAAAGTTGCCAGTGTGATTTTAATTGGACTGCCTTCGTAATGCAATGCCTCTGCTTCAATAATGTGCAATTCATCCTTTGCACAAGTCCCTAAACTGACCGATCTTAAAGATAACTAGTGTTCGTTTTCATCATTATCCACCTTAGAGTGATAATCTTTGTCAGCCTTTAGCTCACAACCAAAAAGTTCTGGGGCCTCAGAGGGCTCACATCCATGTCCATCGAATCTTCCATGTGGTGATGACATGCACTTAGGTGAAAGAGAAGATGGGCAGAGAGAAACGACTATTGTTCCACAGAACAGCCACGTAAGATGAATCACACCAGGGACAAAGTTTTGTAGTTTTTATGTACAGATATTTCACTCCTTTTGTAAATTTATTCCTAAGTATTTTATTGTTTTTGATGCTACTGTGAATAGGATAGTTGTATTTCTTTTTTTGATGCTGCATCATTAGTTTAAAGAAATGCCACTGATTTCTGTAAGTTGATTTTATAATGTCTCACATTACTTAAATCATTAATTCCAACAGGTTTTTGATCGACTCTTTGGAATTTTCTTTATATAAAATCATATCTTCAGCAAATGGTGACAATTTTATTTCTTCCTCCTGATTTGGACATCTTTTATTTCTTTGTCTTACCTAAATACTCTAGGTAAGACTTCCAATACTATATTGAATAGAAATATTAAGAGTGGGCAACCTTGGCAACCTGATATCAGAGAAAACTTTTTCAGTTTTTCTTATTTATATGTTAACAATGAGTTTATTGTATATGGCTTTATTATATTGAGATACATTCCTTATATACCCAATCTGTTAAGGGTTATTATCATGAAAGGGTGTTATATTTTGTCAAGTTCCGTTTCTGCATCTATTGAGATGATCAGGTGATATTTATCTTTCATTTTATTAATATGATGAATTACGTTTATTGATTTGCATATATTGAACCATCTTGGCATCCTGAGGATAAATCCCGCTAGGTCATGGTGCATAATCTTTACAATATGTTCTTGAATTTGGTTTACATCTATATTCATCAGGGATATTCATCTATAGTTTTCCTTTCAAACCCTTATCTGGTTTTGGTATCCAGGTAACACAGCTTCATAGAATAAGTTTGGAAGTGTTCCCTCTCCCTTGATATTTGGAAGAGTTTAGGAGGATTAGTATTAATTCTTCATTAAGTATTTGGTGGAATTCACTATTAAAGCCATCTGCCTGTGGAGTTTTCTGTATTACAATTTTTTTTTATTGACTCAATCTCTTAAGTCATTATTGGTCTGTTCAGATTTTCTATTTCTTCTCATTCAGTCGTTCAGTCTTGGTAGGTTGTATGTTTCTAGAAATGTATCTATTTTATACATAACTATTCAGGTTACGTAATTTGGGGGCATATAATTGTTCATAGTGGTCTCTCGGTATTTCTGTAGTATCGGTTGTAGTGTCCTCTTTCATTTATAATTTTATTTGTCTTCTCTTTCTTAGTTGGTCTACTTAAAAGTGTGTCAATTTTATTTTAAAAAAAACAGCTGTTAGTTTCATTGATACTTTCTATTATTTTTCTAGTCTCCATTTCATTTATTTTTCTATCTGACTTAATTTCTCTCCGTCTGCTACATCTGGGCATAATTTCTTCTTGTTTTTCTAGTTCCTTGAGGTGTAGAGTTAGGTTGTTTATTTGAGATCTTTCTAATTCTTAATTAAGATCTTTGTAGTTCTTTTTTTTTTTTTAACGTTTTTTTAATTTATTTTTGAGACAGAGAGAGAGAGCATGAACGGGGGAGGGTCAGAGAGAGGGAGACACAGAATCTGAAACAGGCTCCAGGCTCTGCACGGGCAGCACAGAGTCCGACGCAGGGCTCGAACTCACGGACCGCGAGATCATGACCTGAGCTGAAGTCGGCGGCTTAACCGACTGAGCTACCCAGGCGCCCCTGTAGTTCTTAATATATGCATTTACTGCTATAAACTTTCCTCTTAGAACTGCTTTTGCTGCACAAATCTTGATATTTTGTAGTTTCATTTTCATTTATTTCAAGAACATTAAGCTGCTTAATACCAATCACTTAGTTACTTATTGTTCTTTGAGCCAAATTAATGTTGCCCCTTTATTTAAATTAAACGTTTGAAAGCATTTTTTTAGAGAAACAAAAAGTATAATTCATTATCCCCTGAATTCATTGAAATAGCTGCAAAAGTTGCTTTCCCTTATTATTATCACTACTAAACCTATGAATCTAATAAAATAAATTTCTTAAACATGTTTTTATTTAATACTTGTCACAGTAGGCATTTTTTCATGGCATTTATCATTGCTCCAGTTATAGTAAAACAATTATTTTAAGGGCCACAAATACGGATCATTGAAAAAAAGGTGGCTTCCCTATAGCAGTCAAACTGATGTTTTAGCTTAAATAAATAAAAAATAATAGTATCAATAAGGCAGAAAATGTCATGTTTATTTTACCTGTAAAATACATATTGTAACATACATATTTTATTTCTAAGTTTTAATTTGGGGAGAATTATTTTAAATTATAAATGTATGTTCAATGAAAGGACATGTTTATAGACTCAAAAGATGAACAAAATCTCCCCATTCATTCAAAAATAGTCATGGGAAATAATTATATTAAGTTCAAAAACCTATAATTTATTATGAAATATGAATAAGGTAAGCATAACTTCTTAAAAACACTATATCATGAACATAATTACAACTAATTTGAAAAAGGCATAAAAAGATTAGGACTACAATTAGCAGATGAAAAATTAATAAAAATTAATAAAACATTAAAAATTGACAATTAATAAAAATATGGGCTTAAAGGAAGAAAGACATATATAAATATGGACATAAGAAAAACAGAGCAGTTTTGTTTTATTATAGTAATATACCAGGTAAAGTCTCCCGAATGTGCAGTTTAAAGCAGATGCATCATAAATAAGATATTTTCATGCCACTTAAAGTCCTCCATAAATTCAGTATCACCACTGGACATAATTTTTGACAGCTGCTTTAAGAACTCTAACAGGTGAAATTATCATTCATCTCATTCCCCAAAGCTCCTATACTCTAACCAGTATCATCAAATGACAAAATAAAGCATTATACTAACTAGTTGTATATGAGGTGCATTATAAGCTGTTTTCACACTGATTTGGGATCAAAGTTACTCCTGCTGATGTATTTTCCTAAGAAGTTTTTGAAACACACTTATGTATCTACCCTAAAGTCATTATCTTTTTAGCTTTGCTTATCTGGAAGATGAAAAATAAATATTTTCTACATAGAACTAGCTTCCTTTCAAAGCTCCAGTACTCTATTTCTTTACGCTTTCTAGACATTTCCATGTAGCCAACTGAATGATGTATCTAAACTCTAGCTTGTCATCTATCTCTCTTGTTTTTTGGATGTTCATATCAGCTTTATTCATAATAGAAAACTAATCATTTCCTTTTTCTCCACAGCCAACAATGCCCCCTTTCCTTCCTAGAAAATTGCTTCCCTTTTCTGACTTGCTTCAGTGAATGAGCATTCATTTATTTATTTTGCAATCAAATAGAATTGCCATGTTATACTCCTTTTCCAAGTCCCGTATCAATGAACAAGTCTTAGTCTTTGCCTCCATAAATGTATCTACGTAGAAACCTGCCTTTACAATCCATTATCCTAATGCATCCAGAGATTCTTATCTCCTTCACACCTGCCTAACAACAATTTAACTGGTTTCCTTATTTTCATGTCTATTTCAACCTTAAGCCATCCTGCCAATAAATTCTACTGCTGCTTGCAATGCTCTTTAAAAAAAGAAAGAAAAGTACCCTTTCCATCTCAGCAGAAATCTCTCACAAAACATATAAAGGTAGGCTTCTAAATCTTGGCACATTACTAGCTTTAGTTCTAAACCACTTGCAAGGATCCATTTCATGCTCTGCATCACAGAATGTTCTCAGTCCTCTTAGTCTCTGACTTTATTAATGATTTTCCAGATTATAGATACAAACACATCCCGTGGACCTAACACCCGCTGAGACTTTTGGATCTTTGGTATTTGTATTAAGTCAGTAATCAAACCTGGAGTTAGCTACCTTACTTAGCTCAGCAGCTCTTGATCCAGCTCAGCCTCAGGACCTTGGACCTCAAGGGCAGATGCACATTAGGAATTTCTCCCCTAGGCTGACACCATGAACTGTCAAAATGCCTTTCTAAAATCTTGCTACTTCCTTGTTCATCTATTAAGCACTGTTCCTTGCCTATAAGGTTTAAACTGAGTTTAAACTCCATATTTTTCACCTAAAGTCCTTCCAGAGTCAGGTTTAATGTATGTTTCCAATATTAGGTTTAATTAACAACAGAGATGCTAATAATACAAAGCTTTTTTACTCTGGTCAAACTGGACTCTGTAGGGTTGCCAAATGAAGCATATTATGCAATCCCCATGTAGTGCATTTTCTCTATCCATTTCCCTGTTTTGGAATGTCCTGTGCTTTCCAACTACACAAATCTTATCTACCTTTCAAAGTCTAGTTCAAGTCCTTATATCTTCTGTAATCACTGTAATTCACAGTAAGATTTCCTCTTTGAAATGAGAAAAATACTGTCACACTCAGTGGATGCTTAATTCATTAGTAACAAAGCCATAGTATATATTGCTATTAAATTTTTTATGTTTAAATTGCAGTTTTGTTAATTAGAATGTAAGCACTTTGAAGTCAGGAAAAACATCTAATCTCTATTGCACTTTTAAGGAAACACTAATGCAATTGTACACGCATAATACAGAGTTTTTGATTAATCAAGTTACTACCATAGACCTTTTCTTAGTAAGTCTTTTGACTTATATTACTCAGAGCTTTTGGAAACTCTAAGATATTGAGGAGATAGTGTGGGGTATATCAAGTTTCCCTCTAAGCTGTTCTCTTATTATTCCACATATATTCTCTTATTTCTCCAAATATATAGGAGCTCAGAATACAGAATTCTTCTGCTCTTTCCTTCTTTTATGCATCTACATTCTACAATGTTTTTTATAGTATAGAAAATACATAATACATAGAATACATAGAAATACATGAAATACATTTGTTTATTAAACACAAAAATTAGGCTTGGAGTTTCTAAGCATTTATGACACAAGAAATAAGGGACTATAATGGTGAAAACAAAAATATAAAAATAAATAAATTAACTGGTTTTCTAAAAATAAATGCCTTATGTGAGATATGAGTTCAACTTACACAACATCATTCAGCTCTAGCCTGGTATCTGGAGACGGGTTAATCAGGATGTAGGAGAGGGTACTTTGATGATCATTCATTTCATCTAGAAGATAAATAAATGCCAAGTTTGTTATACTACTTACAGAAAATTACAGGAATTACTGTAGAGCATCTAATCTTCAAACCATATAGCTGTCAACGAGAGCTTGCTATAGTTCTGCCCACAGCATGATTGTGTACATAACTTTGACTATTTTCAAATTACTGTCATTGGAAATGTCTGACAGGTACTCATTTTTGTTCCAACAGATGATAGAAATAAAGTATCTAATTCTGTTCAGAACAACTACAGTTATATTCTACCCTCTTTAAGCTATTACACTGAAAGTCTTTCTATTAAAGAAATAGACAAAATGTTTATTAGTTTATTATGTCTTATTCATTATAAAAACTAATTGTGGTTATAGGTAGCCATCCCAGATATGAATATTCATATGGGTAATTCTGTGAAAAATCATCTGATGACATTCTGTTTAGAAAACACAACAGAGGGGTGCCTGGGTGGCTCATTCAGTTAATGTCCATTCAACACTTGATTTTGGCTCAGGTTATGATCTCACGGTTCTTGAGACAGCGCACTATGTCAGGGGCTCTGCGATGACAGTGCAGAGCCTGCTTGGGATTTTCTCTCTCCCTCTCTCTCTGCCCCTCTCCCCGCTCTCACGTTCTCTCTAAGTAAACAAATGAACATTAAAAAAAAAGAAAACACAATAGAAATGTATCTAAAAAGGTTGAAGGCTCTAAATATGTTTGACTTTGTTATAAGATATACCTGATATGTTTTTGCAAAATATAAAGATTCTCGTAGAATTAACTGTAAGTTTCAAGGAAAGTGTACTGCTAAATTATTTGTTTTTCTTCTAAGACAATATGTATTTTTAAAATAAAAGGCTATGTTCTTTCATTTTTTTTCAATTCACTCTGAAGACATTGTCAGCCTTCAAGTTTGGAGAGCTAACTTGCATTATATTGGGCACTTAAAAATAAAACAGCTTTGAGATCTCAATTTCTTAGCTGCGAAAGCTATAAGATGTAAATGTAAAGCCATGTGGACACATACTTCAGTAAACATCAATCCTCCCAAAGGTAGTATTTTTAGGCTGTGAGGATACTGCTCAAAATCCTTCTCTAGAGCCACAATATCTTTCTAGCCACTTCAGTTGCAGATAAGCTTGGTTCCTGAACAAAAGTACTGAGTTTTGCATTTTGATCCAAACTCTAAGAATGTATTTCATACCAATGGAGATATATCAATATTCAAATGCATCAAGTAAAGGTCTTTTTTAGGCCAACATATTTGACTCTAATAATTTCCTGCACTGGAAAATATGTATCATTTTTTTAAAAATAATGTCTATCACTGTATTCCTCTAACTAGAAGCCTATCACTCTAATGAGCAAAATTTAATAATATTTTCGGTTATGATAGTTCAAGTTGATATGCAGATGTGCCCTACTTTTAAAGTCTATAAATGAACATCTTTATCTTACAAGGACAATAAACTGCAATGTAATCGAACTCACCATAAGTTTGCCAATAAAACCATTATAATAATAAAATCATAACATTTATATTTAAAAAAGAACATGTTTGGTTGCATGTCTCTGGAGTGGACACAAGTAATTGTATCCTGGCATAGGGATAGGATTGTCAGGCCAAATAGAGACTGCTTGGTGAAATCTGAATTTCAGATAAAAACTAATAATTTTTTGACACATGTGTCCCAAATATTGTTTGTGAGATACTTATGCTAAAACATTTATTTGTTACCTGAAATTCAAATTTCACTGGGAACCCTGTATTTTTTATTTGCCAAACCTGTCAATTATACCTACAGGTAGATGGCTAACTCAACCAGTTGGAGCTTGGAAACCCAATGAATATATGATGTTGAGCTTATTTCAAATTAGGTATAATTCCAATTCAAAACATCTTGTACTGGTAGGAGATGACAGAGATCCTTTTTCTATATAAAAAGCAATTTTGATTTATCTATGCTTTTTGAGAAACTTTCCTTTTGTCTGAATTTCCCCAGGTGCTATACAAAGGAACATACTGATAGTACATTCTGGAGACTGAAACATGATGCTCTACAATGTAACCAGCCTACCGGAAAATCTCCATCTTATTTGGTTATGTCTAACTCAATTTCTTATGTAAAACAGTGGCATTATTTAAATTTCTCATATAAACAATGAATATTATTGAACAATGGCATTAGAGGAAAAACAATTTTAAAAATAACTTCTCAGTCCATGTTAATCCCCAACCTCTCTCTTTGACTATTAAAATAATGTTGTACTCATTTAACACCTGGAATGAAGTCAAGATATATTGGTGACTTGGTTTGCCTGTTATAAGTGAAAAAACTGTGTAGATAGCTGAGAACTTTATAGCAATAGATACAACTATTGTGTTGATTTTTTTCTGCTCAAGTAGTCTTATTTATCATTTTGAAGATTTTCATTTTTCCATGCACTCCAGAAATCAAAGGAAATGTTTTGCTAATGTGCTCAATTCCATAATCCCATATGATTTATATCAAGACATGCATGGGTAACACAATCAGAGCTCATCATTCCTGGTTTCTTTCCTCATCCACCCTTGCTGACTTCTCCTCAGTGTTAGGTTAAAAGAAGTTGCTGAGTTCAAAGTCACTCTCTCTTTCTCTTTCATGTCTGCCTTGCTGTAGAGTTAATTCTAGTCTGCTTTTTCTCTGTCACGCTGCTTTTTTGGGAAGTCCTGCAGTTCATTCTCCTTTCCTTTGTGACTCTGTGGTTAAGAATTAGGAAGCAAGGTTTTAAAAGCCTGTTGTGGCCACATATCAAAACCACATTCAATGGTCTAGTTTTTCAGCTGCAAGTCTGGAATTATTGTCTCTATCGGTCATTCCTTATATTTATTCTTTTGTTATTTCTGAATTCTGATGGGGAAACTGGTAGGTCTCCTAGATCTTTAAGATCCTATTATAATCATCCTCTTTGGTAGTGGCAAAGTCACAGTGGATTAAATAAGGTTCTTTACCAAAACTACAACAAATTTAGTGAATTAATAAATTTGCTTTTTAAAATGTTTCATGAACCAGAATCAATATTCCATGTCCTATCAGAAAAATATCTGCTAAGAAAATCTGTTGTGAGAACATTCAGCGTGTTCCTGATAACTAATATCTGACCCTGAGAAAATAAAAATCACTCTACATTTGCATCGTTTTATTGAAATTATTTCATCATTGATATAATTATCATAAATGAAAAATTATCTTATGAAAATTTACAATAAATGTACTAGAATATTGAACAATTTAAAAGATATTTTAAAATTTCCAGTAGTATTTACCAAGAAACTTAATTTGCTGTATTAATTAGCATATGCAATTATTCAATCACAATCTTCATATAGCAAATATTCTGCTTAGAGTGTTTCAAGTAAATAGATCACATTAGAAAGGAAATGGATTTATACTCCTGTTGTTCTTACAAAATACTTCTTGTTAAAGTATTTTAAGAATACTTTTAAATAAGGAGAACAAAATTTGATCAGAAAGAAATTGAAATCCTACATAATTTGTGTAGGTTTCATTAAATATTTCCAAAAGCATATCCATTATGTGTTATATAATTAAAGAGACATTTTATTATTTATTTTTTTTATTATTTTTTTAATGTTTATTTTTGAGAGAGAGAGAGACAGAGCGAAAGGCGGGGGGTGGGGGGTGGAAGGGCTGAGAGAGAAGGAGACACAGAATCTGAAGCAGGTTCCAGGTTCTCAGCTGTCAGCATAGAGCCCAATGCGGGCTGGAACACCCCAACTGCAAGATCATGACCTGAGCCAAATTCAGACACTTAACAGACTGAGCCACCCAGGCTCCCCTAAAGAGACATTTTAAATCAAGAGACTCAGTTAAGAACAGAGATTCTAAAACCAGAGTGCCTCTGTTGAAATCCAGCTTTCTCGGAACACCTGGGTGGCTCAGTCTGTTGAGCGTCTGACTTGGGCTCAAGGTCATGATCTCATAGCTCATGAGTTCAAGCCCTATGTTGGGCTCTGTGCTGACAGCTCTGAGCCTGGAGCCTGCTTCAGATTCTGTGTCTCTCTCTCTCTTGCTCCTCCCCTGCTTGTGTGCTCTGTCTCTCAAAATAAGTAAAAATTAAAAAGAGAAAGAAAGAAATCCAGTTTTCTCAATTACTCATGCTAAGGCCTCCTTAGGCAAATTACTTAATTTCTTCTAATCTTTTGTGCTCGATTTCCTCACCTGTAAAAGGGAGGTGAACAATAGTGTTATCTCATAGGTTAATGTTAGAATTAAATTATAAATGAATAACTAATATAATGTAAAATTAATATATTAATATAAATGTTTAGTTCTTAGAATCAGTGTCTGATTTATATTAAGTGCTACATAAAGGTTTCCTATTATTATTGTGCAGGCAAAATCATTTCATAACCTATAAACAATAACTGTATAGATATTGCAATATGAAGGTGTTAGCATACAAAGACAGGGGGGAGAAAAGTGTCCAAAGAGAACAGCAATGGGAAAGACTGAGATGGTTGAGTTTAAATTGCAGAAAACAGGCCCTGGATTGAAGTGAGCAAGAAGGAGATTAACTGGGGTCAATGTTGAAAAGTCAAGCTAGGACCAGATCCCGTAGGGCTTTATAGATGTTCATCAGAAGCTCGAATTTTATTCTAAAAGCAATGGGAAACCAAGAAGGGCTATTAGGGTGGAAGATTTAGTGGTATGATCTAATTTCCTATTGACTATATTATGTTCCTTGGCTGCTTTGTGGGAAATGGACGTTAGGGCCTCAAGTCTGGTCTCAAGAAGAGTAGATAGACAGTGCAGAAGCCCAGGTGAAAGATGATGGTATCCTGGGAGCAATGGAAATGAAGGAAATTTGAAAGAAGGGAGGAAAAGATAGCTAGTGAGCCTGAAAGAGTGGGGATAGCAAGCCTGAAAAAGTGGGGATAGAGTAGGGGTAGGAACCATGGGAGCCATAAGGGAGGGAAGGAGAGACTGAGATGGTCTTAGATGGGAGAGATACAACAACATATATGGATGCTGATGAAAAAAGCAAAGACAAAGAAATTGATGTATTAGAGTGAGGGTATGTTTTTCTTCAGTCACTGCAAGAAACCTCATTGAGGAAAATACTCTCAGTTGCACAGTGCTTATTTCTTCTACATAGTCCAATAATCCAAATAATCAGTAGTAGCATAACCCAGTGATGATTTCATTTTTCCCACCTCTAAACTTCTAAACATATTATGTTATTCAACTATAAAACTGGCGAGTTTTTATAATGCTGACTTAATTTGCTCATCTGTTTTAGTTTAATACCAAGCTATGCTTATGAGTACAACTCTTTTGTCAAATTTACTGAATTTGCCAGTCTAAGGGGAAAAAAAAGGTTAGAGATAAGGATAAAAGAATCTTTCTGTTTAATTACCTCTATTTTAAGCAATGTTCATTACCTTCCAATAATTTAGAACTATTTTATGATACATAAGATAAAAATCAGGACTTTTGTAACCTCCCTTCATATAAACCACTAAGAAATGAAGATTAGATGAAATAATTAGTAAAACAAGCAGCATGATATAAAGCCAAGTTTCAGAAATTGTTCAGTTCCAACTCTGCCATGAGCCACTCCATCACTTACTAGCTTCAGACACAAAACTAATTACTTTGGGCTCAATTTTCCTTTTAAAATACAGTATGCAATGTTTCCTAACCTTTTAAAATCTATTATCTTTTATAAATATTAAAAGACCAAAACACAAAACCCTATTTTATCATTATTTTTGAAATTGATAGGGTATTCAAAAACAAAACTAATGGAAGTAAAAGTGAATAATACTTCTAAGAACATATTTTTTCAATGGTGTAAAGTCCAGTTTTGTTTTGTTAAAATGCTTTTTCCACTGCATGTGCCCTTCTCCCACCCCCACCAAGTACTGAGTAATTCAGAGTAATTTTGTGTCCCTGGTGAATGGGAGCTGCTCAATAAATGCTCGTTTCTTTCAAAATACTCTGACAGCAGATATTTTATATTAAGTGATGTGAGTCAAAATGATACAGGTTGTCTGCAAAGTCAGGAATATAGGTACACTTATTTTTAAGTAGAACATTAATTACATTTTCAAATGTGTTAGGTATGTTTTCAGGTGAAGTACTTCTAAATTTAAAACTATGACTCTAGTTGATAGTCCTAAAAAGTAGAATAAATATACCACAGAAAATCTAAAAGATTTTGGAAAGACTATATATTTTTTCTTCATTTTAACAATTGACCACACTGCTTTAAGTTTAAAGATACTTCACCTGAAACAATATCTGAGGCTGAAGAAAATGTATTGAACATAATATCTGCACAACCTAAAAATAACGTTTTCCAATTTTGCAGCTGCCCTGTATTATTTCCATATGACTTATAGGAGGCACTTTTGTGATAGTTGATAATCATAATTTGTCATACATGTATTATTTTGTTCTTCAATTTAGTCATTTAATAATGTTAACTGGTTATGATTGGACCAGTCACAATTCTAAATCAGAGGACAGAGCAATGAAAAGATAGGCCAAGTCCTTTCCTTCATAGACCTTTTTAGCAATTTTCTGAGAAGCAGTATAGTATGTAAATACAGTCTTCAGAATAGAGGTCACACATCTATAGTTATAGGTTTACTTATAACACTAAATTTACTGTAAACTTCTTATATGATTTTAAACATTCTTTAAGTTATCTTAAGATAATCACTATTGTTCTTTTATCTCATACACTTGCTGTTAAACAAAAAATGAAATTCACTAATTCCAAGTGCACGAGGAGTCTAGACAAATACATACAGTAATGCAAGCTATACCATAATTATGATAGAGAACATTTCCATAATGACAAAAAGCTCCCTCCTGCCCTTTGCTGTCGGTTGTTCCTCTCACTCCCCCAACCCTTAGCAATCACTTATTTCTAAAAACAATCACTTTTCTAGAAGTCTGCAGTGTGTTTCTGCATGGCTTTTCCCCTCTTTGCATAATGTTTGCATAATGTCAAGCATCCATGGTATGGCATGGATCTACTTTAATATTTATATAGCCACTCAATTTTCTTTGGATTTATGATTGCAAGAAATATATTTTTTATGCTTTTACTTTTAACCTATTTGTTTCTTTAAATTTTAGGTGCATTTCTTAGACAATACAGAGTTGGACCCTGCCTTTTTTTTATCTAATCTGATGAATTCTGCTTTTTAACTGAAATGTTTAGTCCATTTATATTTAATATAAATATCAATATAATTAGGTTTAATTTACCTTCTTCCTAGTTGTGTTTTTAAGATTTTAAAAATTTCTTCTTATAATCATTCCAATTCATTTGCACTATTGGTTGTTAGTTATATCTCTTTGATTTCATTATTTTTATTTTCTCCTGGTCATAGTTTGGCAAATGTTTTCCTGTAAAGGGCTAGATAGTAAATATTTCAGGCTTTGCAGGCTATACGATCTCTGTTGTATTTATTAAACTTTTTACACTGTAAAGTAAAAGTAGTCATAGATAATATACAAACAAGCAAGGATGGTTGTTTTTTTCTTTCTTTTTCTTTTCTTTTTTTCTTTCTTTCTTTTCTTTTTTTTTTTAACAAACACTGGTGTACTGTACTTTGCTGTTTCTTTCTCTAGGGTTTACAATGTACAGCTTTAACTTCTCAGTAGCTATGCTTAAATAACATACCACTTCATATGTAGTATAACAATCTGACTACGTTATATTTCTCCTTTCCTATTATCTGAGTTATTATTGCCATACATGTTTGCTTGTATATATTCTATAAACCTTAAAATGTTTGTTATAAATAGTACATTGTCTTAAACAAAATTTATGAGGTAAAACATATATTTTATATTTTCCCATATTTACCATTTATTTTTATCTTTCTTTAAAAAAAAAGTTTATTTTTTAGTAATCTCTATGCCCAATATGGGGCTTGAACCTAAGACCCTACAACCCCAAGATCAAGAGTCACATTTTCTTCTGACTGAGGCAGCCAGACACCCCTACCATTTCTTTTTAGATCTAAATTTTCACCTGGCATCAATTCTCTTCTGTCTTAAGAACTTCCTTTAACATTTATTTTCATTGTGAAGATCTGTTGCTGACAAGTTCTCTCAGCTTTTGTTTGTCTACAATAGTCTTTATTTGCTTTTATTTTACAAATATCTTTTTACTGTATTTAAAGTTTTAGGTACACTATTTTTTTTTTCAGTACTCCAGTGATGTTTCTCTATTGTGTCTTGGTTTGCAAAGTTTCTGTCAAGAAGTCTGCTGTCATCCTTGTACAGTTGACCCTTGAACAATGCAAGAGTTAGGGTTGCAAGCCCCCTATGTAGTAGAAAATCTGCTTGTAACCTATGACTGCCCCCAAACTTCACTACTGATATCCTACTATTGACTAAAAGCCTTACCAATAAATAAAGTCACTTAACACATGTGTATGTTATAGGTATTATATACTGTACTCTTGAAATAAAGTAAGCTAAAGAAAAAATGTTTTGGAGAAAATCATAAGGAAAATAAATTTACAGTACTGGATGTGTATACTGAACACAATATATGTGTAAGTAGACCTGCACAGTTCAAACCTGTGTTGTTCAAGATTCAAGTGTATTTGTTCTTCATTTATAAAATGTCTTTTTCCTCAGGCTCCTTTTGAAGTCTTCTATCATTGGCTTTTCAATTTTGTACACTGTGTCTTGGCATTATTGTATTTGTTATACTGCTCAAGCTTCATTGAACTTCAGATCTTGAATAGTTTGCGTCAACTTTGGAAAAATTTTGGTCATTATTTCTTCAAATATCCATTCCCTTCTTTCCTTCTGAGACACCAATTACATGACTACATGATACTATCGCACCATAAGTAACATTCTATTTTTTCAAGGTTTTTTTTTCTCTCTCTCTCTCTAGTCTGCATTTTGGATAGTCTATTGCTTTGGCTTTATGTTCTTTGATATTTTCCTCTGCAATATTCTGATGTTAATGCCACTCAGCATACATTTCATTTTTAATACTGCATCATAAATTCTGACCTCTAGGAAATTCAGTATGGTCTCTTTTAATCTTCAGTTTCTTTCCTTATCATACTTCTGTTTTCCTCTACAATGTTGAACATATAAACGATACTGTAAAAACTACTTAAGTATTTATGGTTTTCTGGATCTGTTTCTGTTGACTGATTCTTCTACTGGAAAAGGTCATATAAATGCATATATATTTTATTTTGGGTCCATCTCCATCTCTTGGGTCCATCTGATTCTCTTTTTTCAGGAAACGGAGTTATGATTTCTTTTGTTCAAGTGTCTGCACGCTATTGATTTATATTTTTTCTAGTTATTTAAATTGACAGCATAAATGGCCATCATAATTGGAAGTTTCTTTTTGTTGTTTTAATGCTTTCAGGTAGCCATTCTTTGCTCTGTCAATAATATGCTGAGTAAAAAGTTCATTCAACCGACAGTTTTTCTTAATGGTAAAAAATACTTCGTTTATTCAAATTGGCCACTATTCAAATTGGCCACATTTTTCTTACACACACATAAAACACAGCATTTGAATTTCTAGTCATAATGATAAAATATATGTATACTTAAGTGCAATTAAGTTGACTGCAGTGTTAAATTATGTAAAAATATTGATATTATTGAAAAATTAATGTCCTGAGAAGGACATGTTACAACTCCATGAAGAAAAACTGTATAGTTTCAATCTAGGGATATATGAAAAGTTCATTGCTCAAATATTTTCATTTACCAGAAATCATTATCACCTCATCAATTATGCCCTTTGAAAGCTTCATTACTTTATTAAGAAAAGCATTGAGTTTGATATTTTTCTATTAATATTCTATATGTACAATGAGATTAACATAAAACAAGCACATCTATGTATTCTTCTATTTCTGACTGACTCTTCATGAGAATGAATCAGTTCTGGAAATACAGAGTAACATAAAATCATCCATATTCTGGGAATCTATACCGGGAGCATATTGACTGTATATATCAATATTATTGTATTCATTTGTATTGGAAAAAGCTAAATAATACATTTCAAAAACAATAAAAATTTAGTACCAATTTCTTTTGAAATACTAAAGTGTTGATGAAGTTGTTACAGTGACTTCAGATACTAACATTATTCCTCCTAAGTACTAAATGTTGCAAAACATTCCATAAGAAATACCTATCTATGGAGCTTTTTCCTTTCTTGGTAATTTTTTTTAGGATAAATTTGTAAATAATTTTGTACTAAATTAGGTACCTGACTTTTGGATTAAGATTTTGGGAAATTTTTTGTTAAAAGCTTATATAAAAATGATCATTGATTTATAAAAGAGTATGAGAAATTCATGATTGCTATTATTACTACTCCTCCTCCTCTTAGTACTGCTCCTCCTCCTTCTACCACCACCTTGTCTATTGTAACTTGGGTGGGAATAACGATCTTTTTGTTAATTTTGCTTATTTCTTTCCCATAAGAAGGAGAATAATTAACAATTGAGTCTCTAAATTGGCTATTAAAACAATATTTTGTCTAATCTGTTCATTATTTTGGGCAATTATAAATTGACTTTAGAAGGAAACTAAGACTTTCTGGTAGATGTAATAAAAGCCAGTGTCTAACTAGTACTTATCTCTTTGTTACTGAAAAGAATTTCTTTCTTTTCCTCCCTTGGGGTTTCATCTTTTAGTAACAGTACGAAACTTACAACAATCCATGTCAAAACCGGCTAGCACCTGTAGGAGCAGTCACACTAGGAAGACTTGCTTGCCAATTTATACTTAATAGTGTGTGCCATTCTGTGGCTAATCATCAAGAATCTGTCAATAGTTGGAAAGAATTTTTTGTGAGTGCGAGAGCCATTCTAAATATATTGTTGAAGAATAAGGCTAGTTATGAACATAAAATTATAATTATTCATATTTGCTGTATAGTTTATAGATTATTTTTTTGCACATACATTTTATTATTTTATACCACATCCCTTTAGGAAAGCTTTATTATCCTTGTTTGATGGTTAAAAAAAACATGATTTTCAGGTAGATAGTAACTTGGCCTAAAAACACATGGCTAGCTAGTATACAATGCCATGAACTTTGAGGTAAAGTTTTAAAAATTATATTGAAATTTCCCCCCAAAATTCAATGGAAAGCAAGCAGAATTTGTGATTTTTCACTTCAGCTATTTTTCCAAAATATACACGTCCTCAAATTCCATCTCCCAAATCCATAGGGTCAGATGTGTTCCAGAATTGAATTTTTAGATTTAGAAAATAATATTGGCCACATAATGTATACTATGTAACATCACATAAAATGTTACTCACCTTCCTGTCAAAATACTTACAAATTTACTGCATTTAAAACAAATATTTTGAAATATCTAAGCTCATTTCCAAATATCTAAGCTGAGCGTTCCAACTATGATCTTTTTCCTGTATTTCCAACTTCTTCACTAATGGCTCAATCTTAATAAACATGCTCCCATCTCCCTGATCTTCAAAACAGTCTCTCTCCCCTCACCACTTTCCCATGCAGTTAGCTCCGTATTCTCACCTTTCCTTCACAATGAAAATTCTTAAAAAATATCTACTGTGGCAGACAGATAGTTGTCTCTAAATAGTCTTTCTTCTTGTCTTCTTTAATGTTAGGTTTGGGCCATCAAAAATAAGCCATATTCTTTTCCAATGGACATAATAGAAATGGTGTGTGTAATTATTTGATAATATGTTTTAACTGAAAAGACCACTCTTTGTTCTCTGGTATCTCCTTCTTACCTGCTGGATGGAACGTGGACAAAAGAAGCAGAGTTCCCACATTTATCTTTTACTGTAATATGATTTTGGCAAGAGAAGCAATAGATGGTGGAACAATGAGATAGATTACATTTTCAATACCTTGGGGTCCCTAATATATTTATATCCACTATATTCAAATCCTTACCTCACATCGTTCCTCAAGCTACTCAAATTTGACTTGTACGCATGCCACTTAACTGATACGACTTTCACCACGCTCCATCAATGACTTATCACTATACTCAACAATACTCTTTGGCATTATTAATATTGCTTCCTATTTCTCAGCCCAATGCTTTCCAACATTTTTCACATCATAGAACACAGAAGAAATGATATTTGCACTCACATTGGGATAACAGACAAAATTGCTTATGGCTGGAAGTAACCAGCCTGAGGAGTGCCTCTAACCACCCCAGGTCCCACAGGGCTTTCTGAAAGTATAAAGGATCAGTGTCATGATAAACCATGTAATAAACTGATAGCATACTACTGTAATATGGCACATCTTTTGGGCAATTCAGTTATAGACATTTCAGTCTCTTGTTTTTAAAAAATATTCCTTCCCTTAACATTTCTGAAAAATACAAGTTTTTTCCAAAGTTCTAATAGAATAGCCCTTCATCAGAGGTTATTTCATCTACTCCTATGACTTTAATTAAAATCCAAATGCTCTATCAACATATACAGTCTCAAGTCTACATAACATCTCATTTCTTTTTCTGACACCCAATAGCAGAAATTCAGCTTCTTTTACAGCATCACCTACTGGAAGTCTTTTAGGCACTGAGTTAAATTTAGTATCTTTACCCCAACATATTTGTCTTCTTTTTCTAAGCTCAGTGAATGTCACCACCATACATTTAATGTTCAAATAAGAACCCTCAGAAGTCATCTTTTGACTCTTCCATTTCCCTCTCCTTTATGTCTCATATCCAAAAGGTCAAAAGTAATCTATTCATTCTTTTAGAGCACGCCAGACCTAACTCAGAAAAAAAGCAGATTATGACTTGTGGTTAAATTAATCATCATGCATTTTTTTAAGTATGTAAAAATGTTTTTCAACTGTAAATCACCATAAAATACTGACAATATGTACAAAGAACGTGGTATAGTGGAAACATAAATAGACATAGAGTCAAAAGTCTTAAAGTACTGACTTGAGTGTCTAGTAGGCTAGGAAATCATTTATATTTGAGACCCTGTTTTCTCACCTGTAAGCATTCCATTTGTTCACGCATTCAATGTGCAGTTACTGGGTTCCTATGTGTCAGGAAATGTGTAATATGTTGGGGATACAAAGATGAAAAGATGAGTAAGACATTCCCTTTCTCTCAAGGAAGGAAGGCAAACATGCAAAATAATAACTGGTTTAAAGCATACATCCTCAATGGAGGCAATATTGCCTCTGAGGGTGCAAAACTTGTTTTTGTTTTTGTTTTTATTTTGTTTTGTTTTTTGAGGTGGGCAAAAAAACCACAACTTACTCCTTTTATGTATAAAACACAGATATACATACAGTACTTAAATAGATATATGGAAGATTTGTGGTATTAATTGAATGCCAGTTCTGAGCTAAGGACATTACTGATTATCCCATTTGTCCCTCACAAGACACTTATGAGATGGGTATTATTATTTCCATTTCACAGTGATTAAAAAAATGGCTTGGAGGAGTTAAATAATCTGATAAATCTATTGGCTTCTAAAATATAAGTCTAATAAATGCAGAAGTCCTATCTCAACAGGTCATTAGTCTATTCCCAGTACAGACCAATAATATCTGTTGCATGGATGAATTATTATGAGTTAGGAACACATGGAGAAGTTTAGTAAGTCCATGATGTATTAAATCTCAAGTCCTATTTTCATAATCTTTATGCTGTTAAAGGTGTCCAACACATGGTTTTAGAAAGGATTGATGGATCTATGGATGGATAGATGGTTAAAATGGACAGAGAGAAGAAGAAATAAAAAGGAAAAGAGAGCAAAAAAAAAAAAAAAAAAAGAAGGTGGACAATATCCATTCTTCCTTTCTGTAAGAGTTAGTGTGAGAATTAAATTAACAAATTTATATAAAAAAAACACAACACAGATAATAACTAAATGCAAGGTACCTGATAGAAGTTTCATTAGCAAAAACATAATATGTTCCCTGATGATTCTCCCATGCAGCCAGTTCATGCATTTTTGTGTCTCTTAGAGTCAAACTGTTATCTGCCACACTGCTTACAGGACCAGCCTTGGGTTATAATGTTCATGAAACACAGCTGGAACTTGGATGAACAATCATTTACTAGAACTTTCCAAAAAAAGAAAGAGTAGCTGAATAATAACTAACAAAAGTACACACAAATATAGGACTATAGTTCTATACGAAATACAATCATACTTAGTGTCATCAAATTAGCAAAGAGCTATTCATATAATTTTTAAAAAGAAGATAAATTTTTCTTCTAATTTATTTCTTAATGTAAGACCTTGTGTAATTATATTAAAATTATTGGTCATGGATGAGTCTGTACTACACTTAAGTAAAAAATAATTGTTTCAATTACATATGGAATCCTGACTCCAATACATTTCAACTGTATGTCCTTGAGCAAGGTCTTTAAGCTCTGAGCTTCAAATTCTTAGGGTAAAACGGGACACCTATCCAATCAGGGTTATGAAGAGTAATGAAAAATACACATAAAGCACCTAGCATAGTTCCTGGCACAGAGTTGGTACTCGGTAAATATGTTTAGAGAAACACAGGCTAACTTCTTTTAAACTCTAACTAATTCAACAACTAAACTTTCTCCCTACGTACACTGTTTCAAGTTGAGACTTTGGGGGCAAATATAGAGTGCATTCCGTTTTATCCTTAACCTGCATAATACTTACATTATCTTAGCTTCTGATTTACCCAAGTTATATTTATAACAACACCATTTTATTTATCATTTGGCTTTACTCTGAAGTGTGACAAATTTTTTTTAATAAAATTCATAGGCTAGTAAACAATATATTTTTAAATTATCTTTGTTTTTTATTTCAGCTGTGCCTTTTGATCTATACTGCAGTCACAGATCAACATAGGAAATAAGAATAATTGATACAGATCTATACTATGTATCAAGTACAGTTTGAGCTTCAAATTAAAGCTTTTGGAGACTTTTGTTCCTGGACCACAAGAAACTAAACAAATTTTATGGAGACATTTCAGTTCATCTGTGACTGCTACATTTAGTTGCTTGCCCATGCCTCAAATTCATTTTATCCCAGATCCTAGAATAAGAGGTGGTATGTGTGTGTGCATGTGCACGCGTGTGCATGTGTAAGAACATGACAGAACAGGTTATAAATCTCAGCCACACTATTAACAAGCTAATTAGCAAGTTATTGTCTAAGTTTCCTTATCTCTAAAATGGAAGAGTTTTGGTGAAAAATAAAATTAAGATAATTTATGTAACAGGTTCAGCAGAGTGCCTAAAGAACTATGCAAATACTTAACATTTTTTGCATTTACTTTGGCTGTCATCATAATTTTCTATATTAGATATATGCCAGTAGTTATTTCAAATTGGCCTGTGAAACAAAAATGTGATTCTTAACTTACTAAATGTGAACCAGCTATACAACAACCATGGCAAGAAATCACAAGTCCATATCACACAATACTTTTAAAGAGCATACCATATCCCGCTGTAGAAAGACCCAAGTGTTTCATTCTATTATTCACAAGTTCAGCAAGCTCTTGTCTTTCTGACCTCCTGTAGAGGTTCAGTCGCTGCTGGGTTATTTTCTCAGCTGTTTTACCAGAGTGTTTTGGACCTTTTCTGCTCAGTCTTCGGGCCCACTGCATGCTCTTTCTCCGCAGCAAGGGATGGTCTGACTGGTCGCTGGATGTTGAGTTGCGGTGGTTGCTTCGGTGATGACCTTGTTCTTTGCAGTCTTTGGTGTCTTCCCACTCTTCTACACTGATAGATATTTGAGACTGTAAAGGAAATGGATATGGATAATTAGATATTTTAGGGATAATTGTAACCTGGAGGTAAGCTGATATCTTTTGCTAATATCTTGGTATAATTATATATCTCAGGAGACTTTCCCCAGAAAGAGCAAAATCTTGATCATTGAGTACATTTTGTTACCACCAAAAATATTATTTGAGAATACTTCTTTTGAACTTATATATGAACCAGATATCTTTGCATCTTCAATATAACCCTACTAGCATAGTGTTGTTTGGAGACACAAACAAAAAAAATATCTTATTTAAAAAAATTTTTTTTAACATTTATTTTTTGAGAGACAGAGAGAGACAGAACACAAGCAGGGGAGGGGCAGAGAGAGAGGGAGACACAGATCCAAAGCAGGCTCCAGGCTCTGAGCTGTCAGCACAGAGCCCAACACAGGGAGTCGAACTCATGAACCGTGAGATCATGACCTGAGCCGAAGTTGGTCACCCAACCGACTGAGCAACCCAGGCACCCCACAAAAAAATATTTTAAAATTTTATTCAAATAAAGTCAATGTAATGAACTTTTCCAAATCTACTACAGGCATTTCACATGAAATTTAAATAAATATAATGCAAGTTGTTTTACTTTTGGAATTCATAATATTTTAAAAGATTTTTAAATTATTGCTCTTTCTCAAAATGGCATTGGAATGAACTTTGTAAAGTGTGATTTTTTTTAATTTACTCACATGACCCAGAAGAAAACAAAACCACTTTTTAATTAGTTCATGCATTAACTATTCATGACATAAACCTTTTTCTGATTAAAATATTAAAATGTATGTCAGGAACTGTTCTCAGTATTCTAAGTGAAAATCTGTTGTAAATATTAATATTTCACAAATGTACTCCAGAATCATAAATAAAATTTAAATCAGGCTATTCTCCATTGGAAGCAAAAACAATAAACAAACTCAGAAAGTGTATTTTGATTTACTTTTTTACTACTAAATCTGATTTTTAAAGTAAGAAGCTTTCCTTTGATTGTAGGCCCTTAATAAATAAAAGCTTCCTGTTTCAAAATGTTGCTTTTCATACCAGGAATTTAAACGAAATGCAACATGGATCAAAGCTGAAGGTCTTACCTTCTAAAAGGATGCATATGCAAATGAACAGTTTCCTAAATTGTACTGCACATAAGGGCAATACTCATGAATCTGCTAACTGTGTTTCCCTTCTATGCATGGAAGTTTGAACTTTAGCTCTATCATTCATGTTTTGCTGGGTTTCAAAGTAATACCGTTTAATGATCAATTTAAGTAAGGTCAAGAGGTAGATCCAATAAAACGCTTTAAAAGTGAATGTAAGTTACCAAGTCTCAGTCAATGCCTTCCATACAATTCCTAGTGGCAAGCTATGACATTACCTCACACTTATATTCAATGAAAAAATTTAAATATTCATCCACATTTCTGTTTCAAAACAGTGAGCGATATTAAAAAT